>NC_088979.1:162018789-162366723 GCF_963932015.1 Anas acuta | reverse complement strand
AACAGAGCAAACGAAGTTGTTATACATAGGCCATCCTTGTTCCTTTACGGCACAGATTTTCAGACAGATGCTCTGGGAGATCAGCTAGCACGAGTCTGAAGTGATCAAGAACAACTTTCTGTGCAAAACCAGCAGCTGTTCTCCGGGAAATCTGGAAAGCAGAGATAGGTTTATCTCCAGCCCCACGGACTAACAAAGGCACGCTGAACACGAGCCAGAAGGTTCAAGGACTTCCTTCCACGTACGAGGATTAGAAGATTCCTCAAGCTGGGAACGAAGCAGAGATTGATAAGGAAAGCGTTAGGTTCTTCAGACTTCTTACAACGGGGATAAACAAGTTTTCCTTTCACAGAGCAGTGGTGGCAGAACCAAGAGCGAGATTTACATTCATCAAGGTCAATTCAGACAGCGATGGCAGGGGGAAAACACCCAGAGCCAGTGTCTGTGCTGGGTCAGAGCCTTTGCCTTCAGGAGGAAGAGGGGTTTTATAAGAAAGAATCCACGCAACAGCATAGCACCTCCTGGTGAACAGCCTTTTAGAAAGCAACAGTAAAATTCACTCTCCTTGGGCTCTGCAACTCCATGGGTAACCCAGAGAACCTTCTTAGAGCTATTCTTCTCTTTACCGACAGCTCCTTAAACTTAATGCTGAGAACAAAACCCATCCGTTCTTATGAACAGGTAATCAGCTGAGGGTTACAAAGCTGCTTGGTAATTTTGCCAGTTTCAAAGGTAACCAAAATTTCATCTTGCAACAGTTTCCCATGAGTAGGAAAACAAAGAAATGAACAAGGCAAGAAACTGGTTTTTTACTTTATGTACAGCAAGGTGCATGCCACTGTTAGATTTCCATATTTATATGTGCAAAGAGATGGCTTGACATGACTGTAAGAAGAGACACTCCAAAAAAATCCCCATAGGAAGAATATGGATATACTATATCCTAGCAGGTAGGGCCAGAAATCCTTCAATGTTCTCAAATCTCCTGTAGGAATACCAGCCATCCAGCCATAAGGTTCCCTATACCATAAGGCAAAAAGATCTCACCCCAATTCTCTAATGATCGATTTTACCTGGTCCAAAGCATGGTGCCCGACCACCTCCAACATCTGAAAGGGCACCTCACTGCGGTGTAACGACCAGCACGATGAGGGAAACACGGAGTGCTCGGCAGATAGGTCCCATCTGCTGGGGAATCCAATTTGTAACTCAAAATACGAAGGCTTAAGGCATTCTGCATCTAAAGCAGCCCCGTTTATCCGACCAGCTCTTCACGTTCTCAGAAGCAAGGAGCCCTCTGGGGCGAGCAGAGCAAATGAAGTGCCTGCTCCGGGCTTCAAGGACGGTTCTGCCGCTTTGAAATCCAGATGGATTGGAAGATAATGCATTCACATCATTTTCAGTCCAGGGTGAAATCAGGCTTTATGGAAAGCTCAAAGCTCAAGAAAGTCACTGCAGTTTGACAAAAACTTTTTTATTTTTTGAAAGAAAATACTTTCTCATCTCAAGTTCTCCTGCAGTGCTTGGTACAACTAGGACCTCGAGCAACCACACGTACATTTTAAGCCTTCAATGCGATCAACTATGGGGCCATTCTCAAAAAGAAGCCATAAGGCCCAGACATTTACTTGTATAAGGAGCAGAAAGTTTAATGTAGCAGGAGAAACTTCAGATTCTTTGCTGATTCTGGAAAGCAAGGAAGAATCAGACTTTGGGGAAAAAAGCACTACAATAAGCTTCCATGTAAGAGAGGGGAGAAGAAAACAACCCAGGTGAGTCGGTGTGAGAAGAAACACTGGGTGGGCTATTTACACCACTACCATGGTTCATGGCATGAGACCAGCACTTCACGTTTCTTATTTCTACAGGAGGATGCTGCACAAGGAACAGCAAGAGAGGCAGATTGTTAAAGAAATGATTTCCGCTCATCTAATGGTACGGATTCAGTTTAAATTTAGTATGCATCCACCCTTTGTGGCTACTCCAAACAGTTTACATTAATTTGGAACTACAGCAGTATTTTATATGCATAGAATGCATTACATACACGAACCACTCATTTCCAGGCTCATGATCCCTTCATATGCCATAAATTAACATCTCCCCTTTCCCGGGACCAAATCATAGACCTAGATTACCAAATGCTGGTGCACACACTTATCTCCTCGCTCCTGCCAGCAAGCAGCTGTGTGGTTTGCACGTCTGCCTTCCCAGGACGCTCTACCACTGCTGAACTGCGTGTCAGCTGAAAAAAAAAGCAAGGAGGAAGCACAGAAGAACATACGCAGCAAGCATAGGCAATCAGCTGTCGGAGCCAGAAGGCTGTCCTCAGGCAGCAGGGCAAAAGAGAGTCTAGTTCAACGCAGCCTTTCCACTGCCTGAGGACGGCCTGTGGCAGGCACACCTCTTGATACCCTGCCTGCCAGCTCCGTGCCGCGCGGAACCCTCTCCGAAATCAGGAGGGGAAGACACGCAGCTCCCAGGGAGGAGCGCAGCACTATTTGCTGCAGTAGCATAAAAAGGTTGAGAAAAAGAGATACTGCTAGGAAGGGGAAAAAAAAAATAACCACCCTATTCCATTATTTGTGACAGAGGTGAAGGAAAAGACGGATTACTTTTAGCAACATAATGAAGAGGAGCCCAGCATTCAGCTAGGGCATCTGTGACCGTGTTTGTGTGAGACACAGCATAACAAGACGTGCACACAAATGGTCCCTGTCTAAAAGTTCATAGCCCCAGCCAGAACAGGGGTGAGCACTAACAGGATACGTGCTGCAGCTCAGCACATAGAGAAGGCAGTTATTTCTTACAGCATTAAATGGAAAGAATTAGAAAAAAAATAAAATCAAAGACAATGCTTGTTGCTCAGATTCCAAGTCAGAACAAGATGGCAGAGGATGGATTAAGGATGATGTAGATTAAAAGACAAATGTGAAGTGAGACCTCACCATGAATTCAAGAAGAGTTTTTAAGCTTGTGATAGAAAAGCAGGGATCTGGAGCAAAAACAAGGCTCTACAAGCCTAGAACAAAGCAAGCGGGCTACCAAAAGTTACCCAGAGACTTGGCAATCCAGGATAAGGGTGAGGAAAGCACAAGCAGGATCTCAGCAAGCCACACAAAAAGCTGGGAGTAATGAACAACAGCCTCTGCAAAACCAGTGGAGAGCAAAGAGGTAATCAAAAGAGGCCACAGCCAGGAAACGAGGTGGAACAACGCTTCAAGAGCCGCACAACTGATAGTGACAAATGTAGCTGACAGAGGAAGGAAAATGAAGAACTGGATCTGAACTTTAGCTAGGGAGAGATCACAGTAAACACTGATTACAATTGTAGTAGAGCACAATTGAAGGCACGGTGGAGGACAAGAGCACCAGACAATGCTCTCAAAGAATTTTGAGATGAAAAAAAAAAAAAAAGGAAAGGAAATGAAGAGGTAGTTGCAAAGGCAAGAGAGGCCACGGGCATTTTGTACACCTCTTTTAAAAATGTGAAACACTTGTGTCTACAGGTTACTACGAGTGAAAAAAAGCTGCGAGTTGAGTGAGTGATTAAAGGAAAAAGGCAGAGAGAAAGGACAGCAGGTTCAAGAGAGATAAGGGGATATTGCTGCACGGTGCCATAAGGGCAGATGAAAGGGTTAAGAAGAGAAGCAAGAAATTCGATTTGTGACAAGGAGATGATCATAACGGTTGGAAGAAAGCGATAAAGAGTAGGCCAAAGTGTATTCAGTCAGAAAAAGAAAGTTGCCAAGATCCCATATAAAGAAAGAACTAGAGGTGAAACGGAGAACAGGTAAGAACCATGTAACAACGTTGTGGTAATGGGCTACTATCTGACAAGTTTGATTAGAGCCCATGGACACGGCCACGATGTTCTGATGGGCAAACACCTTTTGTAGGTACAGAACACGAGGAGGATTCCCGAAGGACAGCTCGAGCGGTTCAAGAACTTGTGGAGAAGGCGTTTGCTATTGGAAAGACAAGAATCATAAATGAAGGGCACACCCTGAGAACAGGAAAAAGGGAAAAAAAACAGGCTGGCGAGATCCAAACTGAAAGTAGTGGTGAGCTACAAGACACACAAATGCCTCGTCACATTGTAAGTAAAATCCAACTGACGGTGGAGAACCTGAAAGAAACCTTGCAATTATCAGAGACGAGAAACTCAGCACACAGGCACTACTTGGTGAAAACCAAATGAAATTAACTGACTTTGTTTAATGAGAAGCTAGAAACAAGAATGCAGGCCAAATCAAGTTAGGGCAAAGAAGCATGTAATTACTGTCAGAGAACAGTGAGCGAAAACGCAGAACAAGCTGGGAATCAAAGTTGAAGAGGAAAGCTCATGGGGAGGAAATGAGCTGCATATAACAATGCAGGGAGAAAAGAAAAGAAAAATTGGATCCTGGCGCTGCTCAGAAAGAGGAGAATCCGAAGGTAACAGGAAAAGGCATCTCACATCTCTTCCCTGGCCTGGCCCAGGACAGAAAGCATAATGCAAAAGGTAGCAATAAAGGGTTGTAGCGTGCTGATAATGGCACGGAAAGCCAAAGAGCTGTGGGTTCAACATGTCAGCTTCTGTCTCGGATAATCAATAACGATCGTCTCCATCCACAGCCACGGGATGGTGAATAAGGCTCTCCCTCTGTCCCTGCTCGATTTGACATCTCTCCTCGCTCGTTGTGTACTCACACTTTTGGAGAAAGTCCCTTATCAGTCAGTCTGACTCCTGGCGTAACCCAAGTCACACTCAGCTTGCAGCCCTCTACGCCTTCCCACTTTATCAACCTTATTTTGTAGGGACTGCGAGTCCTCCTGAAGTTGTATAAAACGTGTCAGTCAGAATAATTTAGCTTGGAAGGGGCCTCTGTAGATGTCTGGTCTAAACCTCTGCCCAAAGCAAAGCCACCGTTGAAGCTGGATCCAACTTCAGAGGCGCAGAGGGTTGCTTAGGGCCTTGTCCAGTCCTTTCTGTGCACCTCCAAGATCAGGTACTCCACAACTTGTCAGTCCCCCTCCCTCAAGCCAACGTTGAGCCACCCTCGCTGCGATTTCTTCTGCCCGATATTGAACTGGAATCTCACGTGCTGCAACTTGTGTCCTCTGCCACTTGCCTTTTCACTGTACAGCTCCAAGAGCAGCCCTGGTGAGTATTAATATCTAACAGGACACAATGAAGAGCACTGTAGTCATGAGAAAGCTTTTGCATATCCAGAATTTCTTGTAGGTAATATGTACACAGATTTTTGATGCCTGAAAAATCCATCTGATCCAGACAGGCATCGCTGGAGATTTGTTTCCAGGTGAAAGATGGTATTTTAAAACGTGAGGGAAGAACAAGGAAAAACAGCATTTCACATGGCATATTTATTGCAAACAAACAAAAAGGGCATAGTAAGTTTTGGTACTCACCATCTCTCTCGCAATCTCCACAGCTTCCTGCAGCCCATAGAGCCTGCCACAGACCAGGTAGATCCCATTGGCCCAGAGAATACAACCCTCATGGACCCAAAATTCATTGCTGTCAAGAGGTAGTTCAGGAATTTGTAACTCCAGCTCAGTGCCACCTTCTGAAGTGGGCATAGAGGGTTTTGAGTCCAAAGGAGTCTTTTCACCACCACTGCCACCCTCAGTGGTTGCTTTTTTACAAGAAGCTCCCCTTGAAAGTGACCGAGAGGCTCCGCCACAGTCCTCAGAGCGGTGCCGCCTCTTAAAGCGGGGATGAGCAGCGAGGCTTCTTTGTTCCTTCTGTTGTTGCTGTTCCTCCTCCTCCTCCGTGTCTGTCTTGGAACCATTAGAAGCACTTTTGTGCCGTACCTTGACCTTGCTCTGCATTTCTGTGGCCCTCTTTGGAGGCGGGTTCTTGGGCAAGGTGGCCGCGTAATCCTGGGGGTAGAAAGGACCGAAGAGGTCGCCCATGTTACGGTAGCTGGCCCATTTGCCACACAGGCAGCAGACCAGGTGCCCCAGGACAGAGGACTCTGTCACTACAGGGCCCTGCAGCATGAACGTGGAGGTGGGCAGCACTTTGCTCTCCACGTTGCTGGGAGGGGGCGTCGAAGACCTCTGTCCTTTCCGGCCTCTCACCAGTTTGTTCTGCTCCTCTTCCTCCGCGTTAATGATTGTGCACACAGCGCCTAACTCACACTTGTTCACCACGTGGATGTAAGGGAAAAAGGACTTATTCTTGGAGTCGGTTTTATCTACAGACTGCGTGGCGTATTTAAGCTTGATCTCTGGTTCTTGAGGCTCCACGATGGGAGCAGCCCGCCTGGGCTTCCGCTTGCGCGGCTGCGCTGCGGGTTTTCGCCTCTCCCTCCTCTGCCTCTTGGGCTTTGGCTCGCCACCACCGGCCCCTTCTGCGGGCTGCGGGGGCACAGGGGGGGGCGGCGGGGGCGGCGGCAGCTGTTGCTGCTGCTGCTGCTGTTGTTGCTGCTGCTGCTGTTGCTGCTGCTTCTTCTGCTTGTTCACGCTCCCGATCGGCCTCCCCTTTTTCTTTCCGGAGGGGAAATATCCCTTTGGAGGGAAGCCGTCTGGCTTGGGCGAAATGTTTGTCACGTCTCCGTCTTTTTCCTCAGCCTTTGGGTTTGGTTCAGAAGCAAACGCGCCAGAAGGGGGAATTGTTTTTGAGTCCGGGAAGGCCAGAGCCCCAGCTCCGCTCACAGATCCATCCGACCTTCCCTGACCGCCTGATTTCTGAGACGGTGGCGCTGCCGCCCCCGACCCTGCTCCCTCTTTACTACCACTGGCAGTTTCGGGGGTCTCCTTCTTGGTTTTATCATCCTCGTTGCCTTGCCACTCTTCTGAGGACCGTGGGAGAGCTATTTCGCTCGCGGTATCCTGGCTCGCTGAGCCCACTTGATCTGAGAGCATCTCTCCTTTTCTCTTCTCGGCCTCTGGCCCGTGTCCTGCCACGCTCCCCCCTTCGGGTCCGCTCTTCAGGGACAGGATGTCGTCCAGAGTGACGGCGTCTGCCCCGCTTTCAGCGCTGTTGGTGGAAACGCTTCTCCTAATGTTGGGAGATGTGATTTTCTGAACGATAGCTTCCAGTTTTAATCCTCGCCCCTTTCGTGGGGGCAGTATTTTGGTCTTCGCCGGGCTTGTGAGGGAAACAGCAGGGCAATTCCTGCTATCAGGGCTCGGCAGGTCCTTGAAGGACTCTCCCTTTCCAACTGGCTTGCCAACATCTTGGCTTTGAGATGAGTGGGCGTAGGAATTGTAGGTTTTATCAGCTCCTTCTTTGGACGAAGTCATCATCCGCCCTCTGTCTTCACTGCCACTGTTCTTCATATCCTGTGGCTGTCTTTTGGTAGGGATAGGCGAGATGAAAGAACGGACTCTCCTCCTCATAATTAAGGGGTTTTGAGGAGACTGGTCTTCCTGGCCGGGGAGCCTGAGCATGGCGTTACTAGGCTTGGGCAAATCTGAAGATTCCTCTCGCCTATGCCCATCGCTGTCTTGAGGGCAAAACCTTTTTTGGTTGGCTGCTCCGAGAGGGCCGCTGCTTTTGGCAGGAGAAGTTTGCCGAGAGAGGTCCCATCCAGACTCATGTTGCAGCTTCTGGTTACCGTGCTTCAGGTCAGCGCACTTGCTCTGAGTACTGTCACTCCCCATCACGCAGCGCCCGGGCTCCTGGCTTCCAGCATCGTGGTAAGAGCTGCCCTGAAGGTACATCATTCCGTCCTTGTCGTTTTTCAAGGGACTCCTCACTCTGTCCAGAAACTGCTGTTGTCTGGGGCTCTTCCTCGCTCCCTCCTGCCTGTGCTGAGCCGCAGCAATCACACCCTGAGCAGCGCTGCTCGCCCAATCTTTGTATTCTTCTTGCTGTTGCTGGTATATCTGTCTCTTGTAATGATACTGGGAATTTAAGCCCTGGTTCGGGTCTCCGAAAGCGTGAGGCCTGGCATTTGCGTGATACGCTGCGGCCAGAGACGAGCCTTCTGAATTCTGAGGGTAAGCAGAGTGCAAGGAAGCCCTGTTCACTCTTTCAGACAGCGTCATGTGGGGGTTCATGTGGTGCAGATCCGCTCCCGGGCCCCTGCTTCTGCCCGGTGACATTTTCAGCTTATCAGCAAGATCGTGATACTGAGAAGGTGACTTCCCCCTGCTGCTCCCAGTCCTGCCAGGTGCCCGCCTCATCTGCGTCGCCCTGCCCTCCTGCTGAGGAATGTAGTCTGCAGCAGAGTCGGACACCGCAGCTCCAGGGCTAGCATTGCCTCGGAAAGCCTCGTGCTTGATGCCAGCAGGATGACAATGGTCTCCTGTCTTTTTATTATTAAGACTAGCCGAGCTCTTTGACTGTTCAAAATCTTCTTCTTTTATTTGCCCACTGTGAGCTTTCATTTTTGTTTCCATGGATACTAAGCCACCGGGGAGTATTACTGACTGGCTTAGGCCGGGGGCAAGACGTTCGCTCCTTCCACTTCTGGCCTCGGGACCCATGTGCCCCATGGGGTGGGGACCGGGATCCCTGACAAGCTGCCTTAATGGAGATATGTCACAGATCACTGATCTCCGCTCCGAGAGCGCTCCCCCTTCGTGGGCAGAGGACTGAGACTCTACCTCAAACTTCCTAGCAAGAGGGTAATCGGCTAGATTGATCTGTTTCATGTCAGGAGCTGCGCTGCTGGACTTCCTATCCCAGGGACCCCAGTGAGGGCCTTCCAGGAGAGACCCCATGCTCTTGTTTAAGAGGCCTCTGTTGGCCAATTCATTGGTTTGACTAATTAAGATATTGGGCCTCATGGCTCCCTCTAAACTCCCGGCCATCCCCGAATGTTCTTGTGCGTTCCTAGAATACCTCCTGTCCGGATGATGGTGGTAACCCTGTAGGACCTCCTGGAGGAGGCTGGGAAACTTCTCATTCCGGCCCTTGCGCTCACTGTGCCCGGGAAAATCCCCCTTTTCTTGGCCAGAAGGATACTGCGGAAAGCCACCGATATTCCTCTGTATACCTGCCGCTATGTTATCCTTGTAACTGTACCTCAAACTGCCAGGAGATTTGGAAGGTTCTGTTCTGGCAGGAAAGTTTGACCCGACAGCTGCGTGGCCAGGCTGGCTGTTCCCCTCTCCATTGTGGTTAGTGTTATCTCCACTTTTGCTCCCTTTGCTTCCTCCTTGAGCTTCTGGCTGTGGCCCTGCGTGCCCGGACTCTTTTGTACCACCACTAGCGCTAGCTGGAGCCTGCGTGGCTGTAGGAGCATCATCTTGTGCAGGTTTCTCTTGCCCACCTGACTTTTCTACTCTCCCTGCCATGGCTTCCCGGGAGACAATCACTCCAACTGCCTTTTCATTCACTTTGGGGGCGTTTTCCACTGCCACTACAGCTTCCTTCCCATCAGGGGAGGCCACGTCTTCCCTAGCTGCAGGGCTGCTGCTGAGTTTTGATGGCTCGTTCTGAGAGCCTTGTGCTGGTGAGGAGTTGGATCTCTCTAGGTTCCCCCCTTTGTAGGTGGTGTCTGAGCTCGTGCTCTGCCCACTCAGCTGTCTCACCCTTTCCCCGTGGTCCTCGGAACTGCTGGAACAGCCCCCGTCAAGGGACTCTGCCAGGGGAGACTTGAGCTGCTCCTCTGCCTGGGAGGAGCCCTCCGAGTTTGTGCAGCTATCGGCCTTCTTTGAAGAGGATGACCTTTTGGAACTTTTTTTCTGAGGTGCCAAGGCATCCGAAAGCAACATGTGCTGGACTGTGTTGGGCAGGTTGGCCACTTGAGAACTCAGAGCACTCAGGCTGCTCAGCCCGGGATCTGTGAGCCTTTTTTCCTGCAGTCCTTCCAGCCCAAACCCCTTGAATCCCCCTGCGTGAGCGTTGGGGCTCGGCATCATGGATGGTGTGGGACTCAGCTGAGGCATCATCTGCAGGATTCGGTTTCTGGAGCCCATGGACATGTTGCCTTGCCCGCACTGGAGATTTTCTCCACCCGGCATGAGAGGAGAAGGGGTGGAGCTGCAGCTCGGGGACTGAACCACAGACGCAGCAGGAGATGGGTTCGAGATCGGACTGAAGTTCTGGTGGAACTGCATCGGTGACCTTACAGGAACTTCAGTTTGGCTGTACTGCCCCACCTGGCTTTGGAGAGAGAGCTTGGAGGCAGCGTTTGAGTACTGCATTACGTGCTGAGGCGGGTGCTGCTGCTGCTGCCCCTGCTGCCCACCCTGGGGCAGCTTAGACTGCTCGAAGCCTTTCATGGGTTGAGTCTGAAAGCTGTAGTTGGACTGGCTCCCGTACGCCTGCGCGTTGGAGCCCACGGCGTGGCCCTCGTACTGCGACCCAGAGTTCACGCTGTAGCTCCCATCGTAATTCTGTCCCGACTGGCCGAAACGCTGCGGGGAGGGGAAAGAGGAGGAGGAGGAGGACGAAGGCGGCTGGTAGTGTTGGCTGAACTGACCCACCCGTAACTGGTAGCCAGAAGCAGAGGAAGGCAGGGTAGACGGACGCTGCATCGGCTGCAAGTGCGAGGTGCTAGAGGCAGACTGGCTGGAGGCCTGGGGCAAGGGCTGATGAGACTGGTAGATCTGCTGCCTCAGCTGCTGCACCTGCTGCTGCTGACTAGAAGCCTGCTGCTGATACTGGGCGCTGCCCGGAGAGAAAGGACCCGTGTAGTCCTGCTGATAGTGGGATACGCCCCCCAGGGTCGAATGCTGTGTTTGGAACTGGCCCACGTGTCCCTCGCCCCCGTACTGACTCCCAAAGCTGCTCCCCTGGGGGGGCCCGTAGCTCTGCACCGGCCCAGAAGGCCTGCGCTGGGGCGGCTGCTGCCCTCCTGACGCCACCGGATCTTTGTTGGCAGCCATGTAGTAAAACTCTCCTGCTTCTTTTCTGAAACCTTGGTAGCTCTGGTGGCCGGAGCTCTCACCAGGCATCGCTGTCGAGGCTCCTGCTGCTCCACGACGTCCACTGCCGGCGCCTCCTCCGAAGCTCTGGAACATCTGGGCCTGCTGGCGGGGGCTGAACTCTTCCAGTCGGGAGGAACCGTGCACGTCCTGCGGGTAGCTCTGCTGGTTTCCGTGGTAACTACTTTGCTCCCGAAAGGACTGCATGCTGTTCAGCAGCAGAGCGACAGCTCGAAAGCCCTCCTAAAGGGGGGAGAAAAAGAAAGAAAAAAAGGTATAGCATCCGCATCTCCCAGTCACATCAACAGCGCTGCTCAATTGCAGCTCCATCCCCTCCGCTCGCGCCTTTCGGTCATTCTGGGGAGCAAAAGGAGGCACCACTTCCCACGAAAACGCACGTTTGTAGCCTACCGCCAGCTGGAGCACGTTTTCAGCATTAGTATTTCCCCGCAGTCGGTCACTAACGGGGGCTGTTTACACGCAGACAAACTTCCAGCAGTACTCTGCTCAGCCAAGGAGGAGAGCAGTGCTCATCCCCCAGCCACGCTCTATGACTAATGCTGGGAGTAAGCAACTGCTTTGCTCCCATGTGGAAAGATTTAACACTAAGAATCAGGCAACAGTCTCAAACCACCCTTGGAACCATTTCCCAAGGCCTACCCTTCGCTCACAGAGCTCAATTACACTCAAGATAGAGCTGATAGAGCTCCAACCAAGATATTCCAGGGAAAAGGGTCTATGGGAAGCTGTGCAAAAACTGGCACCAGCATGCTCAGACTCCTCTGGTGAGGCTTGTAGGTGAAAACCAAAGCAAGACAACAAATATCCTCACCCTCCCCCAAAAGCTGCTTTGTTTTAAAAGATGGGAAGTCAGAACCAGCCCACTCTGCTTGGTCAAAGGTGACCCCAACTTCATCCTCAGGATTTAAGTACAATAAATAAAAACCACGACCTAACAAGTGATAAAAGCACGTTGTTTCTGAGCGACCTCCCAGCTTTCCCTTCCTGAGAACAACCAGGATAAATCCACCTGGAGAGACTACTTTCTTCCAGTAAATGCTAAGACCCACACACTTTTCCAGGAGACCCAACCATAGCTCCTCAGATGGGAAGCTTGCCAGAATACCTGCCTCCATTGTACCTTCTCTTTCAGTCATGTTTTGTGCTTGTCACTGCCAACCCAACACACTCAGAAGTAAAGCCTGGTTCTGCATTTGAAGTTTTGTTCAAGCAGAAGATCGCTGAAGAGCTCCAGGAAAACAGGCACACAAAGAAGATGCAGGCTGTGTGTGGCACCATGCCTTTTCCCATATGCCTCCCAGGATTTCACTGTTAAGATGCATCTTATATGGAAGCATCCAACTCCATCATTGGGGAGTTTGCGAAGGGCAACCTGCTTATATTTGGGTTTCTACTTACTTGTGTGCACAGGCTATGGAACACGCAAACACCCAGACCTCCTCAAAACAGAGTGTGGGTTTCTTCTGGGAAAGCTCACTGCTCTGAATTATTTCCCTTTTTTTTTTTTTTTTTTTGTTAGTTTGAAGCTCCTGCCCCCAAAGCTGTGAGAGCTAATTCAGGCTTCTTTCTCCCCTTTTGTATAACCAGCTCTTATGGTGAGCAATCAGACAAAATAAAAGCAGGGAAGAAAACCTCCACAGAAATAGAAGGAAGTTATCAAACCGAAGGTTAGAGAACGGCTACTGTAAGCGGCAGATGTTAGAAAACAGCTCCTCCAGATAAGCAGCTTGGGGCTCTGCCATCAGCAGCACTCCTGTAGTACGGAGCCTGAGCGCAGCCCCCAGCGCTCACGTGCTCTGCATCCTCTTCTCGTAACAGCAACATTTCCAGCCCCAGCACAGGCTCCCACAGAATCTCACGCTAGTTTTTTAATGCGACTTCAGCCACGCTTCCTTTGCATAGCCCAAACAAGGTCTCGGGCAGCTTCTTTTGCATTGCATCATGCAAAAGCTTTCATCTCTGATTAAATTCATTCTTCTACAATAATGCTAACAAGGGCTGGGAAACCACCAGCATACCAACGTTAACGGCGCTAGGAAGCCTCCTGAAAACTTCTTCACTATTCGAGAAGTATAATTTTAATTACTTTAGGGAAAGGCATCAGCACAGGATCCCGCACACTAATTTAACAACAGCGATCCAGCAGGGATCAACCTGAGGCACAGATGTGCACCCTCCATAACTCACACTATCATAGCATGGGGTATTTATTTAGTTCAGGAGATGCAAAACTCAGAACAGTGAGAATATATTTATATATCTTTACTCTTGGCTTCTTATCCTGACAAATAAATACAAATTTTTGGTCAGGTGAACTTACAGTGCTGGTGCCCTAAGCAAATGCTCTGTTTTCCATTCTTCTTCTTCAGCACAACGCTTCTTTTGCATATCTCACAAGGAACTTAAGTAACACAACCAGCAGAATAGCAGCCAGAAAAAAGGCATTTCATTAATAACAGGAATAAAAAACATAGGAGGTGCTTCACTCCATTACATCACTGGTAACTTAAGACCTATAGCACATTTCCTGTCATTAACGTGCTATAAATACAGGACTATTACAATTACTATTGTAATAATCTTTCTTAATAACAACAGCACGGCAAAGTGCTCGGATCTAAGTGCTGTCTTCTTAGCAAAACCACCAAGGATAATTCCATAGGCAAGCTCCGTCAATAAGATCCATTCAGACAGATGAAGAGGCCTTCAAAGCCTACCTAGATCCACAGGAAAATATATATATATATACATTTATTTGATTAAAACTTTGCCAGCAGCAGTAACGGAGAACATTTTCAGCGGGTAGATACTCCTCCACATGCAGAACTGCAAAGAACGATGCACCAGCTGCTGGCTGAAGGCTGTACCACAGTCAGACTCTGGCACGGTGGCACACGTCCGTAAGTTCATCCCCAGCAGAAGGGGTGAAGCCCCACCTTCAAAAAAGCTCTCCACCGACAGCCACAAATTGCACGCATTTACAGCATCGACCAACACACAACAAAAACATCCAAAGCTGCCTGCCTTGACTCACAGGGAAGAGAAGGTTCTGGCACAGCTTTCACTACTCCAGCATCACACCTACCCTCTCACTGCAGGTGCGTGCAGCTCACCAACAAAGCCTCGTAATTCTCCTCCAGTATTTATAGCCTGTAGCTTCACAGCCATCCAAGCAGATCCATCCAGAAACTACAGACTACATTCGCTAGGCTAAGCTGTTTCACTCTGCTCCGATGGTTTTGTTTCTTCCCAAATATCCCAGTAACCAAAATGTTTTGTCTTCAACGTGGTGGGAACGAAGGAACCGTATCACAAGCTCTTGTGGTTGATAAAGAAATAGCCTCCATTAGGAAATCTGAGTTATGTGAACTGATTTCTAAGCACATCTACAATGCAGATTTTGGTTCTGGTTTAATCATCTGAAACACCTTTGCAGAACAAATTTGTTAATGTGGAAGTTCCCAAAAATATTTTAAAATCCCTGTAGATCTTCAAACTTTTTTGTCCCGATTACTGAAGGCTGTATGGATACTGGACAGCTGCCCAGATTTTCCCAAGTCACACCGATGGCAGCACTACAGACAGACAGCTCTAAAATGACTGAGCTAAATGGCAAAAAGCTGTGGGGCTATGCTTAATTCTTAACAATGAGCCTATCTATAAAAGAGCAAACCAAACGAGCATCGCCTCATTCCGTAGGAGGTAAGCGAGGTCTTTCTGCTTCGTTAAATTTCCTTTAGCTTTGGGTTGACTCCTGCGACCCATCTGTGCAGAGAAGTCTCAGGAAGCAGCCAAATGCAATGTATTTTCGTTGATCTGTCAAAGACCTCTCATCCTAGCGTGCTGATCAGAAAAGAAAGCGTAGTTACAGACAAGTGACAAGCATTAAGATGCATTTTCCTAGTCCTAAAGTATACGCAAACAACTGTATGTTGTTTTTAAATGGGACACATCCAGGCTTCTAATTAAAATAAGACTTATTCTCTAAATGCTGTGCAAGTAAGAGAGCATAGATGCATCTCCACAACCATTTCTAGTCACCACCTGTAGGAACCAGGACAGTTTTTGTCCTTCCTTCCTCACTCCATCTTCTTGAAGTTGCAGACCCTGCCCTCAACCAAAAGTCCCAACCATTCCAGAACTTCAGCACAAGTACCTCAGCAGCACCATTGGTAACCCCAAACCTCCAGGATCCGAATTAAGCATAAAATAAAATTAAAATAGATGTCTATGTACTCAATATCATTTCCACGGTCAAGGCCAAGTTGCTAAGCCTCATTTCTGCAGGTACTCAGCTATAAGCTGCACCCCGAGCAATGGCTAGGAAAAACATTCCCTCGTGCACTGCTTTTAAGATAAGGCAACTCAGCTCCGACACAACCGAGTGAACTGAAGGATCGAACCTACGGCTACGTTTAGCTAATAAACAGACTCAACTTGTTTCTCCTACATTTGGTGCCTTTTTAAAATAAAAAAGGTATTTTGAGCTTTCAGCATTAGGTGTGATGTGAAAGTAAAGCGAGGTGGCCAGCACCCCAAGAGGTCAGCAGCTTGTCCGAGCAGTAGCATTCAGAGCTCGCATCTTTCAAAAAGTTGTGGTCAGCCTGAGCTGCAAGGCAGATTTTCTTCATACCTTTCTACAAATCTGTTTCGGATCCTGCTCCATTGAAAAGCTATTTTTGTATACAACAAATAAACAGAACAGTCTAACACAGACAAACTCCCATTGTCTCGTTCACCACTGCACTACTTCGGGAGAAAGCTGCAGTCAGAGCTGGCTCTAACCAAGGCATCACAACTCATTCTAGCAGAGCAGCTTTACTGCACCACCCCAAGTTTAAACAGGACACATTTCAGTTTCAGAGAGTAGCAGAAAGTAGAGAGGCAGCTGAAGTATTTACTTCAAGCCATCTTCACAAGCATGTAAAAATGGAAGTTTAAACCAGAATATTCAATTAGGTTACTGAAAGCTGAATTTTATGTTCTAAAAAGAATCACGATAATGTCTTAAATACACACAAATGTAGCTATTAGAAATGCTTACGCTGCTAATAAAAACACAAGTTAGCAGTGTCTTGCCAATCAGTGCCGACACTGGTAAAATAAAAACTGCATTTTGTTCTGCCCAATGCAAATTTAATCAAAAGATTCCCCAAATAAGTTAAAGTTTGGACAACTGGATTCTAGTTTCCATCAGCTCAGAGTCACTACGCCTTCTTTAAAAATAAAAAAAGTCTGCAGATATTTTTGAAAGAAAAGTCAGTATATGTAAGTTTAAATCCAAACAATTCAGCAAATGTTTCACACAGAACGGGTGCAGAACAGCTGAGCGTGGCAGAAGGAACGCGGCGAGCTCTGTCAGTCGAGAGGGGGGAATGCTCTGGGGATTATTGTGCTAGATGAGATCTAGAGTCACTTCTTATTTCATATATTTCCCTAAGTGGCCACCAAAAAAAGGAAAGCTAAGCCTGAGTCACTGCATCTTCCTATCTCACAGGGGAGACGTGAGCAGACATACAAGAACCTGGAGCGTTCAGCCGCTGCGCTAAAAGGCACCACATCAACAAACCTTGCAGTGGCTGTTACTTGACTGGGGATTTTTTTCCCCAAAAAACATTTTTCCCCATTTTTTTAAACATACCCATAGCACCAGATTAAAATATCTGAACAGATTTTTTTTTTGCATTTTGCCAAGTCTTCCTTACTCACTGCCTACGTGACCAGAACTGCAAGACTAGCTCCAGTTGAGCCCCGCGCGTTGATGGAATCGTGCTGTTACATTTATATTCCTAAACATGATGAAAGGAACAACTTGACAAGAAGAACATTTTGTTGTAAGCTAGTATTTAAATCGGGACGCTGTGAAAACATGCATTTCGAGGAATGGAACTGATGATCAAGGTTTAGCAGAATTTTACCTGATTTCATGTATCTGAACTTATTACTACGTTATTGGTTCCCGGTCTAAATTAAGAGCACAGATGCACTTAAACAGCTTCTGAAACCCCACCACCTGACTGCTCAAAGCTATCCAGCTATTTTTTTTAATGGCAAGAAGCTGTGCAAGTCAGTCAGGTTGCATTTTATGCCACAGATCCAACGACGATCCCAGTCTCGCACGCAGGGTCCGTTCTCCGTGCACCCGCTGAGGATGCCTGGCCTCCTTCACGGTGCTCAGGTTGCAAGGCAGACCAGGGAACTGAAACGGTCAAGAAATATTTTTGCAAGGGAAAAAAGCCATTTGTGAGCTGACAGTGACCTGCTCACTGTATCGGCCCACAAACATCTGTGCCGGCAAAACGGACACAGCAGGGACGGCTCAAGTGCCGTGGCTACTGAGGGCACTTGAAATCAGAAGTTGGTGTTTAAAAGGCTCTTCATCTTGACAGTCACGCAAATTTTCATTTTGATGGTGGGTAAAGAATACCGAGCCCTCAGCTCCCTTCGTTCCTCCAAACTGATTGTACATTCCTAAGGCAATTTGGTAGCTCTCCCAGAAGTTTTGGCCCTCCATTACTTGCCTCACACTGAAAATTCACCTGCGGCCGTATCGCCAATGCCTCCACACAAACACCCTGCTGGCTTCTGCAACACACCAGGAGCTGAGCCACCAGTTCACGGGCAGCTCCTCATCTGCTCTTCGCCACCTCAACGTGCGAGGCAGGACATTCAGCAACAGCACCACAACTCTCACCTCACCTCGCAGGTACAAAAACTAAGGCGGAGAGAAGGAGAAGTCAAATAACTGCAAGAGGGGAGCAGAGAGGAGTGAGCAGGGCTGCCAGATGGAACCTCTACCTGTCCCAGCTCCCACCTGCATCACAGAAATGAATCCAGGATCACAAATATTCAGAACTGTACACCAGCATTCAGAACTATACAGCAGTTATAAAAAAATCTAGCACGTTATTTTTAATTAACTTTTTATAAATTGTTCATACTAAGTAGCAGCCCTGCCTTTAAAGTCTTAAATGCATTTTCTCTTCAAATTATGACAAGTTGCTAAGATGAATGCAGAGGTCACACATTAAATATTTAAGCAGCGATACGTGTTTTTTCTATTCCAAGCAGTCCACACAATCAGGCCTTTTCATTCTGTTCTACAACGCCTGGTGCAATGAGCCTGTAACTAGGACTCCTGGGAACTCCTCAAGGCAAATGAAGTAAATTAACACGAAATCTCTATCAGTTATGTGCAACTTCATTACAATACAGGTTACACGCTGTATACAAGAATTAAATCCACTGATTAGGATAAATCCGTGGTTGAGGATCACACAACCCGGTTACATCACGTGCAAAAGTGACAAAATCAGATAGAGACATAACCTCAATCTACTTAAACATTTACCATCCCGCTGCAGAAAGGCTGTACTCAGATTTATCTCCTCCAAACTTCTTGCCAAAAATCTTTATTCCTTCAAGGTAATACAAGAGATGTAGTTACGCACTGTGCCACTTGCAAGTTTCACTAGCCAAGGCTATCAGTCCTCCTCTCAAGCTGGTACTTTTGTCCCCTGAAGGGACGAAGATTTAGGAGTAATTTGGGCGTGGAAAGCCTGCAAACGTTCCTGCTATGAAGACCTGACCCTACATTTAAACACATCTGATGCTTACTGACAACTGTTTTTGTTGTTTTGATTTTTTTTCCAGATTACCCATCTTCTTGAGCCATCCTCGCTGTGGTTTATCCTCTTTGTGGTTTGCTGGCACACCCAACGGGCAGAGGACCAAGGGGAGGCAGCACGCTGCAGTGCTGGAGCGAACAGGGAAGAATTCCTTAGGTGCAGGTTTTTTACACTCTGGTATCGCTAAGCCTTAGCCTAAAGCACCTCAGGTGGCTCACTCTCACCACCTTCCCCATGGAGTCAATGCAAGTCTTCCAGAAGGTCTCTTCCCATGTCTATTTCATAAACATTAGGTGATTGAACTCCTAATGCCCCTCAAATGTCTGAAATTATATGGTATAAACAGGCCATGGTAATCAAGAAACAAGTTACTGCATCCCGCTACTTCCACCTGCGGACGCTCAACCCCCTGCTCCTAAGCTCTGCTGCCCTAGCCAACGGGGGTGAATGCCAACAGCAGTCAGAGCACACCACACCAAAATTAATTCCTACGAGCATAAGCCCTTCACAGCAGCAAGGAAGCTACAGCTGCAGGTCTTCCCACAAGCGGGGTGTAAAGCTTTCTCCTCCCCAGCTGATTTCAGGATCACCGCAGTGAAACTGCTGAGCAGCACCTGGAACTGGGGATGGAAACATCTCGCAAAGCTGATGGGGTACACGCAGTGGAAGCTTCGTCTGTCTCCTAGCCTACAGCATATATCCTGAAGAAAGGGAATGAATTATAAAGAAGTTAACAGTTGAAGGCAAAGAAGTGAGATGAATTCAGCACGGGAGAAGAACGAATACTTCTATGAATACGAATTAGCAGAGGATAACAAAGGTGCTGCACTCTGAGCGTAATTTTTGTAAATGCTAGAGTTCAGGCTTCAAAGTAAGACAGAGGGAGCCGGAGCTGGCCCACTACTCTGAGAATCGGCCCCATCACTCTGTTCTGTCTGGGCCCCTGCAGTCATTCATCCTGTACCTCGGGGAGAACATGGTGGAAAAAACCTGAACAACCACCACCACAGAACGCTACTATTTCTTTCTCCATCCTGCCTCCCCTCAAGAGGCTAAATAAAGCCAGACAATTTCCATAAATCACGCATGATGGGTTATATATAATCACTCCACAATGCTCACGTCGCTGTAGAGGTCTGCTAAAAGAACATAGAGATGAGATGGCGTTTCCTCCCTTGCTTTAAAACATCCAGACATTCAGTGAAAAAAAAAAACAAAAACCAAAAAGGCTGCTACCTTGTTTAAGCGAGAAAGATGACGATGAAAACTAGCCATTAGCTTTTGCCTTCAGAGTTGCTCTGATTTAATTCTTTATGTCTTGTAACCTAACTGGGCAGAAGGATCTTACTCCTTGCTGGTTTCAGGCTGGCAACGTACACATGGATCTAGTCAGGGAAATCTTGCGAGTAAACACAGCCTAACGAAGTCTTTATCCAAAGAACCATGGTTTATAAGCAAGGAAGTTTATTTCTTAACTCCTCTCCTGTCTGCCTTGAGGAACTTCCTGACCTTGTTTCTTACTGAGCCGAGAGATGCGCTTTCCCCGTGAGCCTGATCCAAATTCACTGAAGTCAATGCAGCTTTTTCCACCAACTTCAACAAGTTTTTGATTAGGCTGTAGGAGATGCACGTAGTTAACCTCCTCACTTCCCCCTGCCTCTTTCAGCAGTGGGTATGAGCAACCAACCCTTCCAAAACTCCATTACACGTGCACACAACTTTGGATTTCCACAAATGCCATCTTTCAAACATACAGAAAATTTTAATTCCCCCAAGACAAAAAAAAAAAAAAGCAGCAGTGAAACAAACAAAATGAACACCCGACAAGTCAAGCTTGTCCATCTTAACTGCACGATACCATCACTCAAACCACCTGCAGTCAACTGAGCAACTCCCACGAGAGGGGTTTCGCCTCTGATGACTGGAATACAAGAAGCAGGGGCAGGTGCAAGACGCTGAATGGGAAGAGGGGAAAAGAGCAGACAGCAGGACTCCCCAGCCCGTTCCCCAAACTACAGCAAACACGATGCTGGCTCAAGTCAGCAAGGCAGAGACAGAAATCCAGAAAGCCACACTGCAGCACAGGAGAGTTCTCTGTGCAGGAAAGCAAGGGACATTCCTCCATTGACATGCAGTGGTGTTGAGGGAAGGTGTAAGGATGGCACAGGTGGGTTTTCCTTACACACAAAGCACGCAGTGCCACTCCCCTGGGACACAACCCCACTACCACCCTCTGTACCAGGGCTGGGCGCATTTATTTCACTGCCTGTTACGCATCTATCAAACTTTAAGACCTACCTAAAAGCACATTTTTACGCCCAGTACGCACAACACATGGGCAGGATGAAGAACACATCTGATAAACGCCATGTTTTGTAAGGAGGTTGGAGAGCAGGGAGATGGGAAGCTTCCTCACATCAGGAGGGACAGAAGGAAACCTTACAGGGACACACCAAAATGCACTGCACGTGACATAAAAATAAAAAGTCTAGATGAGAAACAGAAGTTAACCTAACACTGATCACCCAGCAGTTGCTGCATGCTCAGTACTGACAAGAGCCACAGGCACTGCTCCTGCTATCCCAGAACTTTTACTCCTAGGAAGCTTTGTTGGACAAACCTCTCGGATGTTCAAGTTTGTTGCCACCTGTACCGCCAGCTCCCCCAGCCCCTAGCAGGGAGCAGCACCTGGTCTGCAGCTCAGTTTTAAGCTCCTACCAAGGCAGAGTTCAGAGCACGTGTGCTTTACAGGAAAAGCGATGTGAACAACGCTCCCAGTAATGCCTATGAAAGCTTCTAACCAAGCAGGTCCCTGAGCACTTCCCAGCTAAGCACGGAGCTCTTATCGGAGCTCATCTGAGGGCTCTGTTTACGACTTGAAATTTACTAGCAATTAGATGACTGAGTTCAGACCAGTAAAATCCTCCAAAATAAATCATCATATTCTAGCATGAAATACAGCCGTTCCATATGCAGTTATTGGGATGAACAAACACATTCCGTGTGCTTACAAAGAGGAGGAAAAGTCATTTGCCTTGCGTTTTTGTACTTGTTGCATCACAACATGGGCAAGAAATACTGGGTTTCTCAAATTGAGAACAGACCCAAGTCCCAAAGGGACTTCAAACCGGGGCTTTCAGACAGGAACCCTGTTTTTTCCAGTACTATCACCAGCTACAAGCACCAGGGTAAAAATAAGAAGTAGAAAGAGCACTGGGAAAGCCTGCGCATATTCACCGTCACCAGGTCAGCCCAGCACGAGGACGTGAACTGTACTGCAACGTAAACGCTTTGCTGCAGCCAGTTAAAAATCAAAGTCTGACTGCTTGTGCTGCGTTGTTCATAAACTCAGCACAAACTAGTTCAAGAGTTGGTCTTTTTTTTTTTTTTCCTCCAAAGGCAAATAGGCAGCACATTACAGACTGCAGAACATCCTGAACTGACCTTACCCTCCAACGGGGCTCAACAGAATCGGCTTATGCTTACAGGTCAGCTTCAACTTTTGAGTCTTTGGTTTTGGCTTCTGTTTTTTTCTTTTTTTCTTTTTAAACCAGAAGGAAACCCATGTAAAGGCACAGAGAAGACAATCGCATGCATTTCCAAGTTTCCTCAAACCAACCAACGCATAACTGAGTGGTAAGCAGTAGCAGAAAGGCTCAGCTGAAGAGATCAAGGAGTGGCGCAGCAGGACGCTGCAACGCGACACAGATGCACCAGCACGTAACTGGAGGCCAGGCATTGGTGTTTTCCCATCAGTCAAGACTGATACTGAGATGAGAACTGTAAAGGAGGGGAGCCAGGTTAGAAGAATAACAGTACCAGTATTAAAAAAGAGAAATTGATAAGAACAGAACCACATATTAGGATCCTATTCCCAGGAGTGAAACACAATGGTCTGTCCTGCATTATTTGAGAACTTACAACTCTGTTTACGTTGTATTTGTGTCCTCAGCAGTATTATTTTTTCTATTCAAGGTTTTCTACATAGCACATCAACATTATTAGAAGTAAAACTGCTAGACACTATCTTCAGTTTTCATTTTAGAAGTCCAAAAGCTAAACAAATAATTTGCTTATTTATTTTGAGAAAGATCACCAGAAAGAGTCATAAAAGCCATTTTTGCTCCCTGATTTTAGTTACTGGAAAAGGGAAGAGGTGGCTGGTCTCAGCCCCGTCCCTATCAGCAGATACGCCACAGGACACTCCACCAACTGATACTAGCTGGCTCTTCAGAAACTTACGTTGCCAAACACAATCCTTCCTGTCTCAGAGGCTCATCACAACGTTAATTAACACCAATCCTCACACAGCCAGGTAAGGTACGCA
Source organism: Anas acuta (assembly GCF_963932015.1). Classification (NCBI taxonomy): domain Eukaryota; kingdom Metazoa; phylum Chordata; class Aves; order Anseriformes; family Anatidae; genus Anas; species Anas acuta. Next base: position 162,343,917 of record NC_088979.1, on the reverse strand, counting down.
TTGAAGCCTGAGAAGTTAGCACTGCCAAAAACATTCCTGAATCTTTGGAATTTGTAAGAACTCTGGTTCCAAAAACATTGGTCTTAATACCCTCTGCAAGTATAAAATATAATTGAACAGGTTATGAAAAAAAATATAAACGTATGCTTTAATTAAAAAGCTACCCCACCCAAACGGGGATCTGGCATACCCTGTGCAAAAGGCAAGATATGCCTAAGCCAGCTATAAACTCCTAAATACACCCTTACCTCAAATTATAGGGGAGCCAAGCAAACAGCATGGAAATTATTCAACTTTATTACAACTTATGCCCTCATTCCAGATAGCAATGTGCCAAGCTGGTGGAGTAGCAGCAGGAATTGTGCAGCACAATTCCTACGAAGCGACCCTTCTAAGAAGGGCAACTATTGTCATTTTGCTGTGCTTCACGGGTGGTTTAGTTAAACATGACCTAAAAAGGAAGGCAGAAGAGGGTTTATGCAGTGATTTGCTTTTTAATATTGTACTAAGAACCCAAATGGACTTTGTGGCACACGTTTCCACGATGGAAAGAGGGAGAAAGTAACCCCAAAGCCTGCACATTCCAGTCATTTTCCTATAGACTTTATACCTCTAACAATCACATACAGAGCAGCATTAAGAATGTTTTCACTTACACTGTTTAAGCTTTTAAGTTTAATCCAAGTATCCTTTACAACGTAAGAACGCTTAATCTCTCTCCACTTCTTCAGCCAAAGGTTAAAGAAACTTCTGACAATAAAGAGTTCCCCTCTCAAGTAACACGCGAGCGAGTTTTCTGTTTGATTTGAGTAACCTTCAGTTCTTACTTATGCATTACAGAAACAGATTTACTGCTTTCATAAGAATTCACCTCAGGCCTTCTTTACAAAGCATTAATAACTAAGAAAAGCGCCCCTCTCCCTCTTCCCCCCCCCCCAGTCTGACCTCCTGTTAAAGACACTCAACCAAGCGCTTTCATACCGAAAACCATCTTTAACCTGCCCCAGGCTGGAAAGGTACATTAAAGTACACATCTCAGGAGAAAAAAGGAGAAAAAAAAAAAAAAACAGGTTTCATAATTCCCAAAGCCTCTGAAATCTGATTTAGAGATCAAAGCCCAAACTATGTCAAAACACATACTATTCCACTCAAAAGGATGCTAACAAATTTAAAGCTAAGTAGTCTAGAGAATACCAAACTTGCAAGAAGGCCCAAAAACCTCCCCTGGAGATTTAAGCGCATTAATACAAAGCCCCAGAGCTATCAGTCTGTCTGAGGTTATTCCCAAAACCGTAAGCAATAAAAATGTACAGTGGCAAGTCATAATTTTGACATAAAAGGTGTTGTCATCCTCCCACTCGGAAAGAATAGTACCTTACTTGCTAATTTAACCAGGAGAAAGTTAAGAAAATACAAAAATATGCATTCCACATGCCAGCAATTTACAGGTGTGGACAAATAGCATTCTCCTCTCCCTGTACTATTAACAAAGTTTATGAAGAGAAAGATGACTGATAAATCTGCTTTTTCCCTTTCTTTTTGGTAGTTACACTTTCTGCAGTGTTTTAATGCAGCTGGCTTTTTATATGTGAGCTGAACCTAACGCAGAGACAGACTTAAAAACAATACAGCTTCATACAACTCGAGACAGAGGAAACAAATCCACACTTCATAGGGCTGCACACAGAAGAAAAAAACTTCCAGCCAAGTGGAAACCTAATATTGTTGTGTGTAACACATACACTTCACCAAATGGACACCTCTTCCTGAACTGAATTCAGTGGATGTGCTGCATCTGTAACGCGAAGGCTGCTGCACGTCCATCATCCATCCGCTCTGGGCAGGCGGACGGGTTGAGCAAAGCCAGGTTAAAGGTGCGCCAACTGCCGCGTGCACAGCTACAGATCGGGAAGCATGCTGGAAAGCGAGGACTCCTCCGAATTATCCGTGGAATCAACAGATGGCAACAGCTACTGCAGACATGAATAGCTTTCAAAACACTAACCTAAACATAGAAAGCTCAGAAACTGATCCCCGATCCCCTCGCAGGCATTTCGTTGTCTTTTCCCCTCCTGTTTCAGAGGTGGAGAAGAGAAGGGGAAGGGTATGGGAAGCAATGCTGGGATCGCAGCAGGCTGCCTGCCCCTCTAACAGAGGTGTAGCAGTGCTAAGAGCCATGGCACTGTGGTAGCACACCCAGAACTGAAGGCTCCTGGCGGTACCGAGCCCCCCCGTGCAGGCAGGCGCTTGCTGACCCGCACAGCGCCGTCAGCCCGGTTTCCCCAACTTCCAACCAAGCCCCGGAGCCCGGTGCCGCCTTACATAACTTCCCTTATCCCCCCCGGGGCTGAGGGCAAGCAGCTCCCGGCAGCACCGCCAGCGGCCCGGCCGCGCTCCGCCTGCGGCCGCCAGGTCAACCCAGCCGAGCAGCCGGGCCCGGGGGGGGCTCCGGGGGCAGGCCCAGGCCCGCCGGCTCCCTACGGGAACCAAGGGGGGGAGGAAAGGGGGGGGTGAAGCGCTGCGGGGGCACCTCCCGGCTCCGGGGGGCGGCTGCGGGGGCCCGGCCCTTACCTGCGGCCCCCCCCACCCCGTGCCGCGGGAGGCGGGCGCGGGGCGGGGGCGCTCAGCGGCGGGGCCCGGCTGGGGGCCGGGGGGGGCCCGGCGGCGGCGGCGGCGGCGGGGGGCTGGCGGGATGCATCCTGGCCGCGCGCGCGCGCACGCACGCGCACGCAGGAAATAACACGGGGTCACCTGACCCCCGCCCAGCCAATGGCGGCGGCCGCTCGGCGCCAGCGGGAACGGCGCGCGAGGCGGCGGGTCCCGGCCGGGAGGAGGGGGGGGGGGGGGGAGAGGGGGGCGGCGCGTGCGCGCGCACGCGGCGGCGGCGGGAGGGAGGGGAGGGAGGGGTCCCTCCCCTCCCCTCCCCTCCCCCGCCCCCCAGGGACCTCCCCAAGATGGAGGCCGCGGGCGGGCGGCGCGCGGGGCCGCTCCCGCTGCGGAGCCGCCTCAGCAGCGCGGTAACGGCTCGGAACAACGGCCCCAGCGCCCCCCCGCCTGCTCCCGGCTCTCAGTGTGGGGCTGGGGGCGCCCGGGGCTCGGCAGCGTGTGGGGGTGGGCGGGCTGCCTCACGGCGCTGCCTCACGGCGCTGCCTCACGCCCCTCACGGGCAGCCCGGGGCTCGCCACACGCAGCGGTTCCTCTGGGGCTGGGGGGCCGCGATAAAAGCCGTAATGGGGCGGGGGAGCTCGGTAAGGGGTTTGTGGTGTGATTCTCCGTCAGCTGTTGTCTGATCCCGAAGGGAAATGTCAGCTGAGGTCAGGCCTTCCTGGGGGTTTGTAAGGCAGGAGCGCTCCCAGGGCGATACCTGAAGTTAAACTCAAACGTACCTCAAGGTAAAAGCCTTTAGTTAAATGTACCTCAAGGTAAAAGCCTTCAGTATACAGAAATACACAAAAACACGGCTTACTTATACATGCCTTGTGTATCCAGGTATTTCTCACCTCACGTACAAAATGCACTTGCACCATGAACAGAAAAAGTTATGCTCAAAAAAATGCTACAGAACTGTAAGAGAGCTGGCCATCGAGTCAAAGATTTCTCAAAGGCATAAAAGTGAGTGAATTTGCATCCTTAAATACCCGAATCTGTCTGCTTCACCACAGCACTTCCCATCTCTGCTACTGACTAACAGGTGTTGTAAAGGAAGCACAAGAGGAGGCAGGCTTTAAAATACTTAAAACCTCAACATATTAGAAGGATAAGCTGAAGTTGCTTAAGAAAAAAAAATATATATATATATATATACATATACATATATATATATATATATATAAATATATAAATACAGGCAAATTCCACACCATCGTCAGCTGCTACACTACAGCAGGCATCCCTGGTAACCTACAGCATCACCTGAAGTCTCGAATGAAAACAAAAGAACCCAAACATATTAATTAGATACCACGTGAGCACAGATGCCATCTACTTTGTTGCTTTGGAAGTGATGTATTGGGCCTTAAGATACAACCCCACTGAGCTTAATGGAGAATTTAATTCTCTCAGAACCTAATTTTTGGCTGTCTGCAGACTCCGGAAGAAAAACCACCGTCATTAGTATACCTTGTTCACATCGCCAGTTTTTTCCTTGCCACTGAATGCTTCGCTTTCTTTCCAGAAGAAAGAAACTCAGCCTTCAGACTTACCCATTCAGTGACAACTACTCGACGATGATCAGTTACAGAAAATATTGTTATAAATAAAATATCATTAGGACTAACAGAGAAAGCAATCCCGTTATGCTCCCGTTGGGCTCTGATCCTGTAGATGGGTGACCAGGGCTGGTATCTGGCATCCACGCAAGCAGTTCTAGTTCAGCATAAAGCCATCAGTAGTAGCCACACGCGCCTAAAGCTTAAAGGATTTAAGGCCAAAATTGGTCACTTACCAAAATAAACACTTAAAGGACCAATTTTAATATCAACGGAACAAACTAAACACGTTTGCAGGTAAATTTCCAGCAAATACGTTCTGTAACCTGCGAGTAAGTCCTATAAATTGAGCAGATGCACCGCACCACCCTCACAAGAAAGACTGAAGTGCCTGCTTTTTGTGGAAGGAAATCAGCTCAGCCCACCAGCACAAAACCCTCCCAAGCCCTACCTGTGTCCCCTTAGACACCCTTTCCTCCCACCTAACCAAAGTGCTTGCACACAAACAAGACAGAGACGGGAAAGAAAATAGACTTGAGACTTGAAACCCTCTGTTATGAAGGATGGGAGGTTCTGGGTAAAACTGAGCCCCATAAACAGCCCTTGGGGTTAGAGTCACTGTTCCTACACGTGCTGCTGTCGTTGCATATATGGAAACAGCGCTGACTCTCAGAAGACACAAGCTCTGCCAGTAGCAAAAGCAAACCTTTTTTTCCTTTCGTACCTTAATGTAAGGCTTACCTTGAACATCCCTTTCCCCTCTCCCACAGATCCCTGAGAAAAATCTCCCTCTGACCCTGAGAGGACTGACAAATGGAGATGGAGAGTCTCCTTCTGTCTTTGAGGTCACCACTTCTGATCTAGCCATAATTCAGTGATTGCTCAGTTGCTATGGCTCTGCAGGAGCATACATCAGCAGCCGGGGGGGGGAAAGGAAGGAGTGCCCGGTTCCTGACCTCCACCACACCTCATCTCCACCCCCCTGAGCGGGAGGAGGACTGCCAGGGATGCAGCCTGCGGGACTGAGAACAAGTCTGTGGGTAGCAGATGCTGGGAAGGCTCGGCGCGCCCCAGCGTTTGTTAGCCCAAAGAGGATGTCTGAACGCAGCTGGTGGGGTCCTCCGAGAGATTTCCTCTCCTTTATAAAAGGTTTCATTGCCGATGAAAAGCACTGAACCAGCGGCACCAGAAGGCTGAAGGCTCCAGAGCCAGGCAGGCAGATTTCTCACAGGCGTGAAAACCGTCCCCTCAAAGCCCTGCCCTCATCCTAATCCTTCCCCCGTTGCACAGCTCCGTGTCACGCACAGGCTCGCCGCTGCACTTTCACAGCTTTCATCTCCAGGCACTTAGATGCTCGGGGAATGGGCATTAGAGACTAGCTTGAAGACAGATGATACAAAAGATGACAGCGAGATCAGGCACCTACAGGTCACGCAGCCAGGGACTGAAACTGATGCTCACGGTGGGACAGCTAAGTCTCGAAGCAAGTGTAAAGCAAGGGCAGCGAGCCTGTTTCTCTTCCTCCAAGAAAGACATCAGCATGGCTGCATTCATTAACGTTCCCTGCCTCTCTTCCCATCTAGCCCCAGGATTCCCCACACCTTCCTCCTATTTCTTTTACGCGTACTTCAGATAAAAAGCGTCACGCCTGACCCTGGGCAAGGGAGAAGCAGCATCAGATGTCTCCAGAGGAACTGCCGCAAAGACAGGGAGGGCTCTCCTCATTAATTCACCGGCACTGAACTTTCCCCCTAAGACAGCCACAGGAGCTGAGCACTTGCTGGAAAGCATTTTGGAAGGACGTGGCTTCTCAGCCCACCTTGGGTGCATCGCTTGGACGTGGCTCTCCTCCAGGCACCAGAAGCACCTCCACAAGCCCCAGTGCTACGTCCCAGAGCCAAATTCCTGCAGCAGAACAACAACTGGATGGAAGGACTTTGGAGCTTCTCAAAGGAAGAAAAATGAGAAAGCAGCTGAAGGCAGGCAGCGTGAATCATAGCAGGAAAAAAATTAAATCACCCATAGTGTAGACAATTCTGCTCTATCTTTTAATGCTGCAACACTTCTGTCCTCTCATCTTCCCGTTACAAGGAGCTGATTCATGAAAATAGGATCTTTGTACCTTAAGACCTGCTCAGCTTCTTCTGCTTATTCCTTTTACCTCCTGCCAAAAAGCTGCTCCTGGCAGAATCAGAATTAGTTGCTGTGAAAGTGATTGTGATGTTGCAGACAAAAGAATCCGAGTCCGGTAAAAAGGCCAGGAACAACAGAAGCTGAACTTTTGAGGAAAAAAGGATCGCATTTCCATGCTGATGTCCAAAGCAATAAAGGTGGAAATTAAAATAGAAAGCCACACAAATATGATTCTCTGGCAAGACTGTCTCCAACAAGGCAGAAAAGGCCATCAATAAATCTTCATTATCTGAATTGCTAAACATATCTAAATAAAAGGAGAAATTCAAATATTAGAAGAACTCATCTTTTACAATGGCCTTGCATAAAACCAACTCTGCCTTGCCAGAACATGTTTTACAGAAAAGGATTTTTTTTCGTTCCTTTTAATTCTGCTGGCCTTTCACAGAGGTTTCATTTGTTGGTTTTCTTTCTGCCTACAGGGAAGTGGGAATTTCCAGGCTTGACAAGCTTAAATCCCCATGACATGCAGTCCCAAATTTTAGAGGCAGCTAAGATTTTGATTCTTACTTCACTCCCTGTTGGTTTCCTCCCTGATGCACGCAATGGCTGTTTTGAATCTCAGCTGTTCCAGCTGGAAAAAAAAAAAAGAAAGGTCCCTGAAGGAGCAGCGTTAGTCTTCCAGGCACCTTGCTGCTATCGTACTACAGACACCAGGCGCGTCACTCAGCGCAGCAGCAGAGAGGCAAAAGCAGAGCACATCAGGCTAGACCAGAACCAAGGTCTTCTACGCCCATCTGCTGAGAAGGCTGCATTTATTTTCCGTAGCGGTAGTCTTAGGGTCCACTTAAGATATACATTACGTGAAATCTCATTATCTTCTTGGCGCAGAAACCAAATTATATCTTTTTTTCTGTCACGTGTGGTGATGTTTTCTGGTCCTAATTCATCAGAGACATTGGTTTATTAAAAATATTTTAGCGGTTTCACCACTGTTTACTGATATATCTCGTATTGCTAACAAAACATGGGGAAAAAAACACTTCAAATACAACCGCTTTAATTACTTTGTATCTTGAGACCCATAAAAGTACATACAATGCTCAAAAGCCCTAATTCTAAATTTCAGAAGACATTAATTTCTTATTTTAGTGCTCTGTATTATGTTAACAACATGCTCAATCCAAAGAAGGGTAGGGCACATGCGAATGTACAGAACTTATGACTTCCAACACAGCATCTTCAAGTATTTAGGAGCACTGCCTGCACTTTTGGGGTATGGGAAAGAAGCATGTATTCATGCTCATACCCCAAGCGATGATGATGTTTTAAAAGCTACCAGGTAACAGAAGAAACTGACCCAGGTTAAGAAAATTAGCTTTTAATTTTGTAAAGTCTGTAGGGATCTATCTTAGAGGGTCCAAGCAATAGGAACACCTTGTAGAATCTCATGCAGTTTCTGTTTCAGGATGCTGGAGACCCTTCCAGTTGCCTCGTAAAGGTCAGGTTTAGGTTGATACTAACAAAACCTCCACTTATGTATTGGGACTGTCATCATCCCTCTTGAAGAGACCATCTCTTGGAGCTCATAACCCTACTGGCACCTCTTCTTAGGACACCACCAGCGAGCACAGGAGCAGGGAGAGAAGACTCAGCAAGCACGATGCACATCTCTCTATCAACTCTATGAGCCTCCGTTGTGTTCACCTAATTTCAGAAATAGCCCAAACCCACAAACAAGATTGAAGATATCCCAACACAAACACTTTCACACAACGAGCGCTCCGGAGGGCTGCGGTGGGGCCCGCAGTAACCCTGGCTGAACCCAGGTCTAACCAAGAGATGCTGTTTCGATTAGAGGAGCAAAACTAGTGAAATTTCACCTTCCCTGGGGAACAGCCTGCACTTCAGGAGTCCCCCCGTCGCAGCCACGCAGGGTGAGCGAAGGGACGACTTCCCTTCTCCGAAAGCAGCGGCGCTTCCCACTCCTGCAGCATGATTCATTCCCCAGGCTGCAGATCAAGGTGCCAGCTTACTCCTAACGCTGATGAGAAAGGGTAGTCACCCTGTTTGTAATCAGCTAGCATTATCTCGGCTCCAGAAACAGTAAGTCAGCAGCTAGCCTGAGGTGGTAAGTAGGGGGTTTCCTTAGCAGTTCTCTTCATTGAGATTGAGAAGTTGTTTTTTTGGAAACAAAAAAAAAGTAAAAAAAAAAAAAAGTGGTGGTTACAGGAAAGGGAATATCTTAACAGAAAGGGGGAAACAATTAACACTTGCAGCTTGTTCCCCTTCCCCAGTGCCTGGAAAGTCTGCTCTGACACAAGCATCTCCAGCCCAGGGCTTTTTGAGAGACCCTTGCACATCCTCGCTGATTACTTCCCCTACTCAGGGAGACAGACTGTCCTTTACCCTAAATGCTTTTATCCTCTTGATGAGGTCTCTTACCCAGCTGGATCCTGCCTCACTTCTCCCACTGCAATCTCTGAGCCTGAGAGAAGACACCTGGGGACCTTTCACTTTGCTTAGGAAAGAGATTTAATCCTTTCACATCCTGGCATGGGGTTGAAGCGATGCACTCCTCCCCCTCCCTGAACACCTCTGGTTACAGTCCTGGGCGACGGATGTCCCCAGCTGAAGAGAAATCAAAGCAAAGGATTTTCTCCACTGTTTTTTTTTTTTTTTGCTCTTTCAGGAGTAATTTAAAAGCAGGTGTAGATAAAGAACCGAGGAAAACCCTGTGGGGAACAATCCTGCCGTACCTAGACAAGATGATGAGGCTTAAAATCTCTTCCGCATCTAATCATGGCTAAATCACACCCTGGACGTCCCCTGCCACCCTGGATGCCACAGGAGCGTGTCCCTCGTTGTCCTCGCAGCGCCTGGTCCCATGAGGTGACCCGCGGGGCTGCCCTCCTGGGCCTGGGGGAGCCAAGGGGGAGGCAGAAAATCCCCCAACATCACCACCGTGATGGAGCCGAGGTGCAAACAACCCCTGTGTTGGTGCAGGGGTCCGGCTGCCCAGCATTTTGGGTTGGGTTTTGTGGTTTTTTTCCCCACCGAAGGTCCCTGCGGGCGGCAGGGCAGGGCCGAGGGGCGCAGGCTGCGGGTCCGGTCGCAGAGGGAGCCGCAGATGGGGGCCTTCCCCCAGCCTGCAAAAGTGCCGCACGATTAATTATCCATCTGCGCTACAAAAGATCGGCTCTATAACTGCAGGGGGTGCTATTCATCAGCCTGGAAACGTGCTGGCAGAGGACAGCCAGGGTCCAGCAGTTGACATAAAGAAATAAATAAATACAAAAGCGGGACGCGCTGCGGGTCGCGGGGGCGGACGCGCGGTGGGACCCGGGCGACCCAGGCACGGAGGAGGCCGGTGCCACAGCCGCTGGGCCCCACGGCTCGGCCACGGCTTGGCCACCAGGATTAGCCCCGCTGGCCACCGGGGCGAGGTGTTGGCAGAGCTGGGGGCACTGGGAGCAGTGACACCTGCATGCTGCCCCCGCTTCTCAGCCCTCCCCTTTGCGGGCTGAACCCAACATCACGCTCGCAGCGGCCGGGGTCCAGGCTGGCTTCGCCGCAGGGGCAAATTTAGCAGGACCCCAGGTCCCCGAGCCCTGTCCTTTGAAGCCCCCGTTTCCCGGAGCGGGCATTTAGCAAGTACAAACGCAACACGGTGTCAGGCATCCTTCCCCTGCCAGTCTCTGCCAGCCGTCCTCCTCCAGACGCACGCACTAACACAAAATGACGGCTTCCTCAACAGCCTGAATGAGCAGAGCCCTCGCGCCGATCCCTAATTGTCTGCCTTTTACTCTCTCGCTCCAGTCATATTATATCACAAAACTCAAAGCAGCCCACCCACTGTCCCTGTCTTTGTCCGAAATCTCAAATGAACGGTAAATTGGACAGAGGAAAAAAAAAATATGCTGAAGAAGAAGGGAGGGGCAAGCTACCCCCCCCCTTTTCCTCCACCCCCTTTTTTTTCCTTCCCCCTTCTTCTTTTTTTTTTTTTTTTGAGGTTGCTCTTTGCTGGTGCACCCACACTGCTATTGTGCTGTCGTCAGTTTAAAAGGGGAAAAAAAAAAAAAAAGATGGAGATATTAAAAAAAGCAATCCCATCTCCCAGCCCTTGAGAATGTGACCCCGAGGCCCTGCCCTCCTCCCTCCCCGTGCACACCCAGCGCCGTCAGGGCCCCCACCCCAGCACCCCCTCCCCGCTCTGAACCTGCAGAACAGAGGGGGGGGGGGGGGGAAAAACCCAAACACCTCAGGAACCAAAAGAAAAAAAAAAAAAAACAAAACCAAACCACCGTCAACAGGATACAGCCGGGAGGTGGGGGAAGAAGGAAGGATGAGGGGAGGAGGGGGGGGGGGGGGGGGGAGGATAAAATAAATAAATAAAAATACCCCAGGCAGGCACATGCACAAACCCAATAACCCATTTCTGGCTCTCTCCAGAGCTGGAGCCAGCCTGCGGGGAGCAGCCACCAGCTGGGGCCTTGGCAGCGGCCGAGCGCGGGGGGCTGCAGCTGCGGCCCCGCCAGAGGCCGTGCCGAGCCCCTGCCCCGCGGCCCCCCGCTCGCGCTCCCCGGGCGGCCGCGGCGTGTCGGGGTGCCAGGGCCTCACGCGCGGGGCCTGCCGGCCGCGGCCTCCGCCGGGCCATTTTCCACTCGAAACTTTGGAGAAGGAGAGAGACATAAAGCCCATTTACTGTACCTTTCTGGCATCTTTTCTCAGCTTTCCCTGCTGCTTCTCCCCACCCCCTTCCGATTTATCTCAGCTACTGGTTTTATAAACCGAGAGGGTGGAGGGGGGGGGGGGGGAGGGAAGAGGAGGGGGCTTTTTTTTTTTCTCCTCTCTCAGCCCCGTCTGCACCTTCTGCCTGAGCCCGCGAGTGAAGTCACAAGGCTGGGGCTCTGACATCACGCCGAGCCCACAAACACAGGATTGTGACTTCACTGCAGGGTAGAACGGGGAGGACGAGGAGAGGGGAGGGGAAACGGCTCTTATTCAAACACATATCTGCAGTAGTAACAAAGGGAACTCAGGAAATGGCTGGCCAAGAAAATGGCTTGTTTTTCCGTAAAAAAACACACGTATCCTCTTTTCTTCTTCTCCCCCCCCCTCCCGGTAAAGTTTGCGACCACCGTGGAAATACCTTTTACAAGTGCTTTGAGCAGCACGGGCAGCAGCAAGTGGCAGCCTGGCCACCGTCCTCCAGCGCTGCCCACGCTCCCGCAGCCCTTTGGGGACGGAGCTGCCCCAGCGACCCGCGCCGGATGCAGAAAAGGTGCCGGGGCTGAGACCCAGGAGCACGGCAGGGGACAGAGAGGCTTTTGGGGACGGCAGGGGAGGGGGAAAAGGGCCGGGATGAGCAGAGGCTGCAGGTCACACCCGGGATGCACCGAGAAAGCCAGCTGGGATAAGCGGCAGCGCGCTGGCAGTGACGCTCGGCAGCAGAGGTCTGGTAGTGGCGGGTTGGGCTGAGGTAACGCTAATTAGCATGCATTCATTTTTTATTTTTTTTTTTCCACCTGAGGATCTGAAAGCACTTTTAAACTGTAATTGGAATAAAAGAGGTATTAAAGCTCAGGCTTCAGGTAATGAAGTTGTACTAGAGGCCTAAGCAAGGCGACAGAGTTCAGCGGTGAGGTTTTCGGTTCCCCATCGTATTTTTGGGTTTTTAGGTGCCCTGGGGAGGGGCAGGGAGACTGGGACAGGTAAAAGAAAGATCCAGTGTGCTCCCCGTGCACAGCAATGCTTGCGTGTTGCTTCGGGAGCAAATACACATGATCTAAACTTCTCGGGTCATTTCTGAAATAACACCCCCTCCAAACAGGGATATTAAGTACCTATGGGCTTAATTTGGCCTGGATAGTTGCAGGATTTGGCGTCCTCTTCATTTATTCAGTTGGAGGGTTTTTAATAGCAATTTACCAAGATTTAACACAACCTCAAATATTTTGGGACACAGGCAAAAAAAAGACCCTCTTAGTTGTGTTCAAAATGGCATTTTCCTCCTCCCTTTGAAGAAAGGCAGCTCAAACACTTGCACTGTGCTAATAATGCCTGAAGGCCAGGAATTCAGAGGGATAAGCCAAGGGCACAGCTACAGCCAAGTGAAAGGAGTAAAAAAAAAAAAGAAAAATTAAAGCACGCTAATTGCAGACGATGTAATATTTACCAAGTTAACCGGATTGCGGAGCCAAAGGGGAGGCAGCCCCGCGTCCACCCCTCTTCTCCAGCCTCACCAAGGCCAGCCTGGGGGCAGGAGCGCGCCGGGCGGCGGCAGCCTGCCCCTTCCTGCAGCTTGCCATGCCGCAGGAGGGAAAGCTGTGCATGGAGTGAGCGAGAAGCACGAGGGAAGCGATCCAGATCCCCGCCACGAGCCGGCTGGCAGGTAGGGCTGGGAGGAGCGCGCTGCCGGGCTCGCAGGGAGGCTCTGAGAGGCTTCTCCAAGCCAGTGCGCTCCGTCCTGGACAGGCTCTGAACGGCAGCGCCTCGGGCACCGCCAGGGTTTTCCTCCCAGCCCTGGCATGGTCTCAGCACCTGGGAAGATTTTCCCTGGCTGCCTGTGGCATTTTATGGCTCCCAGTGCCAGCGCGGCGATAAAACTGGCTGCAGTGGAAGGGAGACGCTCTCCTTCTGAGAGGGACGGGAGAAGGTGCGCCATGGGCACCCAACCTTGTACCCACCGCGCTCCTCAGGAGGCCTTGCTCCTCGTTGGGCCACAGCTTTGGCACAGGTTTAATACAGCCTGAATCCCCCTGGATTATACGGGAGAGACCGTGTTTATCCCACCCCTTCTCCTTGGGGATTGCCCCGGCCCGCCCGCGGCCGGGCACACAACATGGCCGCTGTGGCGCCAGGGTGCCCGCAGATGGCAGGAGCATGGCACACGCTGCTGGGGGAGCGCAGTGAAGGAACAGGGAAAAGAGAGAGAAACCCAACGCGTGCACGCAAACGAGAACGGGCCTGCTCCGGCTCGGCCCACGGCGCGATTACCTGCCTTGGAAGGCGGCCAGGACACTCGGGCCGAGTCCCTCCGCACTCGTGCGAAGCGCCAGCAGCCCGCGCTTCGGCGGCGCCTCTCACCCCAAAACGCCAAACCGGAGCCAGGGCAGGGGCTGCGCGGGGCTTATTTTCACACAAGCGCGATTGTTTTGTTGATGCGGAAAGGTAATTAAAAAAAGTTCTGATTTCAAACGTGCCACAGAATTCCCAGAGCCCGGAGGCTGCTGCTTAGAGGCAGATTAATCACACTGAATTCTCCATCTAGATATTGCATGCACTCCAAACTCCCACCGCTAATAGCTCTAATATTCTCCTCAGCGTGTGCATGCTGCTGGTGTTATGTTCCAGGAATATTAATTCCCCAACTCCAGCTTCTTTCACTCGCGCATGTACCCTACAGGCTTGCTGCCGGGCACCGGGAGATTATGGAGGAGAGAAAATGGGGCTGGAGGAGAGCCGGGGTGCAAAGGTGCTGGCTAGAGCTCCTCGAGGAAAGTCATTAATGTTCTTTGGATAAGCAAGCAGTCCAAATAAAATCTACCTGAAGGCCAAGTTCTTTAAACAAAGACAGCCAACTACACAGGCACAAGATGGTTGAAATTAAAATGAGTTCCCGACGCCGGCTTTGTCTTACCCGCTCCTGCTACCCTGAGACTTGCCCCAAATTGTGATCCTATTAATTGTGCGCTCTGCGTTACGGGTTTCGTTTGTGCCTTCTGCTGGGGTCATCCCCAGTCCCTTTCACCCCCAAGTAAGGCTACATGCATCTGAACTCCGCTGCCATGCAGCGGCAACACTGAAAATACAGCGGGTTGTAGTGTAGTCGCCCAAAGAGCAGGAACTACGCTCCACAATGGTTGGCCCCATTGGGGAGCATTTGCTAGAGCCAGCAGGCTCTAGGAAAACGGACAGGAAAATAGCTCAGGGAGTCCAGCTCGGGGTCTCTGTGCCCGTCGGGGAACAGAAGGTACACCCTGGCATCCTCATCCCACACAGAAGAGGGGAGGAAGGAGGCAGAAGGGAAATGTGTATTTTTTCTGTGGGTTGGAAGAGCTGCTGTTCCTAGTAAGCAGTTCAGTGTGTGTGTGATCTATATATACGGCCAAAAGGCCAGCTGCTAAGCTTTAAAACGAATGCACACTTGAAAAGTACCATTTAAGATGCCTATGATGTAATTTTCAAAGCTGCTGAACGCTCACAGCTCCTAGTGCTGTTCAGGGAAGACTGCAAGCAGCTGCCAGCGGAAAGCCCAGGTCTCAGGTCTCTGAAACCAGCCACACCGGGGCTCTGGAAAACACCGCCCAGAAGACACCTCCAAACAGCCGGCTGTGGCCATGCTGCCATTCAGGAGGACTGCCTGCCTGACAAGAAGCTGTCATGGATATCGTTTTTCTTTGTCAAGCAGTCAAAATACATATTGCCGTGTAATATGCATCAGCACGCCTGTGTCAGCGCTGGGAAATAAAAGGGACTTTGCCCCTTTTGTCGCAGGCATTTCCAATAGGGACAGGGGCACAGCACCTGAGCCGTAGGTAGATCGCGCTGCGTGGAGCAGCCTGCCAGCCGTGAGCACAGCTCACAGCACCTCCGCTGGTCTCTGGGCTGCAACCTGCAAGGCCACAGCTGCACAGGCATGGATGGTGGTCTTCTGACAGTCATGACAGATCAAAGAGAAAAGGCAGCATTTTTACAGCTGAATACTTCGCAGTGATCTGGTGGTGGTTGCAGGGAGATGCAGCAGAGCAGAGACATTTTTCTGAGCTTCCTCTGCTTCCCGTAGATCCCACAGGTCTACAATCACACATGTGGCCTGAACTCTTAGCCCCAATTCCTTAAACTTGATTCCTGCTGCAGGGAAGGGGGAAAACGGGGCTTCAACCCCGGCAATGGCTGCACAAGGCCCTTGGGGCTGAACTCTGCTGTAGTGCAAGGGGAGAGGCGCTGGCTTCCCTCCTGGTGATAAAGCGAGGCATCCCTCTGTGTAGCTTAGGTGCAAATCTGTGATCCTCTTTCTCTCTTTGTACACAAAGAATGAAGCAGATAGCGAGGCTGACATCTAAATCCTCACTATTGGACATCTGAGATAACCCCGGTTGTTTTTGTTTTTCAAGCTCAAACATATGAGAAGGGAGAAAGACAGAAGGATTTCAACCCCTGCCAAGCCCTGTCGCCAGCCCCCTGAGTTACAGATCTATGAACTCTTATGGGATGAGGGCTCTTTGCTTTTATCTCCCTGTGCAGCTCATGTCCTCAGCCCTTTGCAAACAGATGTTTTGCCCTCTGAAAGGGAAAAGAGGAAGCGAGAGAGAGAGCAAGCAGGAGCAGGAATGCTGTCTGCAGATGTCAATCAGGACTTCAGTCTCGGTCTTACCTGCCAGTCCTGCAGGAGGAGGATACATGAATTTTCTAGTTGGATAGTCAGTATCATCAAACAAGAAAATTGTGAGGTTTGGATTGTAATGCAGCCTCACGTTCAGTAAAAAAGGCCCCGTTACACGGAGAAGATGTGGGACTGAGGATCCTGTTCCTAGCACCTTAAAAATTAAAAATTTCACTACAAATCTCCTAAAGAAACAGACAAAAATAGTACAGCATTTCAGACCGTTTTTTGCAGAGCACGGTAACGCTGGCAAGGGGGAAGTGATTGTAGGTAGCATACCGTCAGGCTCGGGGGAAGCTCTCCCTGCATTTTTTTTTTCATAATTACACGAAGGCAAAAAAAAAAAAAAAAAAAAGCTTCTCGGGAACGCAAAGTCTAAGGACTGCACGTCCACAGCGAGTGTCATCTCCAGCGCGGCGCTCGCCGCGGCAGCCGGCTCCCCCCCGGCAGCAGCCTCCCCTGCAGCCACCCAGCACCCCGCTGCTCCCCCCGGCCGCGGCCCACCCGCTCGGCTCGCCCAGTACCTGCAGTGCAGTGGGTGCCGTGGGCCTGGCGGAGCTGCTGCCGCTGTCATCTCGGCGGAGCTGGCAGTCACCTGCCAATCTCGCCCCCACTTCCTCCTCCCTCCCGCTCCCCCCACCCCTCGCCAGTGCTGCTTTCCCTGGGGATGGATCACTCTCCCCCCCCCCCCCCACCCCCTCAGCAGCAGCCTCGCAAATAAGTCCCGTTAGCTCAATCATAATCCCCTCCAAGGGTTTTAATTAGCGGCCGCGCGCGGCGCTCCGGACTGCGAGGCACGGGACGGAGAGCGGGGCTAGCAACAGGGGGTAGGGAGGCTTGGGATGGCCGCGGGCTTCACGCCGAGGGCACAGCTCCTTCCCCCCCACATGGCAGCCCTGGCACGGGTGGCCCATAAATCCCCGTGGGACGCCGAGGCCCTGGCACGGGCAGGTGGGGAGCGGGCGACCAGGGGAGGTCCTGGAGCACCTCCAAGAAGCCCAGCCCGGGGCAGCATCGAGCACGGGGACCAGAGACAGAGGGGGCGAAAAAATCAGGTGCATTGTTCCCTCCTCACAAAATAGAGATATCTCAACATACAGAAAGGCCTGGTTCACGTTATCATTGCTTCCTTGCAAGATAACAGTCTTATTAAGCCTCCCACCCCCTTTTTTTTTATCTGAAGATTCATGGGTTTGTGGTCTGGGAGGAATCTTTTAGCCCCACATGAAATGGACGCAGCTTACCGAACTTAAGCTCTCCACCTAATATTTGTTTGTTCGCACCCACTGCAGCTCCCTTAATTTTTAACAGGTCTCAATAAGTTTTGTCTTTTTTTTTTTTTAAATAATCAGTCACTGAAGTTTTATCTGAATAGCCCTAAGCCTATTAGTGCTGGGGTTGTCCGTGGAGCCCCCTCCCCCCGAGGTTAAACAAGCCCACAGTTCCTTTTGTGCTCCAAATAACACGCTGGGAAGAAAAGAGGCAAAGAGGGATAAAAAAGCCCAAGCCCCACGCTCGGTCCTTTTTAAGACATAAAGAGACACTGGAAAGGGGCATAAATGCAAGGCCTCTTTTAATTCCCTCCCTCCCCCCCTTTGTAGGTCACCTTTCCTATGAAGACATTGATGCTTTGAGTCTTCATTTGCTTAAACCAAGAGGAGAAGTTCAGGTAATCGCCGTAGCACCGCAGGAGCGGGGCAGAGGAGGCTTCTCCAGGGGGTGTGCTGGGAAGGGGACAGGTGTGAGGGAAGGAACCCAAAACCCAGAGGGGCAGGGACCTAACATGCACCGGGCAGGCACGTTTTGCTCTGAGGGCTCAGAGCCCGGCACCACCCTACCCATGCTGGCCTGGCAGCCCCTGAGCAGCCACCTCTCTGCCCCAGGGGGAACCCAGCACCCCCAAAATCCTTGCTCCACTCAGGATCCCTAGGGATGGAGAAGGACTACATGCTGCCCCGAAAGCTCCAACAGTCCCACGATGGAAGTTACTCCCCATCACAGCATCATCCCTGTCCAAAGACGACCACAGCTCCCATTAGTCACCAGCACGCTCCCCTCGGTGAGGTGAGGTAGCAAATTATGTCCTCTTGTCCCCGGTTTTCTTCCTTTTTCTTAAATCATGCTCGCTGTGATGTATGCCTTAGCACGAGCTCCCTGCTTCCGTCGCCTCCTTGATGAATGACGGGAGAGAAGACAGGATGAGCTGCCCCTTCCTTCTCTGCTCTCCCTTAGAAAAAAAACACATTCTCAGGAAGAACTGAATGAAAACTGGCAATTTCGTCCAGGCCTCAAGTGCACAGACACCCTCTCGTCCCTCCACTTGCTCTCAGTGCTGTGTTCAGAGTGTGCCCATGGTGCTCCCAGGCAGGTCGGAGCAGTCCCTCAGCACAGCTCCCCTTCCCACCGAAGGAACCCAACGCCTTGCACAAGTCCTCATACGCACCCAAAATTAGATATATAAGAATAAGCCCTGCTTACTCCGATGGCTCTGTACAGAAAAATGTATTTCCATAGGAAATATAACCAGCAACAAAGGGCGAAACTTGCGGGGCTGTGTGCTACCTTCAGCGCATATCCTGCAGCACAGCTCTGCAGCACGCAGACCGCTTCCAGCGCCTTCTTAATGTCAGCACACGGGCTACAAACACCCAGAGGAGGCCTGCCAAACCGGTGAGGAGAGGAAAACACCTCGCTCCACAACAGCAACAAATAAAGGAGCGCTATTCACCAAACTCGGGAATCCAAATCTGTTTTGTCCTGTTTTCCATGACTACTGACTGCGAGCAGAGGTCTCACAGGGACGAGCATTAAGTATTTATTCCAGCTCTTGGTTTTGTCAGATTCTGATGCCACTAACATGCTTCGAGTCTGCTCGGAAAACAACATGTCTTTTTTAATCCAGGGATCCCAAAACAACACTGCAGCAGTACCTCTAACCTCATCCACAGCACCCAGGCTTCACGCAGCTCTGCAGCACGCGTTTCCCAACAGCAGCCAACGCTGCCCTGAGAAACCTGCTCCAGTCCAGAGCCTGCACAATTCGTACACCCTACTCCTCTCTCCTTTGTGGTAATACTTAGCCTTGTCAAATATTACTTAGCTGCACATTAAATATCACAATTAAGGAAAAAAAAAAGGGAGAGGGAGGGGAAGAAATAAATTAGGATCTTCCAGATTCTGGCCGCTACTCTGAATTGCACAAGGAAGTGGCACATGGAAGATGAGGAGCTGTTTATAGGCATTAAACAACTCGCTAGCAATCTTGTAGGAGCAAACATAAAGGCAACATGTCCTAGCAACCCTACAAAAATTATCTGAGAGATCCCACCTCCGTGACAGCGGTCAGCATTGTAGTTAAGGGTTTCTGAACAAATCTAGAGCAGAGGTAAATAAGGGGCAGGAAAATGTAATCAAACACTCCAGTACAACGCTCCCAGAAAGAACTGCTACAGACCATAAAAGGGATGTCTCTGAGATGAAGGGAAAACAGTGCAAACACTTTGTCACCAGCCACTGGAAACAATAGTGGCGGTGGGAGGAATATTGCCTTACTTCTGGAGGGGGATGCAGAAAAAAGGGGAAGCTTTCAGCTACTTGCAGGAGAAATTGAGGGGGGAAGCTGAGAGGGGCGATGTGTGTACAGACCGCTGCAGGTGATGGCCACTGGGAAACTTGGCTGGAAGTTGCAGGCCTGCCAGCACTGCTGGTTTAATCACCTGTCTGCTACTTCGGAGGTTTCCAATGTTCCCATCTTCTGGTTCTCTCTTCGTGCAGGACTCTGACCTCTCCAAAAAATGATGCAGGCGAAATCAGCAGGTTTCTAGTTCTTAAGCATTTCTTCCAGGCAAGAAGAAGTTGAATCCCGGAGGCTTAAAACCAAACCAACTCCCTGCCCGGAACAGAAACCAATCTGTGGTTAAATCTCAGGTTTTTCAGGTAGTGCCAGGGCGTGGAGGGAGAGGAGGCTGACAAGTCCTGAAGCCCAGGGCCATCTGCCCTGACCTGGCCTGCTCTGCGCCCTGTCCCCACCTCTCCAACCACGAAGCGCTCGCCGCCCGCTGCTGCCAAACCCCCTTTAATTTCCTCCACGCTCCTCGCTAATTAAGCCTCCAGCCCGTTCCGCCTCTCCTCCCACCTGGCCCAGCTCAGCTCCCCGCTTGTGCATTTTTTTCATTCTTCCCCACGCCCGAGAGATTCAAGTTTCGGGAGCCTTGAGGGCTGCCCCAGCCCAGCCGAACCACGGCCTGCCCTCCTGCTGCCAGAGCCGCATGGGATCAGGAGCGGTGCTGGCTTCAGTGTGCGCCCCACGCTCGTTTTCCCCGGTGCTGCCATACATGATTAATCACCCCCGGGACACGCCTGCCGCCCCCCCCGGCTCTCAACCAGCCACAGCAGCGGCAAGAGCAGAGAAACCTCCCCGGGTGCCCGGCCCCGGCCTTGCTGGCGTCTCCCGGCGGAGACCTCCGATCCTCCGCACGCCTGCCCCTCGCCCGCCTCGCAATTAATCTCTACCCTTCCCCCATGTTCAAGCCGGCCTCGCCTCCCCCCTCCCCCAGCCCCCGTCCATCTGTGTCTAATTGCGTTTCATCTGCAGTCGTTCTCTGGAAGACTCACCGGGAAGGTGTCCAGAAGACGCGCGCAAGCCCAAGCACGCGCTCGACGTGGGGCGCGGGGGGCGGCGGCGGCTCGGGGGCGCCAAGTCGGGTGCTCCAGGCCCCCCGTCCCCTCCCTGGGCAGGGGACGAGGGACCACGAAGGACAAATGGCCACGCAAAGCGGCGCAGGACAGCCGGGGAGCCGTGAGCTCGTCCCCTGGCCTCCCGCACACCCGCACCCCTGCATAAATAACGCACGTGCGTGGCGGTTCTGCACAGCTCAAAGGGTTTCCTCCTGGAGGGCCAAGTCCAAAGCTGGGGCTGCTGACGGGTTCAGAGCTCAGGTGGGACACGTGCTGCCCAAGGGCTGAGTGCCCCGTTTCCTTCGGGGGAGGCTGGAGCCATGTGGTTTCACGCGCTGCTGCCAGATAACGCGAAGGCATGGGGTAACGTGCGGCAGCTGGGAAGCCGAGCCTGGCGCCCAGCGAGGGAAATGTTCTCCAGCTTTTCTTCACAGAGTCAACCTCCCAGCTGCCAGAGGTTAGGGACTGAGCTACTAACCCACATAACACCACCTTAAGCCTTGTCGGTGCGCTGCCAAGACTTTAAATACACGAATTCGCAGCTCCGGTGGGGGTGACACGATTCCTGTAGCAGGACAGCAACTTGGACCTGAACAAATCTTTCAGGGGTTGCTCCTGTCCACACTACCGGTGAGCAGAGCTCTAACCGGTACCTCCCAGGCTTTTTCTTTCACTCTTCTTCCAATGCAGCCCCAGCCAGGCAAACAGGGGAGCGAGCCGTGGAGTTGCTGTGACTAACGAGTTGCCATTTGCCGGCTGAGTCACAGCACCGCTACACCGACCGGCCTCCTGGTGGCTCGAGCCAACGTTTTACTTCTCACTGCAATGGGGAAGGACTGCAAACAGAGTCAATTACTACAGCCCAGATGACGACTTATAATCTGATCATGGTAAATCAACTCGCTGGCAATCATCTGCTCGTACGTTTTGCTCTGCCAGGATCAGATCCAGTCAAATCTTTTGGTTGCACCGAATGCCATAAGCTGCCTGCGTTTCTGCAGCACAGCTGTAATGCTGGTTGTGGTGAAGACGCTGAAAGCTACCACCCCATTTTTATCCTTTTAAGCCTCTCCTCAAGACACTTATTCTAATGAAAAGTGCCACATTTGAAGACGTCAATCAACAGAAGCAGATGTGGCCCAAACATATATATAGGTCTTTAAATAAGCACAAAAATCATGCTCCCTTCTCCCTCATCCTTCTTGGGTATTGGACACTGACTGCGAGTCCCAGAAGTCTGGGTTCAGCCCCCTGTTACAATGCAGACCTGCTGCACCATCTTGAACCACAACACAGCTTTTCATGAAGCTATAAAATGGGGACAGGATTAGCTCTGACACAAAGCAAGGAGGAATACATGCATCAACGCTCCTAAAAAGCTCTGTACAAAAGACAAGGGTTGTATAAATAACTAAATATAAATACACGCAACAGATTTACCACTGCCCCAGAACCCTGACTTTGTGAGGCAGCCTACAGCAAAGGGTATTTTCCTGACGCTCACCGATTTAAGGAAAACAAGTACCTGTGAGAGAACAGACAGCACTCCATCTGCAGATGAATTTTATCTGCTTGCAATGCTAGTTCGGAGCCAGCACATGCTGGGAGTAAACAAAATTTGTGAGGAGACAACAGTATGTGACAAATGAGAGCAACACGTGGACTAAGGACCATCCAACAAGTCCCCGTGCATGTCAACATCACAGAAACCTCCACGACCCATCTGAAGCCTTGCAGAGAGAAAGACACAGAAACTCACCTCTCCTCCCACTGCGAGCAGCCCTCTGGTCCATGTCAACATGCATCCTCCACACTGGCAGAGGAAGTTTGTACTGGCATCGCCTAACCTGTACTGTCACGGTGCAAGGACTGTCAACCCTCTATCTTTCATCAGCACAGAGTTCTCCTTATCAGAGAAGGAAAGCACAAAAGGGAGGGAGAAATGCGTTCACACAAGCAGTGTTTCTCTGATGCTCAGCATAAAAATCTAATCAAAATTGTACCAGAATGGTGATGTGAAAAGCACCCTGCCAAGTCAGTAATAAATATAAAATTCATATCTTACATTTCCACAATATATCACCTCTCATCCTGCAGTACTTTCCGCATTGTTAGGACTCAGATGAATCCCCAAATCAGCACAGATTTGCACTGGAATCTAACATTTTTGTTGGCTTCACATTCATTCAAATTACATCCTTAAGCGAGAGTAGGATAACAGACACTTAAAATGGCCCCTTGAATGCGGCAGCAGCCATTTTAAACAGGGCCCGACTCCTTCCAGCTGCCCAACTCGGTCCCCGAAGCTTGTCCCCCGTCCACCGTCTGTCCCTCTCACTCCCTGAGCCTGGCTCACCACGCCAGCCATCCCGTGGCAAAGCACAGGCCACGTGGCAATTTTAGGGTGCACAAACAGCTGTCAGCCCCAGTAGGCTCCATCAACATCCCAACTCCAAAACTCCAGAGGCTGCAGCCTCTGAGATTTCACCAGACAACAAAACCCCACCTTCTCAGCTTTCACCTTTCTCAGGCAGTAGCAGACAATGCCCTGCAACGCTGTTATGCACGGCATCCGCAGGGACCAAGAGCTAACACCATGAAGCTAGCAGTAGTAACAGCTTCTCCTTATTGTGAAGACCACGTGGATTGGGAAAAAAAGTGGAGAGGGCATGGAGTAAAAAGTGATCTCAGCTTGCTTTCCATTAGTCATAGCCTACCTCCCTGTGGCCTGTTACCTGAATACTCATCACCGAATCCTTCCCAACAGATGCATTTGCCAGTGATTCTGATGGGAGCAATTAGCTGTGCCATTCTTTCTCATCCTATCAATATGCTTATATGACAAAACGGCGTCCATTTTTGGCCCAAAGATTTCATGTTCTGCAAGACAGGTGTATAAAAGACAGGAGGTGTTAGAAAACCCCGAGGAGCTGTGCAAGTGTTAATAGCAGTGGGTGCATTAAGATAGAAGGGCTGATTTTAGTCCTTCGTGCATCATACCCTATCTGAGCACAGCAGGTCTAAATAGGGAAAGCATATTCTCAAAGCTCAGCTAGCACTAAGGTATCTAAACAAAGACCAGGTTTTCATGACTGCTCAGCAACCACAAGCAGTAGGTGTTCAGTTCCTAAAAATTCTGACACTGCATCTAATGAGCCACAGACAATCTCAAACTACTCCGCTACTAGTGGTAGCACAGCCAACTAGGGTTAGCAGCAGTGAGACGTACTGCAAGCTTTCCCCTTTTGTCAGATAAGGCTTCAGGGATCCTTCATATTGTTCATACCCACATCTTTTCACTTCTTGGTGGCATTGCCTGCAGACTGGCATTTGGGGGAAAAGTCCTTGGAAGCCACAAAGATATGAATGATTTAAAAGAGTCCATCCAAAGGAGGAAAAAGGAGATACTAATGCTTGAAGATGCTGCCAAAAGAAGGTACACAATAAAGGTAGGAGTCTTCTGTAGTTCCATTTACATTTATCTGCATCTACGCTGATGAAATCAGGACGGTTATTTCACCTCTAGCAGCAGAAACACAGCTGCAGCACAGTCAGATCCAACTCCCGATAAAATAAATAAATAAATAAATAAACCAACGCAATGTCACTTAGCTTCACAATGCGACGATAAACCATGCATCATTTGTCTTCCTTTTCGTAGCATAGATAAGGCCCTGGAACAGCATCACCTGAACTGCGGTCCACAGGTCGCTGCTGGTGTGTGAAGCGTGATAGGCGGTCCGCGCAGCACGCTATCTGCAACCACCGCACCTCGTACAACTCCCCATCCATTGCCCGGTGTCATTTTTCTCATTATAAACACCGAATGTTTTTATGCCTATATGCCAGATAAGCACTTACACCTAAATGTAAAATATCGGCCAGAGTGTGTTTATTTTGACCAAGGGGAAGCAGCGGTGTAAGACCCTTCCTGAGCACGCCAGCTATGTCATTGCACCCGCAATGTTTAGCATGTTCTACTCACAGTCATACAGGCATAGGAGACGCAGGACACGTCGCCGGGGCATCTACTGGAGAAGACTGTTGTAACAGAGCTACTTCTGTGTGCACGTGGGCACTGTCACAAGCAAATAGCTGCACTTGCTGCATGCCCTTGCAATATTGGCAGTTTCTAGAGCTGACAAGCCTCAAATTGTCTTAGTTGCAACCGTATCTGAAAACCAGTATTTAATTTTGTGCTAAACCCGCTCAAAAAGCTTATGATAAAATAGAAGGTCACAGAAGTAGAACCAAGAAAGGAAGACCATTGGCTTGTTACTGCATGGTACAATAAGCGAAAGAGGACAAATCACTTTAACAAGGAGGCATATGGTCTGATCTTCTCAGGGAAACGATGGAAACGCAATCATTCGGGACAGTTACAATGAAATTGGACACAAACACAAGAAAACACGCGGAAGGAAGTATCACATCTACTGCATTTTGATCATGCATGGAACAAGGTAATGAGATCAGTGATTCTTGTAGGGTTTTTGTTTTTGCTTGATGCTGGCTAAAGGATATTTAATTCCTCAGCTGAAAGCAGGTTTATTTTATATGTCCAACTTGCCAATGTCTACCCAGGTTCCAGTGTGGGACAGTCCCTGTCACACAGGAATGTGACAAATGCGTACATACAGGTCGGAACAGAAAGGCGTCAGGCAATGCCACCATTCTTGACTCCATGAGGATAATCAAGTAATCGTGCTGAATCAGACGGGTTGTTTGTTTTGCTTAAAATGAATTTACTTCAACAAGTAATTAATATTTTGAGAAGAGAAGGCCTTTGTTAAAGATTCACCACATTCACCCCTTCAATTAAGGTTTCAAATGTTCACATTCATAGATTCATTTACACCTCCCACTTGTCCTTCAGCAATGCCAGGAAAGACCAGAGTTTACGTTCCTGGCATCTCAAAGATAAAAGAGAAACAAAACCAAATCATCCACAAAACAAAACACGATAAAAAAATAAATAAAAATTAGAAAACACTCCAAACGAATTAAAACGCCCCAAACCTACCAGGTCTTTTATCCATCACCAGCGAGAAGAAATGGTGTCCAAGATGAACCGCGCGGGCACCTGTCCCCTCTCGTGGGCAGCACAAGTGGTGACATGAACCAAGGAGCCTCGTGGGCAAGCAGGGCGCCACGGGGCGTGCCAGGAGGAGCCCTGAGCCCCCCTGGGCCAGGCCTGGGGCTGTGGAGCCGGGCTCAGCGCGGGGCACATGGGGCAGCCATCTTCCTCTGCACCTGCACCGGGGCCCACGGCTCTCTCCCCTGCGTGCCACGCACCCGGTGCGCTCCGGCGGCCCCGGTACCCCAGGTTGCTAGGACATTTGCATATGTTAATTGCAATGTCAGGGTATTTGCCTGTGCTGATCACCGGAGCGATGTTTGGCCCCAGCGCCTTCGCTTATTTAGGGGAAAACGGCTGGATCTGACTATACCTGTGCCGTGCTGATGTCACCGGCTGCTATTTCCAGCCCGGTTGCCATGGAAACAACCAGGCCTCAGCACCAGTTAGCAGTTCAATATATAATTTACTTATTCTTTTTCACCTAAGTGATTAGGACTCAAAATACAGAAGCATCTCACATATATAAAATCTTCTGATCGTTTCACAGGGATTTCTTGAAGACAAAAAAAACAGCCAGAAATACCACACTGCGCTTTTCCCCAGGGAAAGGAGAGACAAATAAAAGCCAAAACGAAGGAAAAAACCAATCCTTTCCTCCTCTGTTCCCTGCCCTTCCAAGTTTCAAGGGAGGTAAAAGCTAACGTAACACCTGCCTCATCACACACAGCCATAAAGCCCTGCAGACGAATGGCAGCCTGACCCCAAAAAGGCCTTACATGGCTTCTACAGATGACCGTCACAGGTTAACCTAAAACTCTCTCCCTCCTCCTCATTAATCTCAGAGGAGGCAGCGACTCACACTCCTAGCTGTCGTACTGCTAACCAGAGCCTTTGGGAAGGCCACCCTGCTCCATCGCCGCCGCCTGCTGCAAGACACAACTCCAGCGGTTCCCTATACTTTCCATAACTTTTTAAACTAACGTTTTGGTCCGAGGTGAGGTGATTTCTCTGGTTTTCCACCGCCTAACCAGTCACTACAGAAGCTGGTACCAGACCCAAAGGTTATGCTTCAAAGTACTGATCCAGCGAGAGACAATACAAATATTTTTATGGAGAACATTTTCAAGGGATTGCTCCATGGTCAGGTAAAGTATCGGCCTTGAAGTTACACATTGTTTCTCCTTATTTTCAAAATGGGAAGTTTTAAACATTAATTTTGAAAAACAAGAGCTTTGTAACTAAGCTGTGCGGTCTGGCAGAACAATAGCTGGAGCAACCCCCCAGAGCTTCCAACCAACGCCGGCCGCCCCCTCTCACTTCCCCAACAAAACAAGCCATCGCAAACCATCCACACTTGTACTCCTTTTCCTGGCCGCTTACTCCTCCCAGGTACAGCTGGGTGCCAACCACCGATGAGAACCCAGAGACGCATCCCAGGCAAAGCTTTAAGCTGGGCACATTGCTTACTGAAGAGTAAAAATAAACAAAAATGCACAACAATTATTCTGTAGTTGCCTTTTGTTCATCTTCAACATTTTATGGGCTAAGATGTTTTCATCTGCAAAACAGAACAATGCTGGACAACAATTTGACAGTCACCTGGGTGAGTTAGCAGGGGACTGTGTGAAGCCTTTAACTATTTGAAGAATTTGAGGGGTTATTTGCTGGAGAGAGGAGGGGGCCATCAGGCACCTGGGCCAGTATGACTTTGGGGGCAAATTTTAGAGGTCTTCCTCTGCAAAATCATTAACAAGGGAATTTGGAGTGGTCAGATGCTTCAAACAAAACCAAAAGAAACCACCATCTTCCCCTATATAGTAACATAGGCCAATGGCTCAAAAGTAAAAATCAAATACATGTAATCTATAAATCTAATTGACCTGAATGAACCTTTGTCCTTATTTTCTTCCTTCTTCTTCCTTCCAGCTTTCTTCCTTCCAACTCCTTGACTACCTTTCTCAAAACCACTGCTTTCGTTTGTGCTCCATTTCCTTTTCTTCTTTGACCTGCAGAGTCTCCTTCCCTCCCACCTTCCTGCACAATCCTCTACATTCCCCACAGCTCAACCCCAGCATTCCCCTGCACCACCCCATCCGAGCTTCCTCTTCATCCTTTTCCGGAGCTCGTCCCCTTCTGTCCCTTCATGCCCTCACCCTAATTCTGTTGGGTCGCAGCGTGCTTCTCTCATGTTAGCATCTGGTGCACGCTCAACCAGTATCAATCAAATCAAACAGCCACAAAACCCTTGAGAGTTTATCAGGAGCCACCCTGATTTCAAAGCTAACGGAAATAAAAGATAAATTTTAAGCGATTTGGCAAAGACACCACATGGGAAGTCAGAAGCAGTGCCGGAATTGAAGGCAGTGTCCAGAATCACTCGGATCTATCCCCGGGTCATTGCATGGTCAAGAAACAGATCGCACAATCGACAAACCAAAACAGATTTATGCCGAGTCCAAACGAGAAACAGCCACTGAAAAAATAATGTTGGCTGCAGGTTGTGAAGCATGATTAAAAAGCTGATTAAATGTTTCTATTTTAGGGAAGAAAAAAAAAAAAAAAAGAGTCTTTTTTAAACCCCTTTGCTACAGCAACTTATCTCACACGGGGAGCGAGGCTAGAAAAACATGTTGTAGTGAGTTTAGCTATGGGGAAATGACTGATGCTTTGGATAGAGCTGACAGCTGACTCAAGAGTCATCACTGGGGCTAACATCTTCCTTCTCCATGCAGCCTACAGTGGTCTGGCATGTCTCAAAACTTGAAAGAAAAAAAAAAAAAAGGAAAAAAAAAAAAAAAGCTGCTGATTTCATAAGGAAGTAGCCTAGGAGGCTGTTTGGAGGATGAAGTCAACTACATATGGTTCTATTTATTTGTTTGTTTTGGGGTGGGGAGAGGGAGTCAGTGGCAAATTCTCAGCCTTAACAACCAGCTCACAATAAAAGCTTATGAAGTCAAAGGTTCCTCACTGAAAAAAAAAAAAGAAAAGAAAAGAAACACTCTTGAAGATTGTATTTATGAAATAAATGCCAACATATTTGCAGGATTCCAAAACTCAGGCATTCGGCTCTAATGATTAAAGAGTGTTTCTCCTTGAGGCCACCATTTGAATCTAGCCCAGATAAGCTGTAATCCAAAACTGCCTTTGGATAGCAGGTCAGTATAGTTTACACAAAAAAAAGCCTTCTGTGTTTGGAGGTGATGCAAAACAGGTACACCAGGCAGGTCATGTCCTAATACACAGCTAGACCTCTACACCACAAACCAAACACAGCTGCATTTGAATGCACGGCCAAAGTTTTCTGCATTTTCTTTTAGTTAAAAAAAAAAAAATCCCCCTAGGAAACTCTGTACAAAAATATCCCTTCTCTGTGCTTTATGAATGAGAATTCACATACAAAAAGGCAGGAAATGAGGTAAGGTTGCTTTTTCCCTCATTCTCTATATTGTGACCACAACACACACACACACATTTATAAATTTAAGAATATAGCTGTGCACACATATAGATCTGCAGCTCATCCAAGTGCTGCTCACTTGGGAAAACTTTGAAATTCAAGAATTCTGTGACTCCGATACTCCAACCATTACCAGTTGGGAGCTAACATACATTTCTTTTTTTGTTCATCCTGAAGCTTTGAATTATAATTCGCTCATTAGCCTAATAAATATCTCATCGTTGTGTGGCCCATAACAGCAGAAACAGCAGTTATTATAACAGTTCCCCGCTGCACCAGAGGAAGCTCTTCTGACCTCAGCATCCCACAGCACCTTAAGCAAACACGGATCCAGTATAGCCACGGTCCTCCTGGAGCTTTCCTGCTAACCCAGACATATGCAAAGCAAAAGGTGCTGCTCTCCTTCCTCCAGGGCACACGCGGGCTCTTCTCCAGCCACAGGAGAAATATCGCCAGATATCCCCAGAGATTTTCTCCATCTGCTCTCTGCGAAAAAAAATTAACAATCTATGGCACAGGGGCAACACATGCTGTAAAAAAGGTTCCCTCGCTTAAGAGCTTTGGCTGTGCTGAGCATTTGGTTTTGACCAACATAATTTCCTGCCATTCCACTTTTCCCAGGTTGCCTCTGTATCTGTCCTGAACCTGCGTGAGTCTCCTGCTTCTACGTGATCCA
The DNA here is from genome assembly GCF_963932015.1 of Anas acuta. Taxonomy (NCBI): domain Eukaryota; kingdom Metazoa; phylum Chordata; class Aves; order Anseriformes; family Anatidae; genus Anas; species Anas acuta. The sequence goes on along the minus strand of NC_088979.1, from coordinate 162,314,298 downwards.
GAGCCTAGCAAGAATTCCCTCCCAGAATGGAAGGGCAAGAAATCTCAGACTGGAAGGGTAAGAAAACCGGGTTATTTAACAGTTAACAGATTTACAAACACAAACAAACAACAACAACAAAAAGCAACAACTTTTCAATGCATATGAAAATGACCCCAAAATAATGAGTCTGGTTTTGTTTGGGTTTTTATTTTTTCAAGTTGAGATTGTGATTCTGATTCTGCTGAGACCTCCCCTGGCCCCTTCCCAAAACATATGCGTGATGAGAGGAGTGATGACTCTCCCAAATGTACTAAATAGGGCAATTTTGGGACCTCCTCCAAGATCTCGCTCCATCTGCCCACCTCCTGCCCAACGATGCGTTCTGTCCCCCAAATCTCCAGCTCCACTGTGTTCTGCAGCCCCGCCACCGGCTCTCGTCTGGGTGCCACCTTACTTCTGCCACGACCCCCACCAGCAACACCTTCCCTCCCACTGCAGCCCTTTGCCTCCCTTCTCAGACTTGCACTGGGGAAATTCTCTGGATTTCTGTTCCCAAAGCCAGGTGTTCCTGTGGCATAAAGGGGCAGAGCACGCTGCTGGCGGAGCAATCCTACATTACACGTCTTTGTCTCCTGCTGTAAAAGCAGGCATCCTTTCCAAAAGCAGAGGCAGCAAGTTGTGCCTTTCTACACCACCTCAGACTCGCTCTTGGGCCCACTTGTCCCATATCCCTTCTGGGTTACTTTTCAAGCAGGGCTGAAACTTCTGGCATCGTTAGCAGACCAAATTCAGCCCTGGTGAAAGCCCATCACCTGCCCATACAGAAAAGGGGAAGAATTAGCACTGAGCTTAGCACCTATGCTGCCAGTTGTCCCCAGACACAGAACACGTAAGTACTGATGTCCTGAGCACCCGCAGGAGGTGGCAGCAAGGCTTCCGCCTGCAGCAGGTGAGAGACAGACTTCAACTTTCCTGAGAATCAGGCTTTTTTTCCTCAGCATCCTGATTTACAGCACAATCGATAGGTTTCTGCCCACCGCTGCCACCCCCTTTAGGTTCAGGATTGATGGGCTCAGACCCAGAGCTTCCAGAGGAAAGCCCTGTGGGGCATGGCCTGGAGATGCAGGGATGCTGAACACCCCCCACCCGGCATGCTACACCTTCCCTTCCTCCCTCCAGCTGCCTGTGCTGTGAATGATATCACAGCCACGGCTCCACAGGTACGAGTTAATGCTCACCTGCAGCTTTGTGATTACTTTGTGCATCCTACCAGCGAGGGCTTATACCACGGCGTGCCACTCAGCCCGTCCTTCCACCCCCCAGTGCCTTCTGAGGGCATTTTCAAGGAAAAACTTCACGCACGCAGACTTCCCAAGTTCAGCAGATGTAAGGATGTCTTAATTATGCTGCGGTAGATCACAGGTATTTTCAAAGCTTTAAACAAAAGCCAAAACAAAACAGCACAAGTCCTTCCTCCCCCTTTCTCCCTGCAGAAGGGCCCTGAGGCACCGCTGGATTAGCTGGCTGCTGGTGACAAAGCAGGTCCCCGCTGCTGCTCAAAGCTTCCCCGTGCCCTGTCCCCAGCAGGATGGGTTTCTGTAAGGGCAGCCACCAGAGAAAGCCTCCAGCCACCACCTCGGGTTCAAAGCCTTGCTTGCAGACCAGAGGGGGCCTTGAAGTCGGCTCTGGGCAGCCGGACAGCACAGCATTCCTCCCCCGTGAAACCCCAGCGAATGCTGCCTTTCAGACAGGCACTTAGTGCTGTTTAACACTTTCCAAAGGAAAGGAAAAAAAAAAACACATTTAATCAGTATTCCCAACTGGCTCAAGTGCTCGTATCTACAATGGAAGGAGAAGAGAAATGCTAAGAGGAACAAGAGAGGGAAAAGAGAGTGTTTTCAGATGAAATGAGACACATGAGAGAGAACCAAGAAAACAGGGAGCCGGTCAGGACCCACAGCTGTACAGCAGCTTTTTGTAGCTGAGGACAAATTTTGCATCAAGCCAGAGAAGAGAAGAGCTGCTCCAAAGGAGTGCAAGGTAGGGGAATAAAGAGAAAGGGAAGCAAAGGGAAAGAGAAGCTCAAACAGCTCGAGCAGCTGTGATGCCGTGACTGGAGCCAGTGGACAGTGAGCTATAAAACACGTTGGCTGCATGTAAGGAGAGGCGTGAACAGAGGGGTCCCTCATTTTCATCTCCAGTGCCTGCAGTTCTGGCAGGAGGCTGCCTGGATACTTGGCGGCGGAGGCCACGGGCAGTTTATTAAATGCAGGCACTGATCAGACCGCCCGAGAGGAGGCCTGGCAAAGTCACAGCCTCTGCGCCCGCAGGACAGATGCGCACGGAGTGATGCAGCTCCCTAGTCCAGAAAACAAAACAAAAAAAAACTGGCAGTATCTTAATTCGAGCGGGCTTTTCTGAGGACAATGAAAACACCCACCGTGGTGTCGGGCAGGAAATCAGTTCTGAGCTCGCACAGAGCCTCACGTGTCAGAGCACAGGCACGCCAGCTGACAGACACCACGCAGCAGCTTCTCTCTCAGGTCTGCTGCTCCAGACTATCCACGGCGGAGTTGTTCTTCGCTTTCCAGTGAACGCTTGGTCTCAGCTCCAGCAGCGCAGCCAGCCCCTGCGCCAGACAGCGCAGCAGACTGATGGGAGCAGCGGTCCGAGCAGCGCGGCGGGGCCGCTCTGGCACCTCCTGCTGCCTCCACATAAAGCAGAGGCCATGCTTCTTCAGGTCCACGGCCATAACCAAAACCCCAGCACAGGGAAGTTTTGGGTGATGAACTGCCCCGCTAAAACAGATGTTTTGCCACTGGCCAGAACCCCAATAATTTTTTTAACATCCTTTGAACAAGAGGATAACTAACCCGCCTTTTTCACTCTAAACTTAGAGGAGAGCATTAGATTAGGCCTGGAGGCAGAAAAGGTAAGACTCTGCTAATTGCTCTTCTGTTTTTGACAGCTAATGAAAGTCATGCATCTTTGCCAGCTCTTCTGTGTTGGTCATCTGCCTGCAATCAGTCAACATCAGGGGACCACAGCAACAAAAGAGAGACTGCTCTTGAGGGGCACCAAGTTACCATCATCACGCATGGGATCGTAGGCGACAGCTCCAAGTATCGTCCCCACATCCCAGGACATAGCTCTAGGTTTTAACAAGCAGTTCAGTGCTTGTCTTCAGACCCCAGGCAGGCTGGAGAGGAACGGTACCTTCTGCCATCCAGTTCTGTAGCTCCACCTCAGGCAACCCAGTTATTCAGGCCAGGTCAGACGGGAGAAGCAGCAGCATCTCACTGCTGAAAGAGCCGCCACACCAGCCGTGGTTCCCAGTCCTGCCAGCAAGATGCCAGGGTAAGAGGCTTGGGAGCAGTGCTGACAGCAGACGTGACTCATACAGCAAGCATCTCTCTCAATTTTGCCCATCAGTCGTGTTTATCCTGTGCAACCAAGATAATCAGGGAAAAGCCAGTTCCGTGGGATATGACGCTGACGGCCGGGCGAACCCACTGCACCTGCCTGCAACCCAGGTCTCAGACACAGCCAAATCCTGTAAGAAATAAGGATAACCTGCAGGAACCAGGGGAGCCGATGCTCCTTCCCAATCAGGCTTAAAGATCACAGTCCTTTCAGGCAGAAACATAAAAACCTGCGGGAGGGGACTCTAAAGAAGGATTGAAAGGTAAGGCTACATCAAAGAGAGAGACCACGACATTTCTGCTGTGCAACAACCAGCACGGCCCACCTCCACCTGAACTGCCCACCCACGGGGTCTGAGCCACAAATTACGTGCTCCACCAGCAAGGGACCGGCCGGGTGGGTACAGGCAGGTGACACGGGGGACTTCTTCGAGCTGTCTGTGACCTCTGCTCTCCCAAGGCAAGAGCTGAAAGCCAGCACTCGTAAAAGCTGATGGTAAAAAGGGAGAAGGCTGGGGCAGAGGGAAGAGATCAGTGTCTGTGTTTAAGATTCTGGGAGCTGAACGAGGATAAAAGGCTAGGCTAAGGCTAGCAACCTGCTCTGCTCGAAACGGTACGTACAGACCCGGAACGAGGCTGATTTTTCACTCGAAACCAGTAAATGAGGTGGCGGGAGAGCGCAGGACAGCGCTGTGTTTCTACATTAGGGTTTTTAAGCACACTGCAGGATTTCTGTCTCAGAGTACTCATTGAGTTACATCAGGCTGTAATGGCCTGTTGATTTTGAGAGATTATGGCAGCGCTGTTGATGCAGGGGAAGAGGAGATGGAAGGGAAGAGACGATGCGATGCATCAGCCAGCGTGCGCACACATTTCAGGTGATTACCTACACTCCCGGGCGAGCAAGACACGGCGGATCCACAGCAGGACCAGGACGGGGAAGGGAGCGTGCACAGGGCTCAGTGAGCACGCGGGGCTGGCACAGCGGGCGGTTTCAGTCCGTCCCCAAGCCCCGTTTCACTCCCCCGGGGCAGCAGATGCCACCAGCCACATTCTGCAGGGCAGTCCCCTCGAGGGCCGGCGTTGCATCGCATCCCACGGCGTGGCACGGCCGGGCACAAATCCCCTGTGCTCAACGAGACGCGCCGCGCGCTCCCGAGATGGATTCAGCCTCGCTCTGCCAGGCTCTGACAACTTTGCCTGCCTGCATTTCTCTCTCTCCTGTATTTCACAGCGAGATGGTATCCTTTCCTTCTCCTTTCTTTGCTCCCGGGCACAAGCAATCAAGAACAAAGGATGAAAGAAAAATGCAGTGGGGGGGAGTGAGGCGGGGGAGGGACATTTGAGAGTTAGGAGCAATCTTCAGCGGAGAGAAGAGAATTAAAAAAAAAAAAAAAAGAGGAGGAAGAAAGGAGATGCAGAGGCTTGGGGGAAAAAAAACACAATATGCAAATGAGGCAGAACAAAAATCAGAGCTGGGGAAAAAAAATCAAATCAAATCACACCCAACAAACCCACCTCTCTGCGAGCTCCCTGCCTCCCTCAGACGGGGGGGGGGACACTGGGGCGAGGGGCTCCCGGTGCCTTCTGCCACCCGCCGGCCCCAGCAGGCACCCGCTGCCCTCCGGGGCATAGCGAGGGAAGGCAAGAAGGAAGAGCGAGGCGAGTCTGGAGCCGTGAAAATCCTTGTTTTCTCTCTGAGGTAGGGAGCTGTGGGGCAAACAGAAGCAGCCAGGTGCTTCTAACATGATGTTTGTCAAACAATCTGATTTCAAGCTTCACTGGAGTAGTCCCTCAGCAGCTGCTTTAATCTACCGCAGCACTTCTCCCCCGCAGCAGGCTGCCTTCCCCTCGTCCCTCCTCGTGCTTCCAGCGGGACGGCAATCCCCCGGGTGCAGAGACCTCCACCCCGGCCAGCAGCAGCTCACCTCGTGAGCCTCAGCCACATCACAAGCTGAGCAGGACCAGGATTCAACCGGAGGCTTCCCAGCTGCCAGAGGAAAAGGGTGGCTTAGCCTCTTGCAGGTGGCAGCACGGCCCTCGGTGCAGAGGTGGGTGTCAGTGAAGGTGGCCTCTTCCCTCCGGGCTGGGGAGGAAATATCTCATCCATCAGCCCGGTCATTAGTGCCACCAGAGCTGGTGTTGTGTTGTGACACCATCAGGCACTCACCCTTCTCCTCATCGTCGCTTATTTCTTCTCCTTCCAAGGTGATGAGAAACATCATGCGTGCTCCTCAGCGACAGCACTAACAGGTGTAGAGGGGACCTAGGAAGCAGGAGCCCTTGCCTTTGGGGATCCCGTTGCTTTAGGGCCCTGGCTCACCCGAAATGCCACTCTCCAGTACCAGCAACGCCCTCCTTTCCCCCAGCCTTCCGTTCTCCCTCCTGCCCACGTTTCCACTCCAAGTATATTTAATTGTTCACCCATTTCTGCCTGTCAGCTCCTGATGCTAAGGACCTACCAGCTACGGGATGGTCTTTCCGACAGAAAATGTTAAAAAAACATCTTCTATCATGTCAGAAAAATGGATTGCTGCTTTTACTTGCTACCAAGGGGCACCAATTAACTGAGTAAATGCTAAATGCCTAGAACCAGGAGGCACAACTGTGCTGCAAGTGCCAGTTAGGAAACAATATCAAGAAGCTGCCAAATTGCACAGCAGAGGCGCCTGCACGCCGGTGCAGCACGGGAAGGCAAAGGCAAAGCCTTGCCCGGGGGCTTGCAGAGGACTGCGGATGTCAAGGTAGGTGGGACATGGGAAGCTGGGCTTGCAGCGAGCTGGGGAACAGAGGGGAAAAGCAGCAGCAGAACAAAACCACCATGGAGAGGAGGGAGAGGAGGACAGAGTGGGCAGAGCGGTGAAAGGGGACCTTCACCGAAAGTCCCTCGCACCTCCAGTGACTGGAGCAGCTGTGGGCACCCGTGCATGGGGCCGCAATTCCCCGGGGTCCCCCTGCTCTGAGTGCAGCTCCCCGACCCCAGGGAGCCGCGGGGAGGCAGAGCAGAAGGCAGACACCATCTCAGCTCGCATCTTAGCCAGGTCGGCGTCCCCATCAGCAAGAGCCACCGCCGCCGCTGACACTAATTGGCTGTCTGGCTGCCGTGCCGCGGAGGTGACGAGGAGCCGAGAGGCCTCCCCCTTCCCCGGTCCCCTCAGGTCACGGCGAGGAGCCCCGGCGGGAGCTGGCGGTGCCACGGTGCTGGCTCCGCAAATAAAGAGCATCGCTATCTGGAGCTGTCGAGCCTGCGTCACTCACTGCAAGGAGCGGGGGGGGAAGACGGCTACCAGCTTAAACCAGATTTCGCTGGTAGGAGCACCACCACAATCCAGGCTCGCGGGGGCTTCACAAGGGAACCTGAAACGTTACGAGCTGTGCTCGCCACCGCCGTACCCTCGTTTGGCTCAGGAGCACGGCAATTAGCACGCGCGTGTGTTTGCACGAGGCTGCAGTGCAAACAGGTACCATAAACAGAGCGAGGCAGCAAGACTGGTGTTTGAAGCTCAGAGCGGCAGCTAATTGCCAAAAATCATCGCGCAAGTGAGGCTAGAGCAGGGGAAAGAATCACTTTCTGGGAGGGAGAGGGGGGCAGGGAATTAAGCACACACACACCCAGGAAGAATTAACGCTGCTCGCGCTAAATGCACTTCCCTGGTTCCGTGAGAAATGTGACATAACGTTAGTACCTCGACTGCAATTACTGGCACTTGTTTAGCATGGCAGGGCACGGCACCGCCACCGGGCTCGCTCCTCTCTGCTCCCAATTAGCATGCCAAGTGCTCCAGCCGCACACATGGGCTCGCGGGTCAGGGATTGGCGCGGCGGAGCAGCAGGCAGCTCCCTGCCCTCCAATGAGGGAGCGAGCGCCGCGCTGGAAAGCTCCGGCTCCCCTCATTGTACATCCTCCCATCCCTATCACGCTCCTTTCCTCCACTCCTCCAGGGTCTCTGGAGGCAGTGATAAAAACCGCAAGCTCCCCCTCTCTCTCTCAGCTGGTCTCATTCACGGCTCATGGCAGCCCCAGTTTCCTCTGGGGACTCACTAATGAAGACGGCCAACGTTAATCTCTTTCCCCCTCCCTGACGGGTCGATTTATAGTTCCACGGAGAGTCCTGGATTGCAGCCAGAGGGCTTGACACATTCTTCTTGTTCCAAGACGGAAGGGGGGGAGAGACCGGCTTGCGTGCACACACAGACACACACACACACAGAGAAGACACACGCGCATTTATGATCTGGATGGAGCTGGAAGATGCGGCTGGGAAGCCTGTTTACCTGTTCCGAAACAGCGACCGAAGGGAACGGTAACCAACCGTGCCTTTGTGTCTGCGCGTGTGCTCCCAGCACCTCCGTGTTTCCATAGCACCTCTTTCAGCCCGAAGACCCCCAATCGCAGGGATCACTCCCTCGTCGCTGGGATGAAATAAAGCATGGGTTGTGTGCCAGCAGCATTACCCGTGAGTCATTAGGAGGGGAAGCAAATGATAACTTCTCCAGGATAAGCGGCAGGGGGAGGGGAAGGGAAAATTTTAGATGGGCAGAAAGTAATGAACTGGAATCGGGCCAGGACGCTGAGGTTATTTTCCCCTAATCTGGTGAAAAGTGCAGGGGGATCTTTAACACGCCATGGATCGAGGCCTCGGCTTTGCATCCCATCCGGGAGAGGCTCTGGTGGCAGCACGGCTTCCCGGAGCCATGGGGTGACCCAGAGAGACACACGCACCCAGGAGCCTGCACCTCCCTCTGCAGCGCCGAGCGGAGTCCCTCGGACCCGCAAGTCCGAAGCTGCCGCCTCCAAGGGACCTAGAGGGAAGGAAAGACTCGGATTTTTTATTACCACTATCATTACTTTACCACCTCCTCTTCCTCCCTGGCGCCGTCTGATCTTTCCCCGCGTGGCAGCCGCCGCATCCCCCCGCTCGGCGCTCCTCGTGCGGGTCCCTGCCTCGCGCACCTGCCTCGCCGGCGATGACAGAGCGGCTCTGCTAACGGGGTCAGGCAGTGAGCTACTGCCGCCGAGCCGCGGGGGAGCACACAGCGCTGCCTCTGTTCCTGGCAGGCCCATACATTACCTCCTCGCCCCCGCCCCGCAGGAGCCCAGCGGCAGATTTAAAAGGGGGGCACTGTCAAGTCGCGCAGGCCCGTGACTTCGCACGCGGAGAAACGCGGAGAACCTTCGCAAAGCCCGGTGCAAGCACGCTCCCGTCCCATCTTTAAGCAATCTTGAAGGTTTCAATTGCTGAGCTGTAAACCGCAACGCAAAAAAGCACAGACAAATAGATCAGATCAGATATGAGACTGCCCAGACACCGAGCTCCACTTGCCAAGCTGACTGCAGAGCAAAAATAGAAATGCTCGCTGCACATAATTACAGTATTTTACATTTCCACTGCACTTTCCGTCCTGAAGGATCCCAAAGTGCACACACATGTGCATGCGTGTGCGGACGGAGAGGCAGGACACTGGGCAAATCCACTTGCTTGTGAAAGAGACCAAGGAATCACGGTCCAGTAATAACAGCTTGCACCGAACCAAGGCTTTCATTAACGCGCACACACACGCGCGCGCTCACAGAAAATCATTATAATGGGAAACGAGACCAAGCCAAGCCACAGCAATCTGTAGATCAGCAGCTCCAGCACTTCTGCTGCTGCTCTGAGTTTCCCCCAAAACAGATTAGAAACTGAGCTTTTATTAGTTCTCGCCCTCTGCTTCCCAGCAAAGCCCAAGGTGCCAATTCCACTTTGCTACTACAGGGCAGGGGCAGCTCCGCAGCCGGCAGTCCCCAGCCTTTCCTTCTCCTGGTGGAGAGCGCTTTGCAGCCCCTAGGAACACATCCTCCAGCCCCACAGGTCACCACAGCCCTGTTTTACAGCTGGCAAAGCATCCAAACAGGAGCAGCAAAGCCAGCAGGCTGCTGCCCTGAGCACTCCTCTGCTCTTCTCCCCTGACAAAAGAGCCAAATTCAGGTACAAAGACCTTTTCTCCACTTGCACGCCACCCAGGATGCTCTGAGTGTGGATTAAAAGGACCAGGGGAAAAAAAAAAAAAAAGAAGGCTGGTAGGCAAGCAGGAGCAGAGACCTGACACTGGCAGAAACCTCCAGCGTTACCAGGAGGCTGAGAAGCAGGGGAGAAAAGAGCAGGCTCCAACTTCAGCCTCATCCTGGGATGCCGGGTCGCTCCCACACAACTGTGGCAAGTCAGTTTTGTCCTCAACACATTAAAGATCTCATAGCCATCCTAAACTCTCATCTGAGCACAGAGGCGTCAGTGCAATGCAATCGAGGATAGCACACAACTACCTGTCCAGGAAAGAGCTCACTGGCCAGCAGCCTTAGCCCTTACACGAGCACGAGGCTGACACACGCTCCTGATGCCCCTCCGCTCGCTCAGCAGTGCTGCAGCCACGGCCGAGGCTCAGCAGACGACCAGCACGTGCCCCTCTCAGCAGAGATTTTGGGGAAGAAAGAGATTTTGTCAAGGACACTGCAGCAACGCCCTCCCCTCTACTTAGGGAAACAGCTATGGGATTGTTAATGTCCAGAGAGGACTCGAGGTTTTAATAAGGTCACATCTGAAAGAGCCCCACATAATAAGCTGCATGGAAGTCAATTTATCGACCACAGCACACGGGGCTAAGTCAGGCCTGCTGGGATTCGAAGTTGTGGTTGCAGGGCGCATAGGTAATTCATACCTGATGCTCGAGGCCAGCCCCTCTGGCTACAAACAGGAGACCAAGGTGATTGCTTAAATTTCCTTTAGTTTAATAGCCCGGTACATTATTCAGGAACGCGAGGAAGGGCCTGCTTAAAATCTGCTCTTGCTTTTGACAATGTCACTCCAGCAGCAGCTCCGTGAGCGGGGAGCCAGCCGCTGCTCAGCCCCCACGAGCCGGGGGACACAACTCATGAGATTGCCAGTGCTGACCTTAAAATAATCTTAAAAATTAAGAACAGGTGAAGACTACCTGTGATTTTGTGGTTTGTTTTTTTGGTTGGTTGGTTTGGGGATTTTATTTTTAAAAGCACTACATAAAGAACTACAAAAACAACAACAAAAGGATGGCCATTTCCTTTACCTGCCCTGTCTTTCCCACCTAGAGATGCGAGGTTTTTCTAGGCTGAACAGCTATCACAATCAGAGGACCACGAAATGATGTCCATAATGATAAGAAACTGAAAGCCGTGATGTTGAAAGAAAATGGGATTTTATTCAGCCCCTGACAAATTCTGGTTGGTCTTCACGTACTTTTACCAGTACCTATACAAAGACTTTTATTTATTCGGTTGTTTTAATCTGAAGACAGCCAGTAGACAGAAAACTCTCTTACCTACAATTAAAGCATTAGAGCTCACAGAAACATCCGTTATACCTCAGCAGCACTTCTCTAACTAAAAGAAAAAAACAAAACACAGAGCACACATTACTCTTTATTGGAGACTTAGATACATCAGGCTTGATGACAGTACCATTTTTTAAATCCATCGTGGCCGGGTTGGGGGGGAAATAAATTGGTACAAGCCCCACATGAAACAAACTCTTTTTGGGTCATCTTTAAAACTAATCTGGACACTGCACTAGAAAGCACGCTTAAGGAGACAAACAAAAACCTCCCAACAGTTTTATAATCATATTATCAGTCCAAGAGGCCTGAGTAAAAATAATACTCTGTGACCATATTAGTTGCCTGTTATTGTTGGCTACTCAAGGAAAGTAGGACTCCAGCAATCCAGAATTTACAGGGCTGGGAGCCTGGTGGGTCTCTGGGTTTGATTTTGCGCCAATTCACATTCACTCATGCTCTCGGATAAGTCACGATGCCGTCAGCAACTTCAGCCCAGCTGGAAAACTGGGTTAAGAAAGCAGTGGACGCCCGCAGAAAACTAGGGCTTGCCTGCATGGGGACCCGCAGGGAAGTCACGCTGAAGTTCTTTAAGCAGGTGGGTCAGATGGCATTAAAGCCCTGCGTGGACAGATTCACCCAAATGCGAATTCGTCCCTGCTACAACTACTAGGTTTTCCCTAAATCAGCTGAAAGTTAATTGAAATCTAAGTACGGGTACGGTCAGAGCGGCAAAGCACTGCGGTCAGCGCAGGCTACCAAGCTGCCGTCCTCTCCGTCGGATCCTGGTGGCTCACCATATGTGCCTCCAGCCTTCTGCGACGCATGGGAGCTGTCGGGCTCCTCAGAGATCTCCCACAAACTGTTTTTGTGCTACTCACAATCCGAGGGGACGCTCTGGCTCGGAGTCAGCAATCTGGTACGTTGGCAGGGGCGGGCTACAAAGGACGTCCCTAGAGTTGCCGGTCTAGCACCATCCCCTGGCACCAAAATTAAACAGACAGCCAAATTTTTAATTTCCCCCCCCAAATATAAAGACAAATGCAGCTGCTGGGGTCCTGCCTCGGGAACCCCCGGAGATGTGGCCACCAGGAAGGGGCAGCTAAGCGACAGCGGGACGTTTTCCAGCACCACGGGCACTTGAAGGAGACGAGGCCTGGAGGGAAGGTGCCTGCGGCCTGTGCCATGGGAGGAGCGCCTGCTGGCCCCCTCCCTCCCCAGCCTCTGCCCCCAGCGTAAACCCTTTGGTGTCTCCTCAGAAAAGCAGCAATTATGGCAGGGAAAGCTCTCCCCCGCTGGAGGTACCACCGCCTCAGACAGTTGCTCTCCTGACGCTGGCAGGCAGTGGAACATTCCAGAACGCGAGGAAGATTTGGGGAGGGGGTGGAAGAAGGCATCCAGGATCCCATCTCCTCCCTCCCACGGCCAGCCCCCCTCTTTGTCCAGCACACCCCATCAGGATTTCGGTGACATTTTCCTCCAGCCCCCCCTCACGCCGCCTCTCCGGGCCGAGCACAGCCAAGGGTGCAGGAGGACACGGCCCTGCTCCGCTTCCCTCGCGGGCTGGACAAATAAGTCTTCAGCTAGCCACATGCAAGCCATTAAAAATATATTAACATACCCAGCAGGGGCTGTCACTTTTTCTTTTCTCCCCCCCCCCCCCACTCCCCTTTCCTTAAACGAGGAGAAGGAAGAAATCTTGCCACAGTAACAAGAGGTTTTCATCAAGTCTCATTACCTCGAGCACAGCCGCGCACCACAGCCCCCACAGAGAACAGCCCTGGGCTCCCGCTGTCATTAAAGGAACGAAGATCTTAAACAAAAATTAAAGCCAGGACAGCACGGAGCTGGGAGCGCACGGGCGGGGAAGGCAGGGACGGGTGCGTGAGGGCAGAGCGGAGGAGCCGGCGAGGAGGGACACGGAGCCCCTCGTGGCAGCGGGGCAGGGACGTGTGGGGTTTTGTGCTGGCACCCAGGGCCACGCTGCGTTTCCCAGATTAACAGAGCGACACAGCAGCAACGTGGCAGCAACGCAGCTGGGTGCTGTTTTGGGATGAGGGCTTGAAGGATGGGAGGCGGCGACTCAGCATTAAACCCAGGGATTTCTAAGCCAGAGGGGTGTTTGTCAGAGGGCTTTCAAGGCAATGCGTCCTTACCCTTAAAGTGTTGTTTCTCAAGTATCTCTCTGGGCTAAGCGGCTTTCCTCACCACCCCAACTGCTTTAATCCACACCAACCCCCTGCTCCGGGCCAGCACGCAGCAGCACATTCATCTGGCTGCACGGGCACCGCTGAACGAGCAGCTCAGGAGCTGGAGCAGGGGCTGCCAGGAGAAACATGCATAAAAGTGCACCCCCAGAGCCCCCAGGCTCGTCACCTTGCCCCGGGAGAGCAAGGCAGGGTGCACAGACCCCACAGGAACGGAGGGCAGGGAGGTGGGATGCTTCACTAGTGACTAACTGGAAAGAGGTGACCCGAGCTGAACAGGATGTAAAAATAAAGTCTGGTGACAGCGTGGCCGTGTTTTATGCACCTCCAGCTGAGACACAAGTTTATTTCCCCCTTGGGAACGGGGAAGGCAAAACCGATCTCTCTGGAGGAAGCAGCAGAACAAGGAAAAGCAGAGCTGTGCAGAAGAGCCACATAAGTAAAGCACAGCTGAGAGGTGCTCGTTCTGAGCAGCAAGCAGGAGGACGGCAAGCTGAGGAGCGGGGACTGCAGGTGGGCACCACAGAAATAACTCCTGGCAGAGCGGTGAGGGGCAGGAGGGAGCCAGGAGATGAACCGGGTGACACAGAGACGGGATGGGGATGCAGAGAGACCAGCCTGCGGCAGGGGAAGGCACCAGGGGAAGCAGTGAGGAAGCTACTTCAGATCTCTGGAGTTTCTAACCGATCCAGCTGTGAATGGTTTAACAGGTCATCATCTGCACAGTTCATGCACCCCCCAGCTCTGCAGTAATTACACCCATTCTGTACGCAGACAGACACATCACATAATGAGGTCTACCGGTATCACAGAGGCACACAGGAGAGTAAGCAAAATGTCTGACCGTACTAGGAACAGGCCAGAAACAGCTCCGATTTGATAGCGATGCGATACCAATCAGACATATCCACCTCTGCAGCACCGAAACCCTCTCTACTCATCCTGCCTTGGAAAGGGCACGTGAGGAAGTTCAGGAAGCGGCAACAAAGAAAGAGGTTTTGGAAGACAGCAAGTGAAGTTCACAGGTGTAAAACAACATCTGTGCACTAAAGAGGGGGGAGAAAAAGTATGTAAAAAAGAAATAAATCTAGTGCAAGCAGACTGTTACTACAGAGCATGGTTGTGGCACTGCGGGCCCTCCCCAGGAAGCCCATGCATCCTCTCCCAGCCAGCCACCACAAGCTGATGGTTCCACCCCTGGCACAGAGAGCACGGCAGACTCTTCTCCTGCTCGTGCCAAAGCCGAGGAGCTTCACCACCGAGCCTCACGGCTGGCACCCCTACAGCCTCGCCATGGAGCGGCTTGGCGGGGTGACGCTCTGACCCACTTCAACACAGGCAGCACAAACACTGTGGTGTAAAAGAGACGCAGAGCCCTGCTCTAACATAATGGCAGGGATACGCTGGAGTCTCAGCCGGGCTCTGGAGTTTGACAGCAATGCAATTAGGTCAGGGGAGAGCTGTGTTGTAACAGATTCCTTGGACTTGGCTCCATCCAAGGTAGACACGCACATGAATGCTGCATCAGCTTGTACTCGCTGCCCTGCCAGCAGCCTGCATTCCTGAAATCCTGCTCCAGGAGGCTAGCATGCCTCGCGTCGTGACCCAGGCCCTTGATGTGGGTTCCCAGCTCCACGCTTCTGTGACTGTCTGTGGAAGCGGTGCTCGGGACGGCGGGGATGCAGCCAGGGACCGCTGCCTGCCGCCAACACAGGCAGCAACGCCTGCGGGAGGAGGAGGAGGCAGCGGGCAGACACCAACACATGCCCCACTCAGGAGCAACACCCACTTAAATCCCCTCCATGTCCCTAAAGCATCCTCCCACCCACCCCAGGCTCTGCCAGCACTGCCTCCTGCAAGGCTGCCCCACAAACTGCATCATGTTAGCCTGGGCCACGTCACGCAGTGGACGGGACGGGTCTTTTGACCCTACATCAGGTCACCGAGGTGTTTTATGCTACCGTCCTACCAACATATTTTTTTTTAAATAGGGAAAAGATCAGCTTGGGTTTTAAAATGTACAGTTTCACAGGAATCCATACTATGCACACATTTAAACCTAGCAGAACACTATCTCTTTTGTTTTCCTTTTTTTTTTTTTAATTTGGGGAGGGGCAGGGAAGGAGGTGTTAAGAACATCGCAAAGTTCAAAATTAATGTCTCAACTTGTAACACACTTCCCCCTCTCCCACAACACTGGTTGCAGGAGCTACCCACGGGCTCACACTACTCATGAAGCTCCATATGGTTCTGCTTCCCTTCATTTTGCCTCAGCCTGACACACTCTGGCACTGCTCAGGTTTTCCTGGTCCTTGGGAAACCGGAGAGATTCCAACAACTCCAGCTTCTCCTTCCTTTGTTTTGACAACGCTTCCCCTGTGCCATCTATGAAAAACCTATTGTTACGGCGAAGCAGAGGTAAATTTGCTTGAACACCACCAGCACTGTGGAATTTTTCACACTGTGTTTAGTATTGCTAACAATTACTTACATTGCGTTAGCGTTAAAGGACCTCAGCAATATCAGGATCCCTTCCACTCAGCACAATGTACGCATCCAGCAACAACTGCCTGCGCCTGACTAGCAGGATATAGCAAAGATATTTTATTTGAGACAGAACGGCTTCAAAATGGAGTGCCACTTTAAAGCACCCCTAAGTTGACAACAGTTTGTACAATTATCACAAACCACTCAAAGAAAGGCTCCAGCATACCCAGGGAGTACCATGTACTCACCATAACTCAGCAAGTGCTTTTTGCAGCTCCCTTCTACACTCAGTCATGAAGGATATAGATCATTACAGCCTCCAGCTATAGAGCTTTAGCTCATGGAGTAGCAGCTCACGCTTTCAGCTCTGGAGATCCCCAGTTCAATCTGCTGCATGTCAGCCAAGAGGGCAGCTGTCATATAATTACAGCCACAACTTTGCATGTGAAAAAAGTAGGGAGAGCGAACAGAGATCTTATTATAGAATTCTGGTTGCAACCTGCTGAACAGCTCCCTATTTAAAGTAACTTCTCGTAAAGAGGAGGGAGAAAAAAGGAAGAAAAAGAGAAAAAAAAAAACACTCTTCCATTCAGCTTCCCCATTTTCTGTATTTTGCAGAAGAAATCATTGCTGCTTTGCAAAAAGTCCTTTGTTACAAATGCACAGGTATATTAAATGAAGTACACAAGTGCAGAGCCAGGAGTGAGGCTCTACCCCCAACTGGAAAAAAAGAAAAAAAAAATCTCATTGCTGAAACCATCTGAAGTCCAAGACAACATCTTAGTTTCTTTCTGAGCTCTCACCATTCACCAGCAGCCAAGCCAATTGGATTTGCAATTTAAGTATTCTAATTTAGGTTCAAGAAATCTTAACTTAGTTACGTCTTGTTTTCTTCAAACTGTACATACAAGCTCTCAGGAAGACTTAATACAGAGAATCTGGGAGGAGGGTATTTTTGAACTACAAAGGTACAAACTACGGCAAAAAATTCAAATCTCAAATGAAAAGGTATTTTAATGAGCCCAACACAAAACAATTAGACCAAGTTTCTTCTTATCCATTAATCTTTCTGCAGATCCTTCTGCACACACACAGCAATTTTTGAGCCAAACTTTTCTCCAATCCAAGATGTTCAAAAACGGAATTTTAAACAATGCAATCCAGTTAAAAAAAAAAAAAAAAACTAAAAACATTCATTTTTCCCCAACAATTATTCTAGAAATCTGTGTGTCTCCAGCCAAACTGTTTCAGGTCTAAGATACAGCTCAAATTCTTTGCAGAACATTCTCCTCTGCTAGAAAGTCCCGTCCATCCGTCAGTCCATCCGCAGCGCAGAAAACAAGTCACCAATTCCTTGCAGTGAATCAACAATCTTGGACCACCATCAGATCAGAGCTGATTCTCCCACTTCTTGCAAACTACTCATCTGCTTGCTACCTCTCCAAGGAAACTGCTCTGACCCACACTGCCCAGCACCTGCAGGAATACTTGCTGGAACACCAATCAACCAGTTCACGCACACTACACCTTCAACACCCCCCAAAATGCAGAGCAGCCCTTCCAACGGGATGTGAAGAAGTGCCCAGCAGACCATCGAGCCGAAATGTGTTCAGGCAACAGCTAGCACAAAGCAAAAGCCTGCAACACTGAACTCCAGAATGCAGCACAAGCACGGACGTGCTAGCAGTTTGTATGTGAACCGACTGAATCCTCCGGTGACATCCTCTCATCAGCCTCATTTCTGAAGACCTGTTTGCATTGTGCTCAGAGTCCTCTGCTCCTCGCCTCAAGCAAGACCCGCTCAGGAAATACACAAGCCCTCTGACCATCTCCCTCCCTTTAAAAAAAGAGCGAGGGGGAGAATCAAGGACACGAAGCCCAGTTTTGAAGGAAGCTATGTGCGTGCAGCATAGAAACATTTGGGATTGATTGCACACACATGCACAGCAAAACCCTGGCTGGATTCATCACCCAGGAGGGACCCATAAAGGCGTCACCTCTCCCTCACCGTCTGCAAGCAGGCAAAGCTCACCAGCATCTGAACCACCCTTGCTGCAGAGTCCAATGTAAGCAGTACAACTGGACGCAGAGATCACTGAAACGAGACACCGCTAGGCTATTTTCTGGTATTATTTCTGTAAATTTAGCACTGCTAAAAGGTTCCAGATAGACGCTCTCTGGAGACTGAAAGCCTTTGCCTACCCTGAGAAGATATGCAGAGAGAATTGCAGCAAAGCAGAGACACGCTTTTCTCATCTCCCCCAGCCTGCCGAGGCTGAAATGACTGACAACAGTCCAAAATGAGGGACACACATAAATTATTAATATTGCACTCGTAGTCTCACTGTTGCCGTGACAGTCTAAAGACTTAAGAGAGGCAGGCCCTGCAGGGAAATATTACATTACTTCAAAATCATTCATTCAGGAAGCTTACATACCGAGGAGGAGAGAATCATTCTACAGCGAGCTCTATCGAAACCCTGTTTTAAGACCCTTCCTTTCTGAGGCAAAAGGAATTTCAACGAGAATGGGAAAGCAACACAGAACACCAGGAACTCTGCATTTCAAGCGAGTGCCACGGGAGCAACGTTATTTCTGGACACAAACCCTAACACGCTTCTCCTTCCTGACCAGGGCAGCCCACCCTGCTTCTGAGAGCTGGAGGAGTGTTTTGTCTCTGCAGCCACTCTGCTAAGACAGCCGAGCGCCGTGCCAGTCGGGGATAATGGGCACTGCACGCTACCACGTGGAAGAGAGCCAAAAAGCCACTTTGGTTTGCTGCTCGGGCTGGAGGGACCCCATGCTGTAAGCGTGCAAGGCTCCGGCTTCCCGTTCTCCCAGACCTTTTATCTCCTTCCAGGTTTCATGCTGTACCTGCTGCCACAGCAGCCAACAACCTGTAAAGCAGCGTATAAAAAGATGCGGCTTCCTACAGATGGCTTTCTCCTTCCTCTCCCCTGTTGCAAGGAGAATGGCTTACGGAGGGGTATTGGTCTATTTTACATTGATTTCTAGAACTGGGACAAATGAACTGAACTTTGACATTTTTTTTCCAAAAAGTTAAATTATTTTTATCTCTTAGTAACCAGAATAGATTTGCTTTTCATTTAAAGCACAAAAATTCCCTCCAACAATATTGGAAATTTTTTCTCTGCCAAAACCCCACAAAGATTCAAGCTTACTGATCGCATTTTGAAAATTAGATGCACGACATTGCTCCATACCAAGACAGAAGAGAAAGCAGCAATTTTTCCAACAATAAAGTAATCCATTTTAAAAGCTAGCATTTTCTAGTAAAAATTCCTGCATTAAAAAAAAAAAGAAAAAAAGAAAAAAAAAAGAAGGTTTTCAGTAACTCTAAACAATGATGGGGGGAAAGAAGAAACGGATCCTACCCCCAGCTGGATGGCATTCCTCTCTTCGGGCGCAATGTGGTAGCATCTGACTGACGCATCCGATCCATTCCAAAACTCCAGGCGATGTTTTAATCATCAATGGGCAGAATCCTATTAATTTTCAGAGGAAAAAAAAAGAAAAACAGAGTAGAATATGGAGACAGGACACAGAGCACCTGGCATTTGTCTAGCATATCCAGCTGATGTAGCTAGGTCTGTAATTACCAACAGATTAAAGAATTAGTTGGTGGCAGAAATTGGCATCTACCAGTGTAAGTCCCTTCCTCCCCTCCGCCCTCTTTCTGCCACCTCAGCCCAACCCGGGCTCCCACCACGGCGTGAAACATCAGTCCCGTACCAAGGGAAACAAAATAGGAAGAGGGGAAGGGGTGGGAAGAGACAAAGCATGCCAAATAGGGATGGCACAGGAGCCCATCAGCATGCAAGCAAGAGTGTGTGCTGGCCCCTGCGGTGGCAGAAAAGGGGAGATGAGGCAGGAGGGGGCAGGAGAGAAGATGTGAGAGGCGAAGGTTCGAGTGGTCCCTGAGCTCGGGGGCAAGGAACGGCAGCAGGCAGCGCAGAGCGAGCCCCAGCACGCACGAGGAGCTCAGCCCTCAGGAGCAGCGGCACGCCAGGCGATCCTCCTGCCAGGTGCCTGCTGCCATTGGCACTTCCACCAGCAGCGGGCTTGCTAAGGGAAAGGCAGCGGGAGCCCGCCACGTTACACGAGGCTTCCCAGCCTGCCCGTGAATTCGTTTTGCTACCAGCCAAACCTAGACCCACCAACATCAACCACTCCTGCTCTGAAACAAGCCCCCACTAACAGCCTTGCGCCAGCTTCACCTCAGTGCTGATGAGCACCGCAAGCCCTCAGGACCAGCCAAGGTACGAGGCGGCACCACCCCAGGGGGGATTTTCCTGTTCCAACACTGCAGGACAGCCTGCCGGCCCCACCAGGGCTGTATGGCTGCAGCTCACATGTCCATTAGGATCTGTGGAGCACGAGGCGCCATGCCCAGCCCCACTGCCTCTGTGAGCAGCCCTGCCGGCCTGCCAGAGGGCCCTGAACCCTGGGACTTCAGCGGGGAGAGCACGAGCCTCTGCCTCACGCGCTAAATAATTAAACTCTGTGGGAGCAGCAGCAGGCTCGTAAAACTCATACACAGACCGAGACAGCCATTAATGGGGGTCAAAGATGAGCGCTCTCTCTCTGTCTCTCCCTTTTTTTTTTCTTTTTTTTTTTTTTTTTTTTAAGTGTGCTTTGATGCGTGGGGAGAGTGGTGAGAGGAGATGTTCATTACCCTCTCCGGTACCTGACACGTTTTTCCTGACTGCCGACACCTCCTCCTCCCGGCACCCTGTGCTGTGGGCAGTCACCCCCCGGACAGCCGGGGACCACCAGAAGCTGTGTGCTGAGGTGACACCGCTAGGGCAGCGAGGGACCAGTCCGTGCCATCAACAAGGCCTGGCCTTCACATAGATGCCTCTGGCTGGATGTGTAGGGTGCCTAAGGCGGTACCTCCCTCCCGTGTATTTGGGCATGGAGGAGGCCGGTCGCACCGCTGGGACCTCAGCCAGGGCTCAGTGCTGAGAGCTGCCCCGGGGAGGTCGTGGGGAAGGACATGGAAGTCCCCCCACGGGCAGGAAAGGCAGTTTGAGAGAAGGTCGCAGGACCACGGCACGCCCTGCCCCGCCGGGCCCTAAAACACAAACAGACGCACGTGAGCGCCCCACACGCGCTGCTCTGTTCAGACATTTCACGGCGAGCTCTGCTCTGCCCACATCTTTTACATTTTGCTTCGGCCCCCTGACTGCAGCCCCCACCAGCTCTCCCCTGAGGAGGAGCAGCCTGGGGCTGGAAGCAGCTCACCCGCCCGCAGGGCACTGTGCGCCCGGAGGAGCTCCAGCGGGAATCCCCTTCACAAGGCCAGCGAGGCGATAGCACCAGAAGGGCTTTGTGAGGGAACAGGATGACGGGGAAGAACAGGAAGAGCCCAGAGCCCAAGGAAAAGCTCATGTCGAGGCAAAAACACCCGCCTGCGGGGCAAGGCTACACCCACTCCCCAGCCTCGCGGGCTGCTGAGGCAGCCGCTGACTCAAAGCAGGGCGCAGGTGTGCCGTGGCCTGGCTCCTTCTGGAGAGAAACCTCTGGGATCGCTGCTAGCGCGCCAAGAAAGCAGCTGGTGTAGCAGCCTTTAGCGGGCACGAAGGCCTGCAGCAGAGCAAAGCCAGCTTTTATTTATTATTTATAAGTAGCACTGAGAGACACCTGGGCTTTAAGGTCGTAGCACCTTCCCCCAGCAAACCCTAACACTTGCGCTTTCAGAGTGCTCACAGACCACAGAAGCCCTCACACGTCCCAGCAGCAGCTGCGACTCCCATTATTCCTGGAAATATGAGGGGAAATGGCTCAGGCTTCCCAGCCTCAGCTCCCCTTCCCTCCTGCCCTCTGGCTACAAGAGCCACAGGACGCTCAACAGGACACTTTGCAGGGGGCCGAGCTCAAAATGGCAGTCAGCAACGAGCAGGGCGGTGAGAAAGTCCAAGAGAAACTGCAAGGTAAAAACAAGCGCCTTGTATTACACGAAATGACTCCATCGCGTGGTTAGATCCATCACCCCATACGCTGGGTCACGGCGGTGCCGCACGAGCACGCTGCTATTATCTGTTTGCAATCACATCTCGCTCGGTCTTTCAGCTTAATGCACGAAAAGCAGGGCTAATCAGATTCACTCCTTCTCTCTGCTTAATGTCTTCAGGTCCCAAGCAGGCTCTGCGCTGCTTCAAGTGATGCTCAACTAACACTAGCCAGGAGCGTGCAGTGCAAAAGAAGATGGAACTACCTATTAATTTTAGCCCTTCTTTCCACCTATTATGGCTGAAATTCCTTCTATACTTGAAGCTTCGCAAACAAGAGTCAGGAAATTCCCATTTCCCTCTCTACACCACACCCGGCTCATGCATGAGCTCCCTCCTCCAAGCTGCTCCTCCAGTGGTATCTGGGCAATTAATTATAGCACAGACCTAGCGGGCTTTCCTCTCACCCTCAGGGACAGCTTTTTTTAGGCATTTCCTGGCTGGGAACCACCACAGAAGGATGTCTTCTGCTGGCACCGTAACACCATTTCCAGAGTGAGGACACGGTGGCTTCGAACACGGCTGCTCCTCTACTGCATTTTGCCACCATGTGCAAGGCAACTGGAGCATTGCTGGAGTCAGCTGCGGTGCCTTCACCTGCACCAGAGCAACCACTGCAACCACAAAGGCCCCAAACTGGACAGATAAGATGAAAACTCAGCAGAAAGATGCAGGAGAAGGCTGGCGTGCAGAAACACCCGTGATCACGAGCCAGGCTGAGCAGCACCAGAGAGTCACCCATGACAAGTACAATGGAAAGATTTGCCAGAACAGCAACAAAAATCAGCAAGTATTTACAAGAGATGAGAAAGAGATGTAGGTGGAAGGCAAAAGTGCCAGGATACATATCTCTATCCAGAAGGTATAAAAAAAAAATAACAGACTGCAGAGATGAAGGCGCAAGCAGCCTCCACACCTGCACACAGCCCCCACCTGATACCCACTGCATCAGCCAGATCAACGGCAGCTCCTAAGACCCCGACTATCCAGCTCCTTCACCAGCATCTTCCCCGAGTCTGCACACAAGGGGGTGAAAGAAAAACATACCTCGCAATGAGGTTACTTACAGCGTTTTCTCTGCTGCCCCACTCTTCTAAATGTGGGGTGGGTTTTTTTTGTTTGTTCTTAATAGTGCAGCTGGCTTATAAGTGTGTCAGATTTATAAAAACATATCCTTGAAAACAAAGGCACTCTGTGCTCAGCATATCCAGTGGCACCATTATTTGATATCAATACACTGCTTCTTTCCTTTATTCATTCCATCCCTGGAACAAACCCACTGTAACAGCCACCCAGTGTATAATCTTCCCATGTAAAGCAACGCAACCCCACAATAATCCTTCTCTTCCCATAATGTCTTCAAATTCCAATGAGAAGAATTTAGGCTTAAAAAAAAAAAAAAAAACTGCAGCAGGAAACAAGACTCTAACAACTCTCAAGTTGGAGTGAATTCCCCCATCCCTCCCTATTTCTGTCTGGAAATGGCTGCACAAACATCTCCAACGTGTGCAACACACCAATTGCAACCTGTCCCTCCCTCAGTCGGTCCATGCACACATGGGCACCCTGCACCCTGCTGCTTTTGGCAAACAACTCTTTAGTGGCATCATCTTCACCTCCAAGCTTTATAAAATTCAGTAGACGGACACGTATCTGCTCCTTTAGTCGTAAAGCAATCAACAAAGGCCACGAGGCGCCTCCATCTCACCTCCCCAACGCACGCCCTGACCTGCGCCGTGCCCCTGCTAAGTATACACGTGGGCCACATGTGCCTCTTCCCTGCCATCAGTGAGGGATGAGGCAGAAACACCAAAAACAAAAGCAAAGCTGAGGCAGAAATACTGTTTGCATCATTCAGTGGAAGCAAAGTTCTCCTTGGCCCCTTCCCAAGGAGCTTTGCCTACTGCCCTACACATACACGTGCAGCCCAGCTGCATCCCCTGCTGCTACCAAAGCCCCGCGCTGAAGGAACCCTGCCGAGGTCACCCAAGCAGGCTGATGTCTGAGCTTCTGCTCACCCCTGGTTTCATCCCTAGAGCACGATGACACTGTTCTGAGCTGCCTCAGCAGCATCCCACAAGGCTTTCCCAGTACCTGCTGGCGCCTGAAAATTATTAGAGCGGTTGCCTCTGGGGCAACCACGGTTGATGTCTGAAAGATGGAGGGGTGTTTTTCTGGCAGCGCGGTACCCATCTGCGGACCTGGCTCACCACAGATGTGCAGAAAGCTCTCCAGACATCCCCCTGCCCTTACCATTCATCCCAGACCTCAAGGACTGCCTGGTCCCACCAGCTCTGCCTGAGCAGCACCATCGCCACACACGGCGATGCTCTTCCACAGCCCACAGCTGCCCTCTCCTAGGGGAGGGCTACAGCTACTGTTCTCTAAGCCCTTTCATATCCTTAGGCTCTGTCTGTTAGCAAATACCCTAACAGCAGCGGGCTCTTCTCCTGGGGAGGTGGTGAAACTCAACCTTTTCCTGTTCCCTTTGGAAAGCACAGCTTGGAAATGGGATCAGCATCTGGAAGCACACACGAGTTGATCCCAGAGAAAGAATGAGAGGAGCGAGGGGAAGGGAGGGAGCAGAAGGAAGATTGAGGGCGAGGTTTCACGTTACAGCTGAACCAGGCTAACAGTTCACCGCTGCCAAAAGAGGGGGGCCCCACTTCCACCTTTCTTTCATTCCCTACCTTTCACTTCTGGCAACACAAATCTCGCCCCTCCCTCACAGCAGCTCTGGTACTAGCCTGAACCTGGTGAGCAGGTTCAGCTCTTTTTTTTTTTTTTCCTAAATATTTTCAGCCAAGTCAGGTTTCTGAAAGCTGCACAAACTAAACCCGTGCAGCACCAGAGCAGCACAAGGCAAGGCACGACCACCCCTCCTGGACAGAGCCAGCAGCCAGACTGGTTCAGCCACAGCAACAAAACCCACCCTGCCCTGCACGAAGCTGTGGTGCCACCAGGCAAGGACACCGGCCAGCACAACAGAAGCGGTCGAGTCACAAAGCCTGCAATAGATACGTTTGCTAATAACCCTAAAACATGAAGTTTTACCTGTTACTAGGCTCTACCTAGCAGTAGCGTTCCTGAACTGGATGGTGAAGGCAGCCATGAAGGTAAAAGACTAACATTAAAACTGAGCAGACCCAAACCAGATAAAAATATGGGTGGTACTGCAGGATCTCCAATAATAATTCTGCCTCTTTTTAAATTGGGCTCCTAATATCAAACAAGATGGCTGCCTTCATCACTATGCTCAGAAATGTCTGTTTCCATTACAAATTTAACAATTAGTTTCAGGGTGCTTGTGCTACAGCATTTTTCTTTCCTTCTACATCAGATCAACAAAATAATGCAGTTCTCTTCGATTTAAAAAAAAAATAAAATCAAGCTCACATTACTTCAGTCTTTCTTCCCTTCCACCTCCTCAGCTCAATTACTAAAAGCAATTTACAGACAATAAATGCAACTTCACAGCTGCTTGTATGAAGCATTCCCTTTATTTTATAGATGAGGAGGATACAGTCTACACAGAAATTAATATCAGCGAGGTCTGCTTCAAAGCTGGGTAAGGAAGAGGAGCAGACAAACCCTTAAAGAACACAGATCATGCCTGCACACCAGTAAAACCAGCAATGGAGGGTTAGGGATATCACCAGTGGGATGTCAATTCCTTAACCTATCTGCTGAGGTGCAGCAACAAATAAACGCCTGCTTTGGGGTGCTGCCTTTTGGTTTTATTCAGTTTTTATTAGGTTCATGCACAATGACCAGGAGCAGAGGATTTGCAGCTAGAAACTCCGTGTGTATTGCTTTGCCAGCGGAAATACGCCAGCCAGGAGAGAGCCCAGCGCTTCGTCACGGCCTCACGGGCTTCCGCAGGACCTGGGCCTGCTGCTAAAATCGCCACCCGCGACTTGGAAAAAGCACTGGGAGTAGCACCGCCAAAGAGAGGAAAAAAAAATAGAAAGCAGAGGCACTCTTGTGAGGCTAACTGCTCCTTCAGGTGTAATAACCACACACGGCCAGCTCGCCTCCCTCCACGGCTCCACACACAGGCCAGCGGCGGCCTCAGTCACCTGCGCAGGCCTCAGGGGTCTCAGCGCTGTGACAGAGCGGGGCACCGGTGCCAGAGGCAAAAGCAGTGTTAATTTTGGCACTCCTTAATCACGTTTGCTAGCAAACCTAACACCACCGGGTCAGTAAATCCACCCTCCTCCATCCTCCCCAGCGGTCCTGTCTTGACACCTTCCCCTCTTCAGCCAACAGCTACGTGTTTCCGTATCCCTGACTGACACGGGCTGGTTTTTGTACAACCATAGCCCTTGGAAAACTGATTTAGGATTAAATTCGTTTCTAGCCTGCATACGAATACCAAGCGTGCTTAAACCAATGGGGCACTGGGGGCTTCTCTACTTGACTAGCTTAAAACCAGAAGCCGTATCGTGCACGCATCAAAGAACAGATAGGTGTCAAGACGGCCCAAAAACCAACTGAAATAAAGCCGACACAAGAGATTTGGAAGTGTAAGATCTCTCACGCAGGGAGAGCTGGTAAATGTCAACCCATTTCTATCACGGCTGCCATTTCCTGCATTTTCACTGCAGCAAGTACAGAAGTTGGTGCCTATTCCACCCGGTCCCACAACGCCATCGCAGCCCAGCACTACCACAGAAAGCGGCTGCGAAGATGCAGCTGCTGCAGGAGGCACCTGGCCCAGCAAGGACTCCACACGCAGACCTCACAACCCGTGTGCCCCTTCCAGACACAGCCTGGGGTGCCCACACTACCACAGCAAGCCCCAAGACCTCCCAGCAGCTGTAGGATGACAGGAGGACTGGAGAGGTGGCCTGCTGGAGTCTGGACCTCCATGACCAGACCCCCACGTCCAGACCTCCACAACCGGACCTACATCACCACCACCATCCCATCCCCTCGACCTCCGGCCAGGCCCCAGCACCCTTCCTTCTCCCAAACTCTTCCAAAAGGGATGGACCGGAGGAGATAGGATGGGCTCAGGCTGAGAATTTCATTTCTGAGCCCGGGAGATCTGCGGCGGAGACTGAGCTGCTGATATTTTTCTAATATAAGGAACATATAAGATGCCTAGAATTTGATAGCTGCTTTTTAATTAAATTGAAATAAGTAAATCACAGCCCGTTGCCATGGAGAATGAACAGACACAGCCTCTTGACTCCAGGGCAGGATCAAGCAGGAGAGGCAGACAAGGCTGTGAAATTAAAAACACCTATTTTAAAGCAAATGGTCTTGATAATTAGCAAAAAATGTGGCATAGGGAAATAATATAACCATATGGCAGGAAGTGGTTTTCAAGGTGAACTACAAAGCTGTTTTAAATAAATGAATAAACTGCTGGAGCTGCTGGGTCACTCGCAGAACCATACACGCAGGATTAGACGTCATTTAAAAAAATATACAAAAAAAAAAAGTAATTAGCTCTTCTTTTCACTTTCCTGCCTATAGTCTACAACTGTGTTTGTTCTTATTTTTAAGGACTTGTTTCAAGCGATTAACGTTTGCACCTATTTGCAGCTACCAGCGAGCCGTCAAACTCGCGCATTTTCAAAAGCCTTGCAGCTCAACCTGAAGCGAGAACCAAGTTTGTAGGATATAAAACCTTTTATCTCTTCTACGGTGTCATTACACAATCCCAGCCAGGTCATCCGACACTAATAACCGCTCCCGAAGCCGCGCGTCTCCGCTATGACTTCCGCGACAGAGAACGAACCCGGGGGGGCCACGCACCGGACCCTGCGATGCCCCGCTGCAGAAGTGGAGCTTGGAGGGACGGGAAGGCTGAGCACAGCATCCCCCCTGCTCCTGCCCACTGCCAGCTCACCCTTCAAGGGCTTGAAGAGAGGGCTGGAGAGTTTGCGCCGCTCCTTTACCACCTCTGCAGGCAGGCTGTCTCCTGGCCGTCGTCCCTGCCCTTTCAAGCCCCTTCTGGCCTGCCCAGATATGAAAGGCGCACAGCCAGAGGCTCCCTCATTACCTTTCTGAGCCCAGACAGAGCAAACCTGAGCGAGGCTGTCTTGCAGTTTCCAGCGAGCATATGGCCAGAGTGCATCAAATTCACAATAGCTTAAAAATACTTGAAATAAATTCTACCCGATGACTCAGTTTCAAAAATGTACTGTGCTTTTTTTTTTTTTTTTTAAAGGGAAGGGACAGACAAACTAATCTTCACTTCAAACCTCTCGCCCCGTCTAGGGGAAAAACCAACCTTTCCTCCTTATTTTGTAAGGACACAAGCTGGCAGCCACAGCCATTAGTCTTCCACGGCAGCTAATGACCCACACGAAGCAAACTGTCAGGATCCCAGTCCAGGCCCTTGTGGCACAGCTGCTTACATTAAAAACAGTCATATTTTCAGTGCTAATCAGCAGAAGCTGAGCTGGCTATTGACAGATTCTCCCCTGGTCCATCCCTCCCCCTCGACCAAGAAACAGCCTGCAGAGGGAAGGGAGCCAGGATAGGTACTGTAGATAAAGAAGGGCTGGGGGGAAAAAAACAAGCCTTCACAATCAGTATTCCCTGCTCACCGTTTTGCCCCAAGTTTGGAGCATTTACTGCTATAACTGAAGTCACGCTGGATAAGATTTGTAGCTTCCATTACAAATAAACTCGAGGCCCAAGCTTCCACGAAGAAGTGCATAACCCTGCACATCGGGGCCACCCTGCAGAGTGCTGCTGAGGACCCCAGAGCCACCCCAAGCAAGTCGCAAAGCATGGGCAGCACGAAGGGGGCAGCTCTCAGTCCTTGAGCGCTGGATGCCCTGGCCCTGAACAGGGCAGCATCAGCAGGGCTTGGTCCTGCCCTCGGAGGCACTGGGCACGCAGGGGACAGCGGTGGCTTGCTCCTCCTCGCCCCTTAGCTTCGCTTGTTTTGAATTCTGATTTAAAGAGCGTTAGTTAGCACCAGCACGGCCAGCCCAGCGCCTTCCCCTGGAAGGGAGCCGCGGTTTCTCCCCGGTCCCCACAAGCCAAGATAAGCGCTGGAAGGAAGCCACCACCGTCCCAGGGGCACTCCCAGCTGGACGGAGCCGGGGCACGCGGCCGCCCCGCGCACGAGGAAGATGCTGGCCGAGCTCAGGCGTGGATTATTTCAGTATCACGGCAGCGAGGGTCACGGGCCGAGGAGGAAATGGAAAAAGGAGAACGACAACAACAACACCACCAACACCAACAAGCAGCCGGCCTCCGACGCCAGCTCCGGCCACGCCACCGTCTCCGCTCCCAGCGGGGTCTCCGGCCCTGAGCCTTTGTCGCCGGAGGACGGCGTCACCCGCGTGTCACCCACGGGCACCGTCCACAACTTCCAGTCACGGTCCTGGCGGGCACGTACATCCCAGGGAAAAGGCAGCCGGTGCCGGGACGGTGCCTTAGCAGGACGTGGGATCACCCTAACGCTCATCCCAAAAGGTCAGGGAGGGCTGGGGGGCATGCGGGGAGGGGGCAGCGAGGCATGGGGCTGCACGGCGCTCCCCATAAAGCATCCACGGGTGGGGAAGGAAGCAAGCAGCAGAGCAAGGGGGCTGGGACACCCACGGAGCCCGTGATCGAGGCACCCCACAGCGCGCGTGGGGCCCCCATAGATATAGGGGATATGGGGTGGGGGGGGGATGGTTTCGCGGCTGCCGTCCCCAAACCCACAACAAACCCAGGGAGGGGGGGGGTGGAAGGGAAGGGAATAAAAAGTCCCCTCCCGCCGGGAGAAGGGGGGGACCCGCCCCCGGCCCCAGCCCCGGCCCCGCCGCCCCCATCCCCGTCCCCCCGCTCACCTGGCGGGGCCGCCCCTCACCGTGCCATGGCGGCACGGCCCGGCCCGGCCCGGCCCGCGGGGCTCCCGGCTCCCGGCTCCCGGCTCTTTGTTGCGCGGCGGGGAGCGGGGCACGGATCCTCTCACGTCATGTGACCCGCCGGGGGTGTCGGCTTTTTTTTTTTTTTTTTTTTTAAGCTTTATTTATTTATTATTTATTTCTCCCCGCCCGCCCTTCGAGGTGGCTGCCGGCGGTGGAGGAGGAGCGGCGGGCGGGGAGGGTCCCGCGGCGGGGCCGCGGAGCGGAGCGGGGCTCGGGGGCGGGCTCCGGCGGCGGGGCAGGGCCGGGCCAGGCCCCGTGCCTCAGGGCCTGGCGCCGCTCCCCCGGCGGGGCCGGGTGGCAGAGCCCCGCGGGAGTTGCTGGCCCTTGTGCCGGCTCCTTTTTTTGTGTGTGATTTTGGGGGGGGGGGGGGGGGGGAGTTGGGGGTCGGGGGGCAGCTCAGAAAAATGGGAACCCTTCATCGAGTGCAGCCACAAACACAACGAGCAGCTTCCCCTCAGCTCGATCCCCAAGGCTGCTGTTACACCAAGGCCAGCTTTCTAGGCACCACAACACAGCACCCCACGAGCCAGAGCCTCCGCCAGAGCTCTCAGGCCCTAAAACCACCCCAGTAAAGCTGAGGGGCTCGGCGGCCACCCAAAGCACACCAAGGAGCCGTGAGACTCATCCAGCCCTGCCAAAACTCCTCCACCTGCTCTGAGGGGAGCGCTGGTGGCTGCTCTGCCAGCAAGGTCACGCTTTGGCACAACGCCTACCTGCCTACTGCGATAAAGGCACAACAGCAGCCAGAGCACTTTTAGAAAGTCATTTTTTTTCGGGGAATCAGATTTTATGTGGTGTTTGTCCAATGCGACCAGTGTTAAAAAGGTCTGGCAAAGTCTCTGACCACATGAGCTCGCTGCCAATTTGCTTTTCTGCTCTTAATTTTAGAGTCTACTGTAACATTCCCCCCTCCCGCGACCACATTTCCCTGATAGCGATAGTATTACATGTTAAAATCCACACATAAATTAATCTTTTAAATGGCGATCTCCATTTGAAAGATTTTTTCCCCACTGCCTCTCCTCCTAACCTTCAGCCTCTCCCTTTCCCAGCTCATTACAGGAAGCAAATCTGCAGATGAAAACATGAAATAGAACCAGATCCCGCCAGAGCATCAAACATGAAATACGCCAGCGCCGCTCCACAGACGGCATAATCAATGCCCTCCTTCCCACAGCAAAACCACCGAAATTCTTTGTTCCTGCGCATAGCCGTCCCAAATCTCTACAGTTCATCACTTCCTCCAGCAGATGAGATACCCCCCCCAGAAACCATGTGAGTGAAAACGAATAATTGCCAGCTTGGAATGAGTGCGCACAGGCAGCCAATAAAGGACAAAAACACAAGCTCATCATTAGCAGAATGTTGTGTCGGAAAATAACAACCCTCGCCCCTCAATCCTTATCCCAAAGGAGACCTGCAAAATACTCCCAGAAGATAAATCTCATAATTTAAACTTGTCAGCCCCTGGATACTAAAACTCATGGGTTTAACAGAGGTGTTGCTTTCCTAGCCCACTGCAGCCTCCCTGCTGACCTCTCCCATTGTCACCCACACAAACAACCCGTTCTTCGCTAGTGGTCCAGCAGGGAACTAGCAGCTTGTCAGTCACTGCTGCTCACACCCTTTTGCACTCCATAGGTGCTCCTTTTTTTTTCTCAAGTGGTCAAATTGATTAATATAATTAGATTAAACTAAGAGCAATTGCATCTAGCCTGTAGTTAGCTTGAATTTTGCTGCTTTCTGTCAGATCTGATAAAGAGACCCTGAGCCCAAAAGCTTGTTTGCTTTTTCCAGTTATATCAGTTGATCTAATAAAAGATATTACCTTTCTCCACAAACCTTGCTTCCCTAGGATCCTCAGACCGTCACAGCTACAACAACAACACTTTTACTGTCTTGCCTGCTCTGATTCTTCCAGATTCTCTTATCTGTAAAATACAATAAGATGAAACATACTCTGTATCGATTCTTATGCTGTTTTCACAACCATAATATTCAAGTACCTTCTAGGACTACATTAACTAATCAACTGTCACGTGTGGGGTTTGTTTTTCTTTGTCTCGTTCTCTCTCCCCAGGAAGAAAATGATGCACAGAGCAGTGTTTTGGTTTTGTGACTTCCTTTTCTTTCCCTGCTCTATTCTTGTTGCTCTGCATTTGTACCAGAGAAAATGAGGCTGATGGCAATTTCTGTGATAGACCTTATTTCCCAGGGAAGTTAATTTCAGAGTGTTGAGCCACCCGTAGAAAGATGTCTCCTGCACAAAGGAACATTATAATATGTCATTCCCAACCAGAGAAAAGCTAATCTGTATTCTTGACACTTGGGACAGAAACTTCCTAAGAAAAAAAAAAACAGCTTTTCCCCTTCTCCAGAAAAAGAGTTTCAACCCGTGATCCTCAGTACGCGAGGTTCCGACAGGTTGCTGCGAATTATTAACACACAGGCCAGCACTCTGCACAGCTATGAACAGGAATATCTGGAAACCACAAAGGGTAACATACCCTTTAATCGCACTGAAACACGCTGCCATAGGACTGCTGGGAGGGAGATGGTGGAAATAAATTATTTCATGCTAAAACAGAGAGAGCGTTTACTCCTGTGTAAGGAGTCACGCTGCCGCTCCTCAACGAGGAACCCTAAGCAATCCCACGTGTCTAAAAGGCAGTAGGTACAACATTCGAGCTACTGAAAGGTAGGAACTGAGGTGAAGGGAGGAATCATCTGTGCTCAAGCACTGAAAGCAGAAATACCAGAAGACCTCAGGGAGACGGTAGACAGCAGATTTAATATGTTTTTGCAATGTGATACGGCAGCAAAAATCATGCAGTTAATTTAATTTGGGGTTGTAAAGGCAGAGACCTCTTCTCAGAGATACAGGCAATAGTCCCATTTTTTAATATAGTGGCGAGACCGCAGTTTGAAGACATGTTTAGTTCTGGACAGCTCAGTGCTAGCTAGATGTCAACAACTTGGAGGGAAATAAAAAAAAAAAAAGAGGAACATAAAATGATAAAAAAGCTGGAAGGGATTACAGTGTGTGTAGGTTGGCCAAATAACAACTGTGAAGAGCATCACGGGATTTGTGTGCGAGAACTTCAAGGGTGCAGAAGCACCAGGGAGCGAGGAAGGCTGCTTATATCAATGTAAATGAAACGAAGCAAAGGAATCATTAATCTGCAAGGCAGCCTCTCAGAGGAGCTCCCATCACCTGAGTCACAGAAGACAATCAAGGAACAGAGACTGCAGGGAGGGATTAGATGAGGACGCTATGCCCCTGGGATGTCCCATCTCTGCCCGTCTAGCTGCTCGCTGACTGGGACATCTGCCGAGCAATAGGTCCCAGCCCTGAGCATTGTGGAAACTTTCCCTTTCTACTCCATTGCTGGAGATACTTGAAGACCAAAATAACCACGCTAAATTCCAGCAGGTGACCATGGAAGGAGTGCTGTATTCACAGGGGTCCAGGGGATGTTTGTTCCTTCGGACTTTTTCCCTTTTAGCACTGGGATTTTCTGTAGATGTCACTGGCTCATCATCTGGTAAGGACAGCAGTGCCACCACTCCTGTGTTTTAATATTGTCATCATGACCTTCTCTTGGGTTACACAGGCCTTTGAGTTGTTGTCCTGGGCAGCGCTCACCTCTTCCAAAAAGTCTGTGTCACCCAGAGACAGCAGTTAATTGAAGTGAAAAAATAAAAATAAAAATCAGAGGCTTTATTACTCCTTAATTAGAGTAATGAGATCAAAGCAAGTCCTTTTTCTAACACAGTAGGAAAGCCAACTTGGCCTTGCACCCATGCCACCTTTATATCACGTTGTGGCATCGCAGGAACCCGACAGCACAGTCCGTCGCTCCCAAGCAGGGCTGACACGCCGCAATGCCATCCATCCCGAATGTACCACGCACACGTTGCTGAAAAAAAAAATAAGAAAAATAAAAGCCCAGACAATTTTATAAATGTTCCGTAATGGGTTTGAATGTTTTCCCTTGCTGGGCCTGTATTTTTTAACAACACCCTTAGGGAGGTATGTGCAGCGGTAATTATCAGTCCAGCCGTACACAAAGCACACAATGGTATAGCCTTCCGTAACTGTTGACATTAAACAGCTTTTCTATACATAGAAATGTCACAATCCCCATGAAGGAAACCTCTCTACTTATTACTGAAATGAATAACATGGCCTAGCACACACAAGCATACAGCAAATACAAGCTGGCTAATATTTGGGCTTGAGATAGCCTCGTAATGAGTTGCTGAAGCATACGCCGAAATGAATTCATCACCCCCCCAGTGTATCGCGGACCTCTGACTGTTTCACTTGCACTCTGCCTAATGGCCCGTCTTCCTCTGGACAACATATGCTACAAGCCTCTCTGTAATTTCATGCACTTACTTGCAGGGTTGGCTTTTGTGTTTTTGCTTTTAATCAAAAGAGGGAAGTGTTTTCTTCTTTAAACGTAGCTTTTGTCGAGTGTTAGGACTGGCAGTGTCAGCTCTGGAAATTCGAGATTAATCAAGCAATTAAGAATTGATACCCAGTGACTTATCAGGAGAGTTGCTGCATTCATTTTAGCTCCGCGTGAACCCAAAATAGCTAACCTGGTTTTTATGGACAGCAAGATTATTTTAAATCTTCTGGGGAGGAGGAGAAGAGTTACAGCTCCTTTATTAAACCGATTTCTTCAAAACCCACACCTGCGTTCTGCGCATTACTCAGCAGAGCTGGTGAGCACAGAGAGCCATTCCCCAGAGCTGCCGTAGTCCAGACTCACACCCTGCCTTGACCTGAATGAGCCTGAAAGCGCGCAGAAATCCCAAGGGAGCCGAAGCTGAGCTGAACTTTTACTTTCTCTTCCCCACGTGCTAGCGCAGCGCAGCCCCGTGTGAATAAACAACCCAACCGGGCAGGAATTGCATCACATCGAGCCTGCGGTTTCCTTTGGAGTGTTGAAAAGAATGGCAAGCATTCCCATTCATCACCTAAGGACTGGGGCTGCTTCTCCTCACGCCTCCTGCTCCGGGAGCTCGGCATTGGGGCGGTGAGGACAGCCCTGCCGTCCCTTCGCCCAGGCGCAGAGCAGCTCTGCGAGCAGCTGCAGCCATTTCTCTTCCTTCCCTAAGCCCTCTCGACAAGCTCGGGAGCTTCTTCAGCAGTCAACAAGACTTTATGGGGTGGACGTGCAGTAATCCATCACATTCCCTCCATAAACATTTATTTGGGGAATTACGGCATAAGTAATTGGGCTTTCCGTGGTGGTTTGGCTGTTACAAGCTCCCCTTACTGCCAAATGGTGGGTGGCTCCCCAAAGAGAGCAGCACCTCGTCCTGCCGCGTGGAGACCTTGGCCAGGCAGGGGGGGGCCTGATCAATACCTGCGTGAGAAACCACAAGTGAAAAGCAAAGTGCTGCAGAAACCGGTGGTAGAGGCTCAGAAGGAAACTTTTTATTTTTATTCTTTCCCCTATTTTGTAAAATTAAAGGGAGCTCAGCAGCTCCTGTTTACCCAGCGACTGGCTCCCACCTGGACGACCTGATGTAAGAATGTAGGAAGCTGAACCTTGCTCCCAGCTTTACCTCTGACCCTCTGCAATTTCGGAGAAGTCATTTAACCTCCTGAGTCTCCATTTCTTCATGTATGAAGCTGAAATACCCAACTGAGCCTTGCAAGGACTCTTGAAATCATTGGTTTTAATGGCACATGTCAGTGTAAAGCGCTGCTGGCAGCGGTACAGGGCTAATTCCCTCACAGCTGCGGTGCAGGTATTTGGGGTACAATTATTACCCCTGGAAGCGCCTAAAATTGTAGGCAGACTGGTCTTCCAGATGGGACAGAACAGAGGCCCACACTGGTTACCAGGAGTCACGGCGTTTTGGAGGAGCCCATATGTTGGCTTTCCCCGTTCACCCCATTCCCATTGGGGTCAGTACGTTCTGGCTGCTTACAGCAGGGCAGCCCATCTGCCTGGCCCTACCAAATCTTCGCGTGGCCGAGCTACAAAACATGAGCCATGTACTTCAGAAGGAAAAGTGGAGCTCCAGGAGAGGTTTGTGGGCTGGTGGGGACAAAGCCTCCCTGCGGGCATGGGGCAGAGCAGGTGTGGGGTTACCTGTAGCAGCCATGCAGCCTGACCAGGCTCAGGAGCCTTCAGCATTTTCCTGACAAAGCAAAGAGAACCAGCATAAGTTGTGATGGATTTATTTTCATTATTTTATTTTTATTTTTTTTCTTTTTCCCATGGGCACCCCTTACATTTCCCCAAACCCAGGATCAGACGTCCCTCCCAAAATGGTGAAAAAAGTGGTGGCAACGCGAAGCGGCCCCAACACCTGGCCAAGTTGTGTTTGGACATGTAGATACCCGGTGAAGTCGTTCCTCCAGACTTCACGGATTCAGAGGAGGGGAAGGTCCTGTCCCCACGTCCCCATGGGTGCTGGTGGCACCTGGGCCGTGGCGCAGAGCTGTGGGGTCTGGGGCACCCACTGCAGAGGCTGGAGGCAGTCGTGGCAGGGGCTGTCCTGCGTGGCTGGAGGTGCCCGCCCTGGGGGGCTGTGGTCTGGGGGGCTGCCAGGGGGACGTGGGCAGGCAGGGGACAGCAGAGGGAGCAGAGAGGACCTAGGGCACCATCTGGTGGCTTCACTCACCGCCTTCCCTAAATCCCCGACGCGCAGGGTCACGGTGTTGCGTGGCCAAGGGCTGAAGGCACACCAGGTCCTCCCAGGAGACCGCCCAGCAGGACAGAGGGACCCCTACCCTTGGCCCAGACTCGCACACACTTTGGGCACTGCTGGGTGGGACTGCGGCCCAAACTAGAGCAGTAATAACCTTTTTTTTTTTGGGTGCTGTTCAGTGAAGTGCCTCCTTTTGTAAGGCTCAGCCCTAGCTAGGTCTTTAGACGCTATTGCCATAGAGATGATTAATGACAGTGATACCCACGAGGAGGGAAAAGAAGACAATTAGGAGACAGGAGCAAGGAAGGAGAACACAGAGGACTACAGCGTGGTCATGCATTTCATTGTAGCTACCCACCACAATGAGCTCTTTCTTGTCTACAGATAAAAGGCAAAATATAGGCGATGTACTTCACGCTGCAGAGCAGAACCCATGCAAGTTCGTCCTCTACAG
Source organism: Anas acuta (assembly GCF_963932015.1). Taxonomy (NCBI): domain Eukaryota; kingdom Metazoa; phylum Chordata; class Aves; order Anseriformes; family Anatidae; genus Anas; species Anas acuta. Next base: position 162,277,809 of record NC_088979.1, on the reverse strand, counting down.
AAGAGGATGAAACCACTGACACACTCACACGCGCTCGGTTTTTCGCCTCCTCAAAGGCAAAAAGGCAAAGGCTGGAAAGCGGCGTGAAGGGATTGTTTTAGGGATGGGATGAGCTCAGTGCCACCAACACCAGCTAAGGCAACAGGGTGAGACACGGCATCCAGCCCTCAGGACTGCGGGCTCGCTCCTGGTGGGGAGGGCAAGGACCTGGCACAGCCCCTCCTGTAGCGCAAGGCAGACGGTGCATTCCCACCTCGCACCCCCGTTTATTTTGATAACGTGTCTCCGCTTGCCTGAAATCCTGTCAATACAAGGGAGAATTTCTCCTAGCGCTCCTGGCGCCGGGGAATCACAGATGACAGCACCGTAACCCGACGGCGCGCTCTGCGCCATGCCGGGGGAAGCGAGCAGAGCTTCAGCCCCCAGGGACGCAGTTTTAAAGAGGAATCCATTCTCAACATTCAATTTCAGGCAAAATGTTGGGAATAAACACGACTCAGCCCTCAGCTCTGTCCTGTGTGGAGCTGGGGGAGCTGATCGTTAATTTTTCTTCCTTTTATTTATTATATATATTGCTCCACACTTAAAAATGAGCTCCTTTCCTCTTCCTAGTAACATTCATTTTCCGCATCTCTTCTCAGGGACCACAGAGCCAGGTGAGACAAAAAGAGCATATGCCCGTTTTCTATTTTATTTCTCCTGAACAAATCTCAGCTATAAATAGCTATACCAATGTTATATAAATTATATTTACTACTTTCTCCTACTGGTGCCTGAAGGCATTTCCTCATACCTCCTTGGAAAACTCTTATCGCCTTGAAAAACACCCCTTCTCTCACAATCTTCTCCTTTACACCTTTCTCTCTCACAAACTCAGATGCCACTGCTGCTGCCCACAGTTTACCATGCCAAAGAAGCGGCTCTAGCTGCTGTCTGCGTAGCTTCCAACCTTCCTTCTCCTCGTGCAGCAGCCTTGTAGCCTTGCAGGGCCAAACCAAAACCCCTTGAAATCAACACAGCAACTCCCCGTGACTTTGACGAGCGCTGGCGCACAGCCCAAATCCCCAGCCTTCCCAGTGCTTCTTGGAAATTTCAACTTTTTCACTTAATTGATCGCAACCGGTTGCGATTCGTTCCGTACTTCAGCACTGACTGGTCTAGAACAGCCCCTATATAACAAGGACCATTTTTTTCTTATCTTGCATTTTAAACGGCTTCAGCTACTTAATGTATAGAGCTGTTCAGCCAGAAATGTAAGAAATGCTACTTAGAAAGGTAACGGAAAGACGAGACAAAACAATTCACTGCAAAGTGAGATCTCTGCCAGGAAATTTTTAGTACTAACCATTGTTTTTAGTATTTACCAGATTAAAAAAGCAGAACACAAAAACCAAGCAGCGTTACTTTGAAAGTTTCAATTCTTCATCTGATCCACCACCTTCTTCTGAATATTTTATCGCTATACTGCAACATATTTATAATTCATCTCATCATTCTTCAAATTCGGTAAGGAAAGAAAATATACCTGTGCAATCCTTGTAATTTTTTGTCCATGAAGACAAATGTTTTCTCCTCGTTTATATTTCTGGTCACATTAGTAAATACTAAAATAGTTGAGTTCAGAAATATTTATTTATAATTATTACGATCGTTTAACAAATGGAAGACAGGTCTAATAAGGCATGCTGTCTATTCATTGCTCTTTCTGAAATGAATTCCTCAACACTGGGAAGAGAAAAAGCATTTTCCTGTGGTTAAAGTCCAAATTGCATGTTTGAAATCTCTTCTAATAAAAAGAGCAAAGCAATAAGCGGATTATCTCTTTAAACATAGTATAGGAAGGTTGGAGGCCCCGGAGACATTTTCCATAGCCTCTATCTCTGATGCATAGCAACATTATCTTCAACTAGAGAGGGTCCTATGACCCTGGAGCTCAGTTTTAATTTGATCTTCTTCTTTAAAGAGGTTTCTCTGATTCCTCTCAAGTTATGCTACGTATTGTTATTTTGGGTTGGTTTTGTTTGGTTGTTACTTTGTTGTTGTTTTTTTAATCTGAGATAAAACAGCCTCAGCTTTTTGATCCACTGGTTTGATCGTGTTTTATGGATATTTAACGTAACTTCTTCCCTATCAGAACTAGGATATCCATCAGCACAAATGGCAGGCAAGTCCCAGCTGACAGGAGAGAGAGGAGCTTAAATAGAAAATTCATCTCTAAGACCTCCCTCCTCACTCCAGTTGTTACAGATTTCAGAACTGGGGAAACTGGGGAGCTTGGCTTGAACATCTCTGGAACACGGACCCAGATCTATTCAGCCCCAACAAGACATTCTCCTGGGATTCCCAGCTCCTTGTTCCTTTTCCTTGTTCTGGAACGGGCACTGCTGATGAGACACAGTGCCAGGCAGGGATATTTTCTCTGGCTTCCTTTTTTTCCATCTTTATCTCTGTTCATGCATCCATTCCTCACCGTATACTGCTGATATTGCTGAAGGGAAAGCATTTATTCCAAGGCACTGATTTGAGTCGGCTGAGTTCGGTCACAGCAGGCATCTGTGACTACTTGATGGGATTAGCAGATTATGAGAAAGCATGTTTCACTGTGGGGTTCCCGAGAAAGGGAAAAATGGGCAGGTGGACGTTTGGATCTCAGTTAAACTATGCATGAAGGCCTGATGGCTGCGTCAGGGAAGCTGACACAGGATCAGATGGACTGCTGCAAGTCAGGATTGGAAGATCAGGCCAGCAAGCAGGGAGGGCTCTGGATCACGCTATCACTTACAGAGGATCAAGATTCAAATATTTCAACCAGGCCAGGTGAGAGAAACATGCACCGATCCCATCTGCACCATGTCTAAGATACGTACGAGCGCTTGACAAAAACCAGCTTTTCTTTTTGCATCAAACAGCTTTGCTGCAAAATATCTTCACCGCATCAATGCAGACTGAGCCCCAGTGGGAGTTGAACAGCTGTATTCTGTTGTTAATGAAGGGCAGTTTGGAGGGAGCCCGGGGTTCACAAGTCCCCCGTGGCTGTGCCCTGAAGTCACTGTGGGTCTTCGCAGAGAACTGAGGATGCAGAAAGTAGTTCTGTCGTGCAGGAAGATGTCTGGTCCACACAGAGTCAGTTTTTCCCCGTTAGATATTCTCATACAGCGTATCACAGGATTCTTCTAGAGTTCCTTGCTTCTCAGATGTCTGCAGAATGATGAAAAGGAGGAAAAAGAAATGGAGGAAAATTATTCAAAAGAAGATGAATTAATTCTTAATCAGCAGACACTGACGTTTGCTGTTGGAAATGGCTATAAGTGATCCACCGCAATGGAAGCCACTACACTGAGCAATGTTGCTCCGACAGAGACGAACGTGACTAATCCAGCCCAAGGGATAAAGATGCCTCCTTTGGTTGTCACTCTTCCCCCAGAAAGCTGTCAGACAGGGAGGGGAGGGAAAATTGGGCTCGGCAAAAAAAAATAAATCACTCTGGATTCTGTGAAGGAGGAATTCCCTGACCTCCTCAATCCTGTTTCTTCAACAGTCGAGCCTATTCCTCACAGCCGCTCCCGGTGCAGACAAGGCGCTGACAGACTGATATTTGAAGCGCCGCGTGGCACAGGCCCGCTGTAAGCAAGGTTACGCAGCAAGCAGCTGAAGTGCCAGAGGGTGAATGGAGCCCTACCTACGCTAGCTTTTTCTCTGCTGCCACCACCAAAGGGAAGCGTTTTCCAAGAGCTGAGCAGGGCACCTCCAGGCACGCACAGGCTCTGGAGGATTAACCCCTCGCCACCCATGCTGGCTGGCAGTGCACCGACAGCTCGCAAACGCTCCCATTTCGGGTGCTCCCCGCAGTGGCTGCTGTTTCAGAAGCCCCTTTCTGCTCCCCCTGAGGTGGGATGCAGCAGCGGGGCCCTGCTGCTCGCACCTCCCTGCCTTCTGAGCAGCACAAGGACTGGGCACGCACTCAGTGCCCGTGAGAGCCCACCCCAGCACCTCTCTTTGCTTTCTTCTCCTCTGTTTCTCCCACAGAGACCACAAGAGCCAGATCCGCTTGCACACAGCCGCTTCTTTGCCCTTGTTTTGTTGCTTTGTTCCTGCTCTGTTCCGCAGGGCTGCTGACCCCTAAAGCAGCAGCTGAGTGCTGTGGGCCACACGCAGGTGATTCAGCACAGCCCAGACAACACCACGACGGGAAAAACAAACACAGACACTGCATCTCCTCATCCAGACTGAATCATTTAGAAGGGGGCAGCTGATAAAGGTGTACAGAAGAATAAATAGGACAGGGAAGGGGGCTCAGGACTTACTCTTCTTCCTACCCAACTAATTCAAAATGCAGCAAGAACACAAAAGCAGGGATGCTGTCTTTTCCAGTGCATCTTACACACCGGAGCATAAGGCTGCCTATATATCACAAACCATCCTTCCCCTCAGCAGTCAGTTGCAGTAATCAGGTACCTGCCCCTGCCTCTGCTACCGCTGCTGTGGAGCCGCAGCACTAAGTGCAGGATGCCAGGGGCTCCGGGAGCAGAACACTCTGCAGTTAGCTCTGATGTAGAAAAAGGCACTTGATTTTATTCCACCTTTTCCTAAAGCTGAGAGCTGTGAAAGTGCTTCAGACACTGAAAAATGCTGTCCTTCCCAAAAGGGAGGGACAGTGCCAGCTGAAGCTGGCTCCATGCTGCACCCTGCGTAGTTCACCTGGGGAACTTTCCCCAGCAGGACATCCCTGGAAGAAGAAGGGGACATTTTTCAGGAACGTTTTCCAATGTTAGAAGAGTGAACGTATTTTTTAAGTAGATAATAGGTCTGGAAGGCAAATGAACAACAGAGATCTGAGGGCAGGAAGGAAACGTTCACTGGGGTGCCTGATGCAAGCGTTGTCCCTCTGGAACAGCTGGTGCTTGCCAAGGGCAGGGTGCAGGGCTGTGTGGGACCCTGGTCCATGCCGTATGGCCCCCCCAGTTGATCTGTGCCTGCATATTCCCAGTTGTGGCTACTTTCATTACAGGTGGTTTGGTTCCTCATCTCTAACTCATAACTCCCAGCCCAGCAAGAAGATCCAAGCCCAAAATAAAGCCACGCTGCCTTTTCCTGCCTCTCTTCAGGCCAACTTAGCTTCTGTTACCAGAAAATGGCTCTCAGGTGCTTAATGCCAGCGAGAGCAGAGGTGTGCCCAGGCTCTGCCCCCAGCGCATGGATTCCTCTACCCTGGGGGACTTCGTAGCTGCTGAAACAACCTGGAAGGGACAATAGTGGGGGACAGCATCTGGTCGACTCTCCACAAACATCCGACCCATTGAGAGGGAGCACCAAACATCTCGGTACCTTCCAGGGAACGGCACACAGCAAAGCATCTGCCTGCCAGAACCGGTAACGCGGCAGCAGCAGGGGCTGTGCCGGAAGAGGGAAGACACAGCACACGTGCAGCACAGCTGGCGAGGGGATGCCACGTCCCCTTCTCCCCTTCCAGTGGGGCTGGAAGTGGGGAAATAGCAGACAGCCTTAATGCCAGCTGGGGCTGTGGCGACTCTGGGTTTTCTCTTCCCATGTGCCCAGTGCGTAAGGGAACTCTCCAAGATTTTTTGCCCCAGCCCTTACCTTCCCTGGAGGCTTCCTTCTGGGTTCTGGGTTCTTTGTGTTGCTCTCGAGGACAGAATAGACCTCGACTTGCTGCGAATTCAGGCACTGCAAAGGGAAGAGAGGAGAGAGGACGGTTAGAAAAAATGCTTAGGTTTAAGCACATCTAATGGCCCACTGGGTTGTTCCCCAACTCGTGCCTGACGTTTCTGAGGAACCCCTGATGTCTCCAAAATGCCAAAGGTCGTGCCCTGAACTTGTGCAAAAAGAAAACCCATTTTCCCCTGAAATCTTTACAGTGCAGCTACGTCACGGTCCTTTTTCAGGCTGACGCAGACAGCTTTTAATCTTACCTACCCCACGCAAGGCAGTGAGAGAACAATGGCAATGCCCCTGCCTCCGTCCGCTCCAGACTGACACAGCAATGCAAAGTGAAGGCCCCTCTGCCTCCTGAGTGGGTACTGAGCACCATGGGGAGCACGGGGCACAGGCAGCACCCTGCATCACCCAGGACTGCTTAGGTGCCTGACGCCCAAAAAGCTCTTGCTTTTGGTTGTTCTGGGCACACAAGGCTGAGAGGAGAGGCTAGGCTGGGCTTCTGGGTCACAAGGGCTGTTGAAAACAGGAAACCTTATATCAGGCACCATTTCTATTTATTGTCTGGGTTTGGTTTGGTTTTGGTTTGTTTTTGTTTTGATTTGTTTTATTTTATTTCCAAGCCAGAACTCTCCTTCCTCCGTAGAGTGAGCAAAGCATAATAATAATAAAAAAAAAAATCAATACACTTGCAGGCCCACAGACATATCCACGGTCCCGCACGGCTACGCAGAGAAACACACACACATCCTACATGTGTCTGCACCCGTTGGTCCCGCAGGTAATCGTGTCACAAGAGATGCATGTCAGTTTGAGTGATGTTCCAGATCTGCCTGAAGGATCAAACATAACAATCAGGAGGACTTTTCCATGTGTGTTTCAGGGATGACAGCAGGTTGCCAAGGTGGCTGTTTCTCTGGCAACGGGAGGATGGGAGGAGCTCCCGCTGCAAGAGGGGCAGATGGTGGGAGTGCAGAGACTGCAGAGGCAGCGAGGCGCCTGCAGCACAGCGAGGGGACCAGCAAAGTGCAGGGGGTTGAGTCTGGGGCTGGTGGTTGTCTGACCCCAGCCCCCGGTCATTTCATCGGGAACTCAAAATGTTCAGCATCTTTTCGGGTGGTGGCCGGCGAGAGCGTGGTTTGAAGAGGGTGAGGTGATAAAAGAGCAGTGTTTGGGAACGGGGCTGGAAGAAGCACTGGGACAGGGTGGGCTGCGGGCAGTGGAGCACCACGTGGCTCTCCCGTCCCCACTCCTCCTCCAGAAGCAGCCCGAGCATTTCACCTGCCCACTCGCAACAGCCCACCTGCCTCGAGCAGCCATCCCCAACTACTCGCGTGTGCACATGCGCACGCAGAAAATCCCATTTCCCCTTCCTCATTTCCAATTCCCTTTGTGGTGCTGGCTGTGAGGACCTTGTCCTGCGTGCTCTGCTCCCAGCAGCCCGGCTCCATGCCCCTTGCCATGACAGGCAGCCTTCCACTGCTCCAGTCCCAAAGCCACTTGCAAGCCAGAAGCATCCTTTTGGTGCTTATCCCCCAGAAGAGACTCGCTCCCTCTGCAAGCCCTCTCCTCGTGAGGGCTGTTAACAACGCCCGTCCTTTGCTGGCCAGTTGGAAAGCTGCTGTCTCCCACTGCCATTTGCAAATCAACTCCTTCCACTTGGCCACTGACCACCTGCTACTGGCACCGCGGCGGCACGCGGGCCTCTCCTCCCTGCTGCCAGATGCCTTCCCGAAAAGCTCCTGTGCTCTGGAACCCGCCTGCGCTGCAGGAGCTCTGTTTGCTGCTGAAAAAAAAAAAAAAAAGAAAAAAAAAAAAAAAAAGCCTGTTTGAAGTGTAAAACGGATGAAGCGAGGCCCTCGGATTGTTATTTCCAAGCTGCTCATTAACAAGGCAGCCGAGCGGGAAGATGGAGGAAAATACAGATTTTGGTCCAGCCAGCACAATGAGCTGCTCCGGGGCTGCAGGAGGGCAAAGGGGCCCAATAACGCATGGCAGCACAGCTCCCCTCTCTCCCCCACACACCCTGCAGGGTTTTTTACTGCCCCGAGCTGTTTTTCACAGCTGACACCCAACCCCGAGGACCCCACGGTAACCCGTGGTGCCTGGAAGAGGTGGTGGGGAGGGCATTTGCTCCTGGTGATGTGCAGCAGAAGGGCTTTGTAGGAGCTGTGCTAGGAGCCTTTCTGTGCCAGGGGAGCGCCCTGCTGCCAGGGAAGACAGCACAGAGCATTTAATGAGCTGCACCAGCCCGTTCGAAGCCCTTGTTTTGATGCCCAGTCCTGCCTCCTGCTGCTCCTGGATCCAGGCCTGCAGGAACACTGCAGCTCCCTGACTTTTTTTCTGGACTCTGATCTGCTTTCCCCCACGGATAGCACATCTGGCACGTGCTGGCCTCCCGTCCCTTTACCTAATCCTCTTTATCTCACCGCTCAAAGTCTCTTCTCACCCATCCATCCCATTCCCTTGCCTTATCTTACCCCTGTGCCAACCACAGATTTCCGCCTTCCCCACAACCACAAAACAAGCGCCGAGTTTAACACCAAGGGACCTCACAAAGCACGGTCTCCACCCCAGGGCTCTCCCCCTCTCTCCCCCATTCCCCTCTACATCCCACCTTGCAGCTCCCACCTCCTCTCCCCGTGCCATCTCTGCTGCCCCACGCCCCAGCAAGTCCCAGCAGCCGCTCCACGGGGCAGGCTTGACCCTATAACACGCACCAGACGATTCGAGGCTGCTTGCAGCTCTGCCAAAGGGGGCTGCGCCGCCTGCCCTGCACGCCGGGCTGGCCAGGAGCCCTGAGCAGCTGGCGGGCAGCTAACAGGCTGCGGGGCAAGGCTGCGTGGGCCAGGTCTGGAGGGCTCCTGCACGCACAGGAGCTCAGCCAGCTACCAGGACTGCCTGCGCCTAAGGCTGGCTCTGCTGGCTTGCTGTATGAGCGCTAGCGGGGCCTCCTGAACAGCACAACATGATGAAACATGTAATTAAGATGGAGCTAAGGATGCATGACGAGGCCGACTGAGCGAGAAATAGATTTGATTTTTTCTTTTTTTTTTTTTTTTTTTGTCTCCTTGCAGAAATCATCCACTTCAGCAGGAAACTTCCCATTCGGATTTTTAAAAGCCTGAATTAAAAAGAAATTACTTGATACAAATGAAAAGGTTTATAACCTGCAACATCCTTTACCCAAAGCACTGCTTTCTACCCAGAATAAACATATCACATGCAATATACAGGGCTTTCTTCTAAACCTCTATTCCAAAAACTGAAGAGCCACAAAACAGTGCCCCCCACCTGGGAGGTGAGAGTGAGAAGGGGGCAGGACTGCCTTTGTTTCCATATCTGCCCCCTATCAGATTTCCCTGCCTCCTTGGCAGGGCTTTGCTCCTCTCTGTAGTACATTCTCCAGAGCTCCACTTTGTTTAGTTTAAATGATTCATGCAGCAGAGCTTACAGGTTTTCCTTGGAGAGGCTTTTCCAGTCCTTACAGACCTCACAGTCAGAAAGGTTTCCTAATATTCAGGCAACATCCTCCTCTGCTCACTTTCATTTCATTCCTCCTCGTTTGTCCCACAGACCACGTGAAAAAAAAATAATCATTCCCTTCTTAGCTGAGTGGTCCTCCCATGGGAGTAAAAGGAAAAAGAAGGAATACATTTTAAATGGAGCTGGATGGGCTGTAAATGTGATTAGGGATCACGGTTACTTGAGGTAGCCAAGGTCTGGGCTTGACATTTGAGGAGAGCTGCTCCAATCCTATTACCTCTGACACTGCTGCTACGGGGCGCAGGGAGAGGCAGTGTTTGGTGTTCTCCAGCCTGGGAAATGGCAAAAGGAGTCGAGTGGCTGGATTCTAAGCGATGAAAAGGGATTCTAAGTGATGAAAAGGGATTCTAAGTGATGAAAAGGGATTCTAAGTGCTGCCCACCACTGCTGGAGCAGGGCTGCTGGGCATGGCGCAAGGCGTTGCCACTGGGATCGGGATGGAGACGTGCAACAAGCACAATCCCCAGAGGAGCAGAGCACAGAAGCAGGATCACCAGCACCAGGCCGACTGCTTGCTTCACATCACAATACTGGTATTTTATCAGCTTGCCTGTGCCACGGCAGGTATGGAGGGTGATTCTGGTACTCACGTCATAAACAGGAGAAGGTGGTGGCGGGCTGGCTGAAGGGGGCCGAGTTTCTATCTTCTGCCTCAGTATATTTAGCTGGTTCCTCTTAGGACACAATACCTGCTCAGGACAAGACACCAAATCACACATTTGGAGAAAAGACCAGCTCCCCCAAAACGAAATGAACGCAGAGTCATGTCAAAGCCAGCTGCTCACACATCCCGAGTGTTTCCATAGCAAAGAATGCTGACTCTACACACAACACAAGCCCTCCACTTTCCTTACCACAGGGTAAAAGGCAGAGATATTGAACAGCACACAACAATACTGTAGGACAGGGAGAAAAGCAGGGCCACATTCAAAGTGCGAGGGGGATTTTACAGAGGCACAATGCAGTGACTTTTGTCAGGATTTGGCTGGGAAGATGCTAGTAGACAGAATCTAGAGAAAAGCACCAGGCAAACATTAATGATGACACACAGTCAGTGAAACACTAACATGCAAGTCCAGCACAGAGCTGAAGGAAGAAGGCCTCTTCCTCTGAAATGTTTCTTGCATCAGATGACTTCTCCTTGAACATGCTCCATTCATGCTCAGATAAGGGTTAGCCTGCTCAGCAAGCAAGAGAAGGAGGCAGAAAAGGCAGCAGGCTTTGCTAAGTATCTCTGTTCTAATTCGGAAAGAAGTGGGCTGATTATATTCACATCACATGAAAACGATGAACTGCTTTCCAGTCCATTAGTAACTAAGGAGGATGCTAAATAGCTTCTCTTAAAGATAAACATTTTTAAACCAGCAGGTCTGAGCAAGCTGTGGTGAGAAATATGGGCTGTGTTCTGCGGGAGGGCAACTGTAATGACTGCCTGATCTCCCCCGGCCCCCAGGAGAGCCCGTAGGTCTGAGACTTGCTGGCCCACCTCAGAACCTAGGGCTGCCAAGCAGCAAGTCGTGGCTCTTTCCCCCTCCACCTGCCTGCCTGCAAGGTAAGTCTCACGAGATTTGCAGGCCTGCCAGCTGCTGCCTCCCTGTTTCCCATCTCACGAGCTCTGACCGTGTGTGCTGAAGCCTGATGCTCCTCGGGGCCAGAGGTCTGCGGCAGCAACACAGCCTCCACACGCAAAGCCCGCTGTTGTGGTGGCAGAGGGCAGCTGGTACGAGGAAATATGGTGGGATACACTGCCTATAAAGCATCAATCCCCAAACTCCGGTCTGAAAGACATCAGGACTACTTAAGCCAGCCTTGAGATGGCGGGAGGAGTGTAGAGGATACTGTTTTGAATGCCTGGAGGAGGCACTACGAGGAACAGCAGATTTTGCTTGGTCTACAGAGATTGCAGTATCACAACTTCAAAGTTTTTTCCCCTGTCTCATTCAGACCTTTTGCCCCTGCTTTTGGCTCTTCTTCTCCTGCTCTGTATACCCTTTCTTCTCCACTTCTGGTTTCCCCTTTGCCCTCAGCTTTTCCTTACCCAACCAGTCCCAGCCTGTGCTTCTAGTCTTCTCATCCAAGTCCCTGTCAATCCAGTCTTAACACCCTTCTCATGCTCTAGGACTTCCTCACTCTGGCTCCCAGTCCATTTCCCTCCCAAGGCTCCTCTCTTCCATCCTCACAGGATTGCTGAACGTGGAAGGTGCCTCTGGAGATTGTCTAGACTGATCCACAGCCAACTAGCCACATAGTCAACTAAAACAGGTTGCTCCTCAAATCCTTATCTCACTCTTTTTTTCCAGTCACTTGGGACCTCTACACAGGCTTCCTTGGGATCCTTGTCCTGTCCTTCCCCCCCAGCCTTGTCTCTTAATGTTTTATCCGCTGAGCACATGCCCAAGGTTCTGGATCCCATGCCCTCCACGCTGCAGACCTCTGTCTTCTACAGTGCCCATGGCTCAGGAAAGCAGTTGCACAGTTTCCTCGCACTCAGGTCATGCCTTTGCAGCAGAGTAGCTCCCATTTTGAAAGAGGATTAGACATGGGGAAAGCCCTGCTCTTCCCCTGCCACCAGGGCTGCAAGAGACTTGCTTTGGTGCCCAGGCCACGCTGCCTGTCAGACTGACACCGTGTGGAAAGGCAGCCTCGCGTGGGCTCCTTTAGAAAACCAAGCTGATAAACTGACACGAGCCACAGCCGGCCATACACCAGCTGCAAATTTCCAGAGACCCATCACAAGGCTACCTCTGCTTGAATATTCTCAGGGCCAGCACGCTGCCGGTGTGACTTCTTGCCCTGTGTCAGACCCTTGCTCTAAAGCAGAGCATGCCACAGTCAAAATGGTTACCAGAATGCCTTTAATGGACAAATCAATAGCTCGCTTTGTCTCTCCTGTAACCTTTTTTTCTCAGAATGACTGAACTTAAAAAAAAAGAAAACAAACCTGAGACAGACACCCAGCATGGAAAATTTCAGCATGGGGAGTTCCAATCCAGCCAAGTTAGAAGCAAGAGAAATAAATTCCTAGAATGGGTCACGTCAGGTATTGGTTTTTATTTGCTAATAACTTGCCTTTCTTTTCCACACGAGCAGAGCTGTTGCAATGATGCTCAGTGCAGCCAGAAGTGTGGTAAAGGTAATGAGGATGTCCCACCCATAGGAGGTCTCGGTGTACCCTGTCTCTGTGGGAAAGAAGGCAAAAGATTCACAGTGTGAGTGGAAGCTACAATTGTGTTGTGTTTTTAACTCTGGCCAAAAACCCTAGGAGAGTTAAACTACAGAAGCAGTAAAGGTTATACAGATGCACACATGCTTCAAAACACAGCCTGACTGAACAGAGAGCAGGGTGCAGCTGGAGAATCATGCAAAGGAGACGGGATATAAGCAACTGCACTTTGTGGTGATTAGAGGGAGATGATAGAAATATGAGAGCCAAAAAGGGTGCTAGGTAGGCAGAGGCCGGCAAAGGTCTTTAGTGATAGGGGTAGGAAGGCAGATGGTGGAAAGCACACAGGCTACACAAACTAGTAGGGTGGGTACAACAGGCACCTCTGAGCAGTGTAGCAAAGCTCTTTCATCACAGCTCTTCCCATTTACCCTAAGAAGTTTTCCATATCCAGCACTCAGCAATGCAAATCCTGCCAGTCAGCAGCATGCACGGCCTTATAGCATTCCTCTTACCTTGGCCAGAAGCTCTCCCTTGTTTTCTAGGCTGTGCATCAATAGAACAACCGACCCCTTGTAGCCACACAGAAAAGGGGGAGGCATTACGGTGAGCCCTGTGTAAAGCACGTTCAACCCTGATGGCTTTAAGCATTGGGCATCAAGTATTATTCCCACCTGACTTCATAGCTTGTTTGGGTAGAGGAAAAGAAAAGCAAAGATCATCTTTTCACAGCAAAGGCCAGCTGCTTTTTAACTGTTTGCCTTCTTTTCTGGATGTTCACTTACCTCTCACAAGGATATACACTCCATTTCCCATTTTCTGGATTTCACCCCACCGGACCTCACAATAGTAGGTGCCAGAAGAGTGGCTTTCAAGCGGCATGGTTTTGTGATTGTAGGATTTGGTTATGGACGTATTCTCTTTTCCAGGGGGGATTTGTACATGTTCAGCCCGATCATAGATGGATGCCCTCTGACCCGATGAATTAAACCAGTAATAGGAGATTAAAAATCTGGTGTATTTCAGAGTGTAAAGGAAAGTGACTTCACAGGGGATGGACACTTCTTCCTTGAGCAGTGCAACTTGGATTAGAGGATTCTGCTGTACGTCGACATCTCCCCCTGCAAGGGTGATAATTGTTAGCAGGCACCTAACATCACCATAAGTCAGGAGAAAATTGCTGCCCCAATCACGTGGTGAAAATAAACATATGTCGGGAAGCACGTCTGGAGCGAGCACTGTTGGCCCTTGTCAGAAACTGAGTGATGCAGAGCACATGCCCCGTGTGATCTGCCACAACTCTTAGGTCATTGCTGCGTGATTGGAGATAGCTTGTTGCAATCACAGACTTTCCCTTTTCCCTCGTGAGCGCCTCGGCACAATGCTGGCATACAGAAAGAGCAGAAATGAAGCAGGAAGTGTACTGATTTTGTGCTGGCGTGACACTGTTTACAGAGGATGACTGGAAAGCGGTTTTCTAAGGTAAACACTCGCTGGGCATCCTCTGTAACTCCTGAGTTACAACCCTCTGCTTGGGCGTGTACACATGCACGTGATCACAGTGCACCAGTGAAGGCGCTGTGTGCAAGCAGGTGTGTCGGTGGAATTGTGCATCTCCGAGACAAGAATAAGGAAGGAAATTGCATATTGTACACTGGGCATGAGAAATAAGACACAGCTTAATCGCTCCTAACTTCTGCTGCTGTAAACGGGCAGCAAAGTACGAGAGTGGATGCTAGATGCAGTAACTATCTGCAGAGGACTGCAGATCTTAAATCCCTATATGTGACAGTATTTCAGGTAGGGAGATGGGAGAACATGCCCTTCACGTGCTTCCTCCTTACTCAGGTCTGTTGAAAGCAACCTGTCACTGTAATTCTGTAGACAATCACGTTGGGTATTACGAGAGAGGATGAGTAAGCACAGATGGGAATCCACACCACTCCCCGTTTTGCAAAATAAAAGAAAAAAAATGAGTAAGCCACAGGCTAGTAAGGAGCCTGGGGTACAGAACCTCCTGGCAGCACAGCCAAGTCTGGGTTTAACATCAGTCATTCTCTGGTAGCTGATATATTCAGCAGCTGATATCGCACCACACAGAAACCACCTTAAGAGGAAGCCTGTGCAAAGCAGTGTTGCCTTTAAAAAAGGGAACTGGAAACTTGCATCAAGTCTTGTTACAAAATGAAAGACTCAGGATTCTTTCCCAGAGGTGAAAATAGAAGGGGAAAATACAGAGAGGGAAAGTAGAGGATGGGCAGGCTTTTACTTCACGGGTTTGATGGGACTCTCTGCAGTTCGGCATCTACGAACAGGCTGATAACCAGGCATTAATAAGGCAGTCCCAGAGCACAGCCAGGCTTGCTCTCCTGTCACCACGCAGTAACACCGCATCGCAACAGCAGCATCACCTCTGCCTGGTGGGGCTCGGCATCAGAGGAGGCAACGCTTGACTTAACGCTACTGAATGCAGGCCACTAAGGAGAACAGAGGGGTGCAGTAACAGAAGGAGGGCACGATCACTGTCCAGAACAGACTTCAGGGGAGTAACAGCACTTAAGAAAAATCCCCTACAGATGACACAGCCAGGCACAATACCCTAAGAGTAAAGAAGAGATTAGGTTACATCATTAGGAAGAGGTTCTTAGCTGTAAAAGCAAGTGAGATACAATACAGTCCTACGGGACGCGGTCTTTGTGAGTGCTCAGCCCTGTGTGCGCTAGATACAGCGTTATGGAAAGAAGGCAACAGAAAATCCCGCAGCCAACATGGGAGTGATAACCTGCACAGTCCCTTCTGTGCCTTATTTTCAAAAATAATTCATCAGCCTTATCCTCATCTGTACCCAGCAGAACACACGTGAATGTCGTTTCTATACAAGACATTGCAAAGCATTGCCCTAACAAAACAGAGGAAAGATCCATCTTTTTGCAGCATCCCAGGAGCCATTAGCTTGAGAAGAACATGCCAGGGATAAAGCCCAACCATTTTATTTAGGTTATATAACCCTTCTCCCATGTTCCCCCTTTCTTAAGGATTCTCTCTCTGAGCTTTGAAATGCTTAAAAGACAGAAATAGCAGCAGTGTGCAAATTCCTAGAGGGGAGCTCTGGAAATTAGAAAAAGATAGCAGCTGGAAATGCTCTAATATGAACAAACGTTGAGAGTAAACAAAAGGAAAAAAAAATATATTTTTTTTTACCTTCACAGAGAAGCGACCAAAGAAACAGGAAGATGACTTTTAGATTAGAGGCCATGGTAGGGTCAAAAGGCTGTAAGAAAGCAATCAGATATGAAGATCCAAAAGGCAAAAGAGATTGGATTTTGTCAGGTATTTTCACGCCTGAGGAGCTGTTTGATCCCCTCCCGTTTGTGCAGGGACAGGCGGGACAGACTCGCACTGCTTTTGGCAAGCTCTTTCCGGCAGATGCAGGCTCTTCTGCTTTTCTGTCAGACTCCTCCCTGCACTGTGGGTCATTTCTCTGTACTATTACAATGGTGTTACACCTATCAGCAAGTGTCCAAAGATTAAACCATAAGCTCTTTAACACAGAGAGCTTTGTCTTCCAATGACTGTAAAATATTCCACCATTTAAAGCAAACTTGGTCACCTTCTGCAGTGACCGAAGCCCCAAGTTGGAGCATAGAAGAAGTGTGCTTCAACTGGTACCATTTGAGGTCACTTGAGGTAAATGTGGGCCAATTCAGTGAATGATTCAACCGATTCTGGAGCAATGGACAAGCTTAAAAGTAGTACATTGGGATTTTTACCATAATTTTGCAAGGATTTGTTTATGCAGTTCTTTTGCAACAGCTGTTCCTGATTATCGCACTGCACTGACCACCAATATTTTGGAATAAAGGCATCTTACTTCAAATTATCTTACTCGGGTCGTTCATTTACATGGAGGAACCGCCAACAGTGCGACAGCGCATGGGTTCACGGCAGAGCAGCGCAATCGAACTAATTCTTCATGTGAACACTCAAGCATGAGATAACCTATTTTGCCTTCAGAAGGGAAAACAAGTACCTGCGGCAGCGGTCAGCAGAAAGCAACAGCCCTACTGCACTCCTTACAGCCCAGCACTTCCATCCACGGTCAACTTTGTGGCGAGGTTACTGTGGAAGAAGGCACTCGAATTGCAGAAGTGAGAACAACCAGGCAGTGAATTCATCCATAACAGCTGTGATGTTTCAGATTCACATGATGCTGGCTCTAAATCAGCTTCACAATGCAGGCAAGCCTTAAGAAATCTATTGTAGGGAAATCTGAGGAGAACCCTTTGAAGAAGAAAGCCCTCTCTTTGTGGGAGGATCCTACCACTTAAACTCATGAAGAGTCTTTGATTTCAGTGAAAGCTTGTTTGTAGCTAAGACATCTGCAATGCAACAGCTGAGCAGTGTCTGACTCAAAAAATCTTTGTGCCTGAGAGGTCTTCACTTCTCTCCAGACAGCTTCCTCCTTTCAGACAGCTTGAGAGACATTTGCACTGTCCACGAGAAAACACTTTGCTGCAACTTCAATGGTGCCTGCTCGCACTGCCTGCTGGATTGCGGAGACCACTGGATAGCTGCGCAGTCTGTGCTGAGAAAGACCTGAGAAGGTAGATGAGCTTGTAAATTGTGCATAGTCAAAATCACTCCGCTGAGTTTGTATGAGCAAGGTTTGCTCCAAAACTATCGTTAGTTTACAGCATTTTTCCTCCTGTTCAGCCTGGGACAGGTCCTCAGGAGGAAGGGGTCTTGACACAGGGGTGCAGTGCACAGCTGCGGCTGCTGCGTTCCCCTGAGCCCAGGGACAGCTCCGGTACCTTGCAGAGAGCCCCGACAGATGGGGAGAGGAGCAAGTGGCTTTGTGTGGCTCTGCAAGGCTGGCGCAGCAGCTGCACTCCTCCAGGGAAGGTTTAGCTCAGATTAGCCAAAACGAACTCCTCTCCCCAAGACATGCTGACGTGAGCTGCACGGGGCTGGTCTCAGCTGGAAATCACTCCTCACAGGTCTTAACGCTGAGCAGCAAGGACAATCAAGAGCGGTAACAAGACACTGGGGGCCCACTTGGTATTTCAGATATGTAGGCACAGATCAGGCAGCTGTGGCTCTGGGGGGCTGTGGGGTCACAGTGATGCTCGGCAGTGTTTCTCAGGCCTGAATTGCATCTCAAGATAGCTGGGGGAGGGAGGGAAAAGCTACCCTCCTGTGGAAGAACTCCTCTGAACGGTGAGGGCCTCCTCAGCTCTTATATCACGCTCATCCCCATGGTAGCACACAGCTTTGCAATTTCCAGCGTTGATGTATTTCTAGAGGACAGAACATGCTGCTCCTGTCAGTGATGTGTTTTAACTGTTATCAGCATTTATCTGCTTCAGGAATTCAGAGCGATAAGTGGATTAAGTGCGGTAGGTTTGTAGGGCTGCTAGGTCAACATCCTCCTTCCATCCTTTCCCTTCTCTTCCTATAAACAATCCTGTTGCCGCTCTAAATGCCAACACCTAGAAATATCTCTGTCTGGAATTTTAAGAAATATATAGTTCTAGCATTTCAAAAGAGATCACGTGTAAAACTCAGCTGTGGGATTAGAGGCACACCAGGCCAGAAATACAATCGCTGCTGGAATTTGCTATGGTAGTGCCTGCTGAAAAGAAATGGTTTTGAAACGACTACCCAGCAGCTATTAACAGGATGGCATTCTGTTCCTTAGAGCCTAAAGGCAGCCTGAATCTTTGAATGTTCAATTTTAATTCAGTTGGGTTTGGGGATTCTGGACTGCAGACATAAATGGGAGGAAGATGAGAAAAAGCAGGGGAGTTGTGTGTTTTTATGACCAGCCTGGAGCAGGGCTGTTACTGATCCCCCTGAAACTATAGCACAAATGGGTCACTGTGTGACCTGCACCTGTACATTACAAAGTGTGCTACCGCATATGAGCTGGTCCCTGCAGCATAAGTAGGGCACGGCTTGTCCAGCCCTAGCCCTGCCACAGCACATTGAGAAGCTGCACCTTTGGTGCAGCAAATGCTGATTACTTCCCGAGCCTAAATCCAGCATCGGGCCAGGTGCTAGCAACAGTTTCTGCCCGTGGCTGGAAAGCATCCATTAATTTCACTCAAGCACTGTTAAAAGCCCGTGACAGTGGCCAGCATTCCCAACTGCGAGGGAAAGCACATTGTTCTGGTGCTCAGAAACAACAAGTTTGGGCAAGTGCTGAACCTACCCGAATTGCCTGTTTGCAGCTGTGTCCAACGTACACCCACAAGCAGAGGCGCACACACACACGTGCCCACACATGCCCCCACAGCCAACTCCAGGGAAAGTATTTATTCAAACAAAAAGACTGCTGCTAGCCAAGGCAAAAGCAGCGCTGCAGAGACCACAACAAAGCCTCTTTATTGCTGAAGCGTTTAACACCACAACCATCCAAAAGAGAAACACCGCTTGGCGCAGAGAAGAGCTGCAGCAACTCAACAAGCCTGACTGCAGAGCCTGCCTGGGAGCGTTTCGGAGCATTCCCCGGCACAGCAGCTCTGGATTTGCTGCCTCGTCAGAGACCGGCTCAGTCCCCCATCACTGGAAACCCAGCCAGCGGCAACACACGCACACCTCCGAGGATTCGCAATCTCTTTGACTCCTCTAACCCCAGACTCTGTGGCTTACGGTTTCCCTCTGGCTGGCGGTGCGAGCGACAGGAGAGCCAGAACAAGCAGGGCCGTACCTCTGCCAGCATTTTAGCACCGTTCTGCGTCGAGTGCCTCTCAGCAGGGCTGGATGATGCTGAGGTAAAAGCTGCCAATGCCCTCGCTACGCTTCTACCCGTTGAACTGCTCCAGGGAAGAGAACAATCAGCAACTAGAAGGGAAACCAGAAAAAGAAAGGTGTTGACACTACCGTAGGGAAGGGAGGGGGTGCTTTTATAATTCCCTTTCACCAACAAAATGAGTCTGCCTCAGAAATCACCCTGTTCCTGCTCTTTTATTTCTGTTGCTCAGCTGGAAAGCTTCCTGGGGACTAAATTATCATCACACGCCTGCTATGCTCCCAGGGGCTCACGCTCCGTGCCTGCGCCCCGACCTCGCGGCGTTCCCCTCCAGCTCCCCTTCGCAGCTTTCTTTTAAAGCCTCGTCACAAGCGGGATTTCGCCTCCAAGGACTTCCTTGACTTCTTGGGCTGACATCTTCCATGAAAAAAATAAAATAAAATAATAAAATAAATTAGAAAATCCACCTGGCTCAGCCCCAGAGCCCACAGGGCAGTGGGAACCCGGGGAGGAGGTGGCGGCCGAGGGGCGGCGGCCGCGCCCTCCCCCACAAGATGGCGCCGTCGCCCCGGCCGCGGGCAGCCCCGAGCCCTGCCCCGACCCCGGCCCGGCATGGCGGGGCCGAGCTCCCTCAGCCTCCCGACCCCTCACCACAGCTCCCCAGGGGGGTCTCTGGAAGTAGCGCTGCCCCCCAGCCCTGCCTCCACCCCTCGCAGGTGCCCCTCTGCAAGCCACGAGGCACCTTCCCCCTTTCATTTTGACCCGCTGGTGCACAGAGTATTGGTGGTTTTGTCTGTTTTTTTAAATTATTAAAAAGCTCTGAAAAACTACTACTCCTGCAATAAGCAAGAATGACTTCTTGGGGCAGGTGAATCCTTGTCTCCCAGTTTTACACGCGCCGTCAGCATGGCGGAACGCTTTGTCATCTGTTGATGTGAAACGTGGGTGCTGGGCTGAGCTGGTACAGGTCACTGAGAAGATGAAGTATGTGAAAAATGAATGCCATGCTGGCCCCATCCCATCCCATCCCATCCCATCTCATCCCATCCCATCCCATCCCATCCCTCTCACACTGTCACTGCCCCCATCGCAGGGACACCTCCATGCTTCCTGCTCCAAGCCCCCCTGCAGCCGGGCATCTCCTCTGTGCAGCAGCACTGCAACTGTAGCCCCTAGAAAACGAGCACAACTAGGATCCATTTAAGGCAAAATTAATGCTAATTAACTGTAATCAACAACTCGCAGAACAATGTTTACTCAGCAAGCTGCAGCTATTGCCATAGCGGTTCGCCCGTTAGGCGAAGGTAAGCAGAAGGCGGGATACAGGAAAGGAAAATAAACCTTACCACAGGCTCCAGCACAGCCCGCTGCTATGGTGCGAAGCCAGCCCTGATGCCTGCTGTCCTCCCTTCTCACCCTGCCTCCCTCACCGCAGCAGCCCGTGGAGAGGAGCAGGAGCCTGCGGTTCCCCGCATGCACCGCAGACCCAGCTCACAGCCAGTCCCGGGCTCTGGCAGTGGAGCAAGACCAGAGGGACTGAGTCATTTTGGCAAGCCCCAAGGGGCAGCAGCCCCCCGTGAGGGTAGAGGTACAGGGAGCAAGGGTGGCCTCACCTCGGGACGCCCGGGCACAGTTTGCCACTCAGTCTCAGAAGCCCCTCCTACGCAGCCGGCGCAGTGGAAACTCTTGCCAGTGCTGGTGAGGAGTGAAGTTTTATTATGAATGAGACTTCTCAACCTGCAGAGGCCTCCTGACAGTGAGTGTGGGCCCCTGGCAGGGCGCTAGGCGAGAAAGCGGAGATGATGTGTACTCTGATTTTTCCTGGGAAAGCTTCTTACGTATTTTCCACCCGAAGCAAAGCACTACCAGCACTAAATGGTGATGCTGCACCTTTCTCCCTCAGCAGGTCGGGGCCTTGCAATGCCATTGCCCAGGCCTCGACAGAGGGAGGCTCAAATCAGTGCAAACTTCAGCAGCTGCGGGCTCACCCCACCAGCCCTGTGAGAGTAGGAGAGCAGGAGCCCTGAGAGCAGGAGCCACGTGCACAGCCCTCCCACAGCCACCGCGGGATGTGTCACCAGCCCCAAGGTGCCACAGATGAGCAGAGAGGCCAGGGGCAGGATGCTGGCATCTCCCGGCCATGCTGTGTTAAAAGAGGAGCCCTCTAATCGCCAGCAGCGCTGCGTTGGGTGTTCGCATCAGTCCTTGAAAAGCTTGAGGGGATGGCTGCGCAAGCGCCCTGCCAGGAGAGTGGAGGGTGGGGAGGCAGGCAGGGCTGGCGGGGGGCCGGCTCCTGCAGCGGGCAGACGTGGGGAGGATTGTGTAGAACAAGGAGATGGGGCAGCCAGGCAGCCGCAGGACCCGTGCCTGCCAGCCACCGCCTCGCCAGATGGCCTGCCAGGCGAGCCAGTCGGCTGTGCCAGGCCCGGCTGCCCAAGCCCTGGCAAGGCGCAGCTTCTG
Organism: Anas acuta; assembly: GCF_963932015.1. NCBI lineage: Eukaryota > Metazoa > Chordata > Aves > Anseriformes > Anatidae > Anas > Anas acuta. The sequence goes on along the minus strand of NC_088979.1, from coordinate 162,256,216 downwards.
CTTGCCTTCAGGTGCCCCACGGCGTGCCCCGCAGCTGCACCACACTTCCAACTCGTTTTCATCCAAGTCCCTGCGTTCCCTTGCACCTTGCCTACATCATTCCCTCCCCAGTTCTTCCCCTCACTTCCTCCTGTTGCTTTGTTTTCTTTTAATGTCTTTCCTATTTATTTTTTTTTTTGCCTAGCTGAGACTCCTTGCTTGCCCACACAGCTGCTGGCAGCTCTCCAGCCGAGGGACCTGCAGCAAGCAACAGCAACCTCTGAGCCAGCAGGGCCCCCCTGCAGTGGGGCACGCATGCAGTCGCAGCCGGCATTAGATGAGCGCCGCTCTCCTCGCGTGCACCAGGCCTCTGCCAATTCCTGGGAGGAAGGTTGGGAAGGGATTAAGTAGCTAAGTATCTTGCTGGCAAAAAAAGATGGCTTTCTTTTCTATTAATTCCTCAGCTTTCCTTTTATCGTGAACTGTGGAGAATACGCAGGCTGATACAGCTGTTATAGCAAACTCTCCTAGGGTGGAAAAACATCTCTAAGCCACCAGGCCCTATTCTGGCTATCCAAACTAAATAAACCACCCTGGCAAGAGCGTTTGCTGAAAGAAACATCTTTTTGCTAGGATCTTTGTCAATATAGAATTGTTTTTCATTCTCTCTTCCTTCTCTCCCTCCCTCTGCCTCTTCAATTTCCCACCCAAAATCCACATCCCAGGCTGACAGGCCTACAGGACACAGATCTGTTGTTTTGGCCTATTGCAAGAGGATCATTCCAAGTTTTTTTAAACCCTTGTCAAAATTCCTGCATGCAGTTTAAGACGGATGATGAGAATACAGCTTAAAAGTATGAAAAGATCATTGCTGACAAAGCTTTTCCCTCGTAGGCACAGCAAGCACAAAGGGGAGAGCACGTGCATCCTACCAAGTGTCCAGCTGAGGAGGAAAGAGCAGAGCAGGGGGACCAGGCAGAGCATGGAGCATGTCCCCAGTGGGCAGGAGGAGGCCTGGGAGGGATGTTCTGAGCCTCTTTGTGAGGCTGGAGGCTGGGTCAAACCCTTCTAGTGGAAGGAGTATCCCCTGCATGGCAAACCCTACCACGGCAGGTGTAGACCAGTAGTGATGAGGAATGGAAAATGTGAAAGCCCCGGAGTGCAAGAGGAATCTGTGTGGAGGAAAAACCTCAGCAAAAACATGTGCATGGAGTTAGGACTACATGGATACCATAGCAGGGTTCAGGCTCCCTCTCCTGTGGCTAAACACAGTTCCACTTGCTCTTACACATATATATGCATGTACATGTATGCACACATTTTATGCACAGCCCAGCTACCAGCACTTGTGGCTTTGGTTTCCCCGAGCCACCCCCCTCAGACCCTGTGGCCCCAGCAGCCATGTGGAGACCCCTCCACCGCAACCGGGCCCACCACTTCTCCCACAGGCCCCCCTCCCTGCTCTGCTTGTGCTGGGGAGATCCTTCCCCACCCTGCCACTGCTTCCTTTATTATCTCTGCCCAGCTGTGGTTTATAAGTTGTTTAAATCTTTTCTAGGAACAGATAAGAGATCACAATTACCCAGAATCCAAAAACGCAGACAGCTTGAAATGTGGTTAGGCTCTGCCCTACTTTCATTGAGCTCAGAGCAAGGCTCTGCTGAGGTGTTTGGGGAGAGGAGGAGAAAAGAGAAAGACCCACCTCAGCAAACCGCCCCTTCCCTCCCTCCCTTCTGAAACAAACCTCCCCCGCCAAAAAAAAAAAAAAAAAAAAAAAAAGAAAAAAAAAAAGAAAACCTACTGCATCTCTTCAAACCACCCTGCCTCACCCTGCCTGCTCCTCCTGGCTGGCCTGGGACCTCCAGGCAGCAGAGCAGAGCAGAGCAGAGAGCTTCTCAAGGACGTGGTGGCTGGGAAGGAGGCTCTTGTGCATCGCCACAGCGTTTGGCACAGGCGTGTGCATCTCTCCAAGCTGAGCTCAGCAAATGGACGGGTTTTGCCAATTCAGGGGCAGGACGAAGACGGCAGTGCAGGGAGTGCTGCAGGCTAAGTGAGATGTGTCACCGGAGGTTTTAGCAACCACACGCTCACTGGCAGCTTTCCCTTGCTGAGCTGCTGCCGGGGTAGCCGCAGAGGTGGAAGAGCGGCCTTGGACTTCCCTTGGGTGAGAAATCCCCTCCCCGGGAAGTCCAGGCTCCATTACACAGCACAGCTCCACCACCTCGTCAGCCCCATCTGAGGGCAATTCTTTCAGGAACCTGCAATGACCCAGAAGGGATACTGCTGAAAAAAATGACGGGGTCTTTTTCCTTCACCACCCTGTGGTCCCAGGTACTTGTAGATGGACACCCCCAGCTGTCTGACTGTGTCTGAAGTAGATAAAATCTCCTAGGTGATTCCACCTATATTATGCCAGCTTTGGAGCAGGACACAGACCAACAAACCTCTAGCAACCACTAATATTTTAAGGATATTTCTCCATCCTGCTTGGAAGCATGTGTATCAAAGCAAGGATATCAAAGCAGCAGGGGATTTTTGGTGGTGTTTCCACCAATGGTAGCAACAGTGAGATGTTTCAGGGGAAGGGTCTGCTGTAGGCAAAGAGGGCATCATCTGAAAGATGATGTAGTCCAAGATCATTATGGCATGTACTAATACCATTTACAAGGACTGACTCGAACAGCCTTGGAAGGAAGAATGAAAAAATGCCAGCAAACACATTACATTCTCCTGCAAGAAGTTGTTTCATCCTATTGAAAATCTTTGTTAGAAAGAATGATGAGAATGGTAATAATAAGGCACTATAATTATACCTGATCCTTCTATAATCTCTCTCTCCGCAGAGTTCAGGAGCACTTTACTGCTATTATTGGATTTGAACAGCCCCATATGGATAACATACGATTGATTTGTTTGCATGGCTTATTTTAGGTATTTCAGCACATACATTAGAGCTGCCTCCATATCTGGCCCATCCCCTGCACAGTCTCTGAGAGCAGCGAGCAGTCTTTGGTTCCTGCTCTCCACCTCCCCTTTCTGCCCTCCCGATGCCTTGGAGAGCTCTTTGCAGAAATCCAAGGATCAGGAGCCACCAGTCCTTCTCCACCCAACCCAAAACTGCAGAACAGGGGATTTGACCTTTCCCGTGGTGTCCAAATGTGTGAGAAGCTACATCAAAGCCAAGAACTTTGTGGGCCCCTTGTAGAAAGCTCTTGAGTGAGAAGCTGGGCACTTGCTACTTCACTGGGCCAGGGCCAGGAGCAAACAGATGAAATTCTAAATAATTCAGCTCACGTTTAAAAATGTTATTATAAAAAATGAGGTTTTTAAAAACGAATAAAACTGCAATACAAACAATATGGTTTACATAAACTGAACTGTTCTCAGCCTGAAATTCATGGCTTACAGTGCGGGGAATGTCCCTTGCAGATTGGGCTCCCATAAAGCTTAATAAATACAAGTTGCCTCACTCTGTCATTGCTCTTAGTGCTTTTAAAGGGATTTTTTTCTTCCTCGTGTGAATTGGAGCAAGGACTTCTCCCTGATGGCCAACTAGAGGCAGGCTGGGGAGCAGCCCCTGCATCCCCTCCACCTCCCAGCCAGCCCCTGCCTGCCCGTTCTGTGGGCACATTTCCTTGAGCATCTTAAAAGGAACAGCTAGTCCTGCCTGAAGTCTTTTTCCCCAACTTCATTTTACCGTTTTGAAGTACTACATCCTCGCTTTCATTCTCTTAAGATTCTTCAGAGATGTCTTTGCCAATTTGTTTACTTCTGTTTTATTTTTAAAAGACAAACCCCCGGTGGCCATAAGCTCTCGAGTCACTTTTGAAAAAACATTGTCTTGTCTGTAAGTGCTTTGTTTGTGATCCTCTCCAGTCCTTTAGGCTATTGTTTATGAGCTGGAAGGCATCTACGCTCGGGCTAATCATGCTGAATGCCAGCAATTCCCCCAGCATGATTTGTTGCACAAGCCAGTGGGAGTGTGGTTTGTTGTGATTTAAGTTTATTATGGAAAACCCACGTTTGCTCACACCAGCCTTACAAAATGGGAGACCTCGTCCAAAACCTTCCGAGGGGAACGACAATCTGGCCGCTGATTTCGATGGCATCTGGGACTGGCTCAAAGGTCTAGAGCTCTGCCAGCAGGAGTGGCACTGTGGAAAAGCAGGTAGCCCAGGAGCCAGCCAAATCTTCCTTTAGAAGTTGTTTGCTTGGGGTTGGATGCAGAGCTAGGAGGCTGCCAGTGCTGCGTGATGTTTTCTTCTTCCTCACCACGTCTTTTTTCAAGCTCCTCTCTGACCCGAGTGGTGCCTGGGGCACAGCTCTGCTGGCTGTCACCCGGGGATGAGGCTGGCCTGCACCGATGCCCTCCCTATACATCACAGGAGAAACAGCTCCTTCTGTGTGTTTTGAGTCTCACACTTGAGTATCTGATCAGTTGCCCTGTTTTTTTTTTTAATAAGAAAATGCACTCAGCCACCTCCTCCATGGCTCTTAGGCTTTGCAGACCTCTGGCACGCAGAGGTCTGTAAAACCTGTCATCTTTTTTTTTTTCTGGGATGAGAAGACCCAGCATATAGAGCCAGCCTGTCCAGGGGGAGTGTGTGGAAGTGCTCGGCTCCAGCTGCATCAAAAGGGCAGCTCTGCCACCCCAGCTGAGATCACAGGGGAGCAGGGAGCGCGCGGAGACCCCGGCGGCTCTGCAGGGAGGCAGCAGGGGAGGCAGGGCGGCTGTGCCGCGTCTCCCTCTGACACCTGCTCTCTCTTTGAAGGCTGTCCTTCACAGCCAGGCACGGAGCTCCAACTGCTGCAGCTCCGTGCATACCAAACGCCTGAGGAATTGCTGCAAAGTGAGCTCAGCTGGACAAAACCGTCGCACTCCCCCAACCAAGGTAAAAATTAAGATTTTTAGCACATTGAAAGGATGATGATGCGAATACGTATTTTGGGAAGGATGTCAGGGCAGGAGCCCAAACCCAAGCCATCACTTGGGTGCGCAGGAGGTCTTGTTCTGAAGCCTGCCTACATAGGAGGAGCTCATTTCCAAACGGTGAGAGTGCCCGAACATCAATAAACTTTGTGATACGTGTTTGCACAAAACTTATGGCTTTGGGTGAATTTTGATGCACCGAGGCAGAGCCGTAATGCAATACAGACCCTCATGTCAGAGGTAATCAAGTGTTATTACAAGAGCTGCTGGCTGTGGGGCCCCTCCTGCGCACACACATGGGTACATATGGAAGTTATTAACAAGTTTCAGCGGAGGATTTCGGGAAATTAACCCCTGCGACCCCGCTGCACTGCTGGAGGGCAGCTGGTCGGCAGCAGATGAAGAGCAGCTTCCTGCTGCATGCCTGCGGCGGTCTGGGACCCAAAGCCAGCCCCCGGCAGCCTGGTAAGAGGCAGCCTCTCGCAGAAGGACCAAACATTTCAACTTTGGATGCGAGGACGAGCGGTTGAAAAAAACCATCTGCAAGGCTGTATAAATTTCCTCGACAAACTGAAATGAGTCAGCTGGAGAAATGTGTAACATAACGTATAAAAATGCAAACAATTTTCTTCTATTCCCCCAACGGTGCTGGAGAGCTTGTGAGGAAGTTTGTAATTTCTTTACAAGTCCCTTCAGGAGCCACCAAGCAAAGCGCTTGGATGCTGGCCACAAGGAGCTGCTCCTGCACGGAGGGACCCGCTCCGGGGCAGGGTGGCTGCAGGGAACGTCTCCCACCCACTGACACCGTTTGCAGTCACCCCTTGGAATTAACCTCTTTTGATTTTACTTTGCACATCTCTGTCTCAAAAGTTTAAGGAAAAAGGCTTCTCTCCCAAGATCGAAACAGAAAATGGAGGTCTCTGTAAAGACAGCCACATCCAAATGCACTTCTCCCATTCTTGTTCTTCCCAAATTGGTTTGTTTTCTTGCTCCGGTTCTGATCTGAGAAGTGCCCTCTCCTCCGGAACAATGAGGATAGGCACCATAATGTGCTTTAAACTTTCACAATATAACAATACTTGGCAGTCTTTCACTGCTTTCTCATCCTCAGATGTCAAATCAATTTGCTACAGCCCTGCATGGAATTGACTTACTTGTAAGTCAGAGACAAGTACTTGCTGTGCAATTACAAAAAATAAAATAAAATAAAATAAAATTAACAAAATACAGTGGATTTTATTAAAATCCAAACTATTTCCTCCTCCCTTGGTGTGATTTTCCTCAGGCACAGCCCCGGCCACAGACACAGCTCTTGCGCAGCCCTCAGCCGTGCAGCCCAAGATGCTCATTTCAGGCCAAATGAGAACGGTTCATCGCCAGGTCAGCGCAATCCAGCTCGAAAGCTCTTCCCTCGGCGAGCTATAACCGCTGCCATAAAACAGAAGCATTCCTGTACTCGGTTATAAACGTGAAAGAAACGAGCCCGCTCCTTCCCTGCCACCCCTGGTTTCTAAAGGGAAGGCAGGAAGGCAGCCGGAGAAGAAAGGGGCGATGAGGTGGGCAGGAGACACGGTCCCAGCCCCACTCCTCCTGGTGAGGGAGGGCAGCACGCAGAGCTGACCCTACCAGGGCTTCCCCTGAGGGCCAAGGCAGGTGCCCAAAGCCACCTGAGATGCCACAGGGTGGGCACAGGAGCTACAATGTGCTCATCCATAGTGGCACCTTGGGTTGAGCAACAGGATGGTGCCCAAGACCCAGCCAAACGCATGGCAGGGAGCAGCACCAAGAGCATATGTATGGCCCCCAAAAGGACCCCAGGAGGTCCCCATCCATGGCATGGCCAGCTCTGAGGTGACACCAAGCTGCTCAAGGCTTCACCCAGTTGGGTCTTGAAAACTTCCAAGCGTGGAGACTGCACAACCTCTCCGAACAAAACCTGTCCCCAGCTGGATCCCCCAGGGGTCTCCTCCTATCCAGTCTGGACTTGTTTCCACCACCCCCCATTTCCCACCACGCTGTGGTGAGCCTGGCTCCTTGCTGACCTCCTTGTAGGCACAGGCAGGTTGCTGTTAGGTCCCCCTGAAGGCATCTCCTCTCCAGGTTCAACAAGGCCAGCTCACACAGCCTCTCCTCATGGAGCAATGCTCCAACCCCTGGAGCACGCTAGGGTTGTACCCCTGATCTCACCTCATTTTTTTGGTTGCATCACAGAGCCCCCAAACTGGATGCAATATTCTAAATGGGGCCTAAAGAGCAGCCAGTACAGGGAGATGATCACTCCCCTCACCTACTGGCACTGCTCCTGTTGCAACAGCCCAGGATGCTGCTTGCCTTTGCTGCCAGGCACCCTGCAGGCTCAGCCTGCTGCCTGGGTTGCTGTGCTCAAACAGGGCAGCTCCAGGAGGTGGACAGAGCGGTGACCCTGGGCAAGGGGGTTTATCCGAGCAGGGCTCCAGGTGGGTCAAACCCCAGCCCCCAGCTGCTGCTGTCTGGAGCAGCACAGGGCACCCTTGCCCTGGTGCAGGGCATCGCAGCCCGATCTGCTCTCAACAGACCCAGCAACGATAACGGGCTACACACAGCGGTTCCTCAGACAAGATATCTGAAGCTAAGAGAGCAAATTCAGAGCCCCAGCTCTCCACATTTGGCTTTTTCACTCCGTGCAGGTCTGAAGGGGAAAGCCAGCGTGAGCTCAGCAGCCTGCGTGCACAACACACTGCTGGCTGCTCTCTGATCTGACTCAGGTGTCACATTTTAAAGTATCCAAGCACACTGACCTCCTTTCACAAAGCTGCGTTTAGTCACTTATTTTGAGGACATCATACCCACCTGCACCCCTGAAATGAACCACAGTGCTAAGGTTTTTTTTAGGCCTATTTAAGCCCTTTTCTATCCCTCTCAGTTGTAGCCACCCTCACCAGTCACAGCTCATCAATGCTGTGCTTCCTTCAAACACTCAGTAGAATTTTTAAATAATATTAATAATGCTTCTGAAAGTCTTACCTCTGTCTGTTCAGGAAGTGACTTATGTTTATAAAATTCTTTACTTATTGCACTGCAAGGTGAACTAAGTTTATTGTTCCCATCTAAGACCATTCATTTAGGTACTGCTTTTGGTCTTTGTAAGAAATTCGTTCAGCTTGTTTGATTACCATGTATCTCTGCACTAAACTACCCGTGTCTCCGATGCTGCAAGGGAATGAAAATACTGTTATGTATTCGTTAGCTTTTAAAAAGAAGTACAAAAACATGTTTATTAACATTTAAAAAGTTGTATAAAAATTCTTTGCCATTTTTTTGAGACAAAACCAAAACATCTTTGTACAGTCCATAGATGGCAGCAGCATACTATCAGATGAGCGTAAGGAAGGGCACAGGATTGATCTGTTCTCACCCTCGCAGAGCAGCCCAGGCTCTCTGGACCGGGACTGCCTCCGCTGGAACGCACTGCCCATAGTATAAACCCATCTGCACTCCCAAAAACCTGTTCGAATAAAGCAAGGCAAAAGGCAGCGAAGCTGCACGTACTATAAGAGCTGCAGCAGTTCTCCCCGGGTGCAAGTGCTGACGTCTGTTTGTGCGGCGAGGAGCAGGGGCGCTCCTGCCCTTGTGGCTCTCCGGGCAGCACGGGGCCGTGCCCAGGCCGCAGCGCTGTGGGACCGGTGCCAGCCGTATTGCTGCACGAGGGCACATGCTTAGCACAGACTAGCTCAGGCACTTTGGGGCAGCGGGGCTCACCTGGGGGGACAGGCAGCTCGCCCCGCTCTCAAGCTTATAAGGCACGACTGGAGCAAAGAGCAGGACCCAGGGGGTGGAAGCCACTGCTCCCCCACTCTGGCTTTACCCCAGCCATTGCAGGGAAGGCCACACGTGCTGTGCACCCCCAAGGACACAGCTCTTATGGCCAATGGGTTGGGGCACCTGCCCTCCCCTGCCTCTCCGAGCAGCTACCCCGGCCCCGCCGGCATGGCCAGGCGGCAGGCGCGTCCCTTCGCCTCCCACACGCCCGCCATCATCTCCCAGCCCCAGCTGTGGAGGGGCCAACACTTTGCTCTGACCCCCGTCTTCTGCCCGGGGGTGACGCCACCACCTCCTGCGGGCACGTCCCTGTGGTGTCCCCCGCGGCAGCAGCGCCAGCAGGCAGGCGCCGGCGGCACAGTTCTCGAAGCGTGGGCACCGCTCGGCGGCTCCGGCACAGGGGCTCCGAGAAGACCAGAGGGGTTCCCCCCATCTCATCAAAGTGCAAGGGGTTGTTGCGGGTCCCCGCCACCACCAGCTCCAGCAGCCGGACCACGCAGTCCGAAAACCAGTTCTTCAGGCGGAAATAACCCTCCTGGAAAGAGATGCGGAGGCTGACGGGCCCCGTGGGCATCCGCACGCTCAGGCTGAACAAGCAGTTGCCCTGCGAGCTGTCCCGCACCAAGTAGGTGCCGACGGGCTCCCGCTGGAGCTTGGCGTGGGCCTCCCCCACGGACAGGGGACCCCAGTAGAAGTCGCTGGCCTGGAGGATGTTGAGGGACCGCTCCAGGACCTCCCACTCGCAGCTGCGAAACATCCGGAAGCGATCGGGCAAGCCGGGCGGCGCGGGGCTGGGGAGGACGCTCCGATGCTGCCTTTGCGGACGAGGAACAGTGGCGTGCGTGTTGTGCAGATCATCTGGCCTCCCTCTGATCATCTCTCAAAGAGCCCATGGATCCTGGGAAGACGCTGCCGTGACCATCCTTCCTCCTTCGCGTCCAGCCTGCGGGAGAGAAGCAGAGTGAGGCCAACCCTCCACGCCCTCTCGCTGGGCAAGTGGAGACAGGGACTTCACGGGGAGGAAAGAGAGCAGCAAGAGCACCAAGGAGCACCACAGGGAGCCACGGTGTGCCACTAACCCGCAGCTGGAGGGACAACCAAGGAAATAAGAGCAGGAGGGGCTCCAGCAGAATCCCCAGCCAGAGCAAGGCCCCACCTTGCTGCACTGGGTTTATAGGATTCACAGCTAGGGGCTCCCCGGCACATCCTTTAGCAGGTTGGCTCGAATCTAGCAGATCTCGGAGATTTCCCTCTGCTGGATGTTTAGGGGCTTTTCAGAGTGGCAAGAGGAAATGAGACCCCAAATGACAATGGAATAAATTCCCGAGGCAGGAGGGTATCTTTCACTTTGGCACTCAGCGAGAAGTGGGAAGGTGTCTTTCCTGCCTGCCCAACCCCTCCTCTGACAGAAGGACAGACAGACCACAGGACCCAGGAGCAGATGGGAACGAGCCTTTCCCACCAAACCCCAGGAACTTCTCCCTCATCCCAGGACGCTCCCGTCCAGCGGGCCAGGAGGAAGCAAAGCCCTTGGATCAAGCGCCCCGCACAAAATGCTTCGCCATCAGCTTCGGGGCTGCCACGAGCGAGACCACTTACGCTGACACCAGGCCCTGCTGACTTCTGAGGAATGATTCTGCTCGGGGCCTTCCAGCCTGTGACTTCTGCCTGTGCCATGGGGACATCTCCAGTGCCCGCAGACGCCGCTGCCCTCTCGCAGCCACCACCCTCTGCTCCTGTGCTGCCTTCAGCCAAGTGCCCTCCCTGCCTCGCTGTCACGGCCCTGCTCGTCTCCCGCTCCATCTGCACCTCGTGTTGTCACCAGGCTGTCTGGCTTTAGAAAAGCAGATCCCTGCTCCCACTGTTGCCATCAGCCATCCATCCACGTCATTTCAATTATTAAAAAAAATACATATGTGTGTGTGCGCATATAAATATATATATATATATATGCATAAACATAAAAACCACAGCCCCAAGCCAGAAGCTCATTCTGTGTGAGAAGCTGAGCTGTTACATACCACTTCCCCAGGCCTGACAAGTCAGTAGCTCACCGCCAAGCCCTGCCCTCAGCCCCCTGACACACTCCATTAACCCAGGAGCACTTGCTGACAGCACTGCCATGCCGGGAGCAGGACTGATGCCGACACGCAGCCTGCGACCCCGTCTCCCGAGCCCCCCGCCACAGACCCAGGGGAGCACCAAGGGAAAGATCGCGAGGGAAAGCTCTGGGCTAGGCTCAGCTCCCCTTATCTCACACCTTTCAGCCGCTATTTAAAAGCCTCGTGCCATCCGGACGGGGTGCCTTCCCCTCGCGCTGTTCTGGCACGGTATTTTTGGAGAGGAGGCACCTCCCCTCACATCTCTTGCAATACCCAGCGGTGGTATCAATAATGTCACCGTCAGGACAGGGAGCCATAAACACCGGGAAGCCTCTCTGGTGGCACATACACACGGTTTCTGGTCCTGTGAGGTGCAGGCCACGACATCCCTGGCGCTGCTCTGAATGCTGCCCTTTAGCTACGTGTCGCCGTGGGAGGGAAATTCCACTCTGAGGAAGGTGGGAGGGGTAGGAAGGAGTTAATCAAGCTGGGTTTTTTCTTTTCCATTAAAAAAAAAAAAAAGGCAGCGGTTGAAAGCTGCTCAGACGGTTCAGCAAGTCAGGATAAATCTTGGGGGAAGCTGATTTAGTGAGCTGCACACAAGTAAACACAGGCGACACGTGCAGCGTTCAGGGCAATCTATCACCAGCGAAAACTCAACACCACGAGAAGCTGCAGCAACTCGGTCCCTTTCCTCTTCCTCTCCACCGGGTAAGGAAGCTGTAGAGCCCTTCAACATTAGTTATTACAGGGAAAAAAAGGTCATACTCCCACTAAGGGCCTTCAGGGCTTCGGCTACAGCTGCGATGGGACCCGGGAGACTTGCTCCCACCAGCAACCACTCCTCCTGAACTGCGAGCTCTCTTGGGTCCAACCTAAAGTTTTGCCAATCTCCTGGGCCTAGGTTGGAAACCAAATCCAAACAGGAAAACAGAAGCAAGCAGCTGTCTTGCATTTCCAGGCTAGCTTTAAAAACAACAAATAAATAGATAATTTGTTTAAGGCTGCAGATGCTGTTTGACAAAACAAAACAACAAAAAAACCCAACAATAACAACTGTTTGTCCCAGTTTTCAACCTTGAGTCACTCTCCCAAGTCCTTTAAGAAAAATCCACTGCTACTAGAAGTCTGGCTGACTAAGAACCGAGACTGTGTCATCGTTTCGAATTCAAAGTAAATGCAAAAATAGCACCCTCACAGCTTGCTCACTTGGTCTGAGATCTACATGTGGGTCAGGTCCTCAGCGTGAATTTGTTTAGCTTCAGTGACCCATTTCCAACAGATGACTGGGTGGCCGGCAGTGTGGCATTAGTTAGCCCTCTGGCAGTACTTCATGGTGTCACCTTTAAGGTTCACTTCTAACGGGTTAACGTGCACTGTGTGTATGTGGCCTCCCAGGTGAAGGAGGCTAGGTGGACTCTTTGGAGTAGAGATAAGCCAACCCTGGGGCATAATGAAACACATGTGCATAATTAGTTCTGCTTCTGATTTGCCAAGCCCAGATTTGCTTTTTCCCCCCGCTGCTAAAAAGCCCCCAAAAAAAACCCCACACCCAAACATTACAGCCTCCCTACCGCAAGAACAGCGCTTACAGCCAACACAACATCCCCCAAAAGCCGGTGTCCCGCTGCTTGAAAGCCCGGCTAAGTTTCCCCAGACCTTCTGCTTTAATGCAAGCTCAAGAGCTTTTCAAAACAAGTGCTCTTGACACGGAGCACCGCGCTCTCCTCCGGGCTCCCTACCCAGGCGAGGCAGCGGGTGTCGTGCAGGGAGAGCGCGCCCTGGGGCTGGGTACAGCTGGCACGCTCAGCGGCGGCTTCACACACGTCAGGATCCGTGCTGGCACCCTGCCTTCAGGACGCTCGAAGGGCTCACCTCTCTCAATTTGCCATCCATAGGGGTGAGCAGCTGGAGGTCAGGCCTGGAAGCGGTCCAACGTCGGGAGCGCCGACGCAGCGCTTTGCTGCTTTTGTGGAGCTTTCCTCCAGCGCAGATCCATCCTTTGGGAAGAAAGAGATGCCCAAAGTGGTGACCGAGCCCGTTAGCTGGCCGTAACGTGGGTCTGAAACGTGACAAATCTGGAGGCGATTGGTCTGCCTCAGCCTCCTCAGCCCGTGAGGCTGTGGAAGCCTGCACACAGCACTCAGACAGCAAGGGATCGCTGTTGTTATTGCTGCTCCCAAAGCCATGACCTGAATAGCTTCCATACAACTCACAGATGCCCTAAGGACAAATGCAAAGACCTTAACGTTGCCATCATCTGCAGGAAGCAGGAACCATAAAAACCAGATGTTAAGGGATGGTGGCAACAGGAATACGCTTCAGGATTTGGAACAGCAAACTCAAGCTTGCACTCAGCACAAGGCACAACATTTAGCCTGCCTTATCTGAAAGCACGCACGTGGCCGTTCGCTGGGGAGTTATCTGAACAGCAACCAGCCCAATCTGGCTCCTGCTCTTCTGCTCGGCTTCCCCAGCAATCCAGGCTTTTTCTTCTCTCCTTGTGGATGGAAACCCAAACCTGCTGACCTGGTGGAGCAGCAGCGCACCCCTTGTGCAACCACCTGCCTGGCAGCGGATCTGTCAGCAAGTGGCAAAAACAAACCCAGCCTTCTGCATGCCTTTCAGAGGCAGTCCCTTCAAGGCCCCACTTTTACCCAAGCTCCATCAGTTAACATCACTTCTCCGCATCGCCCCAGCCAAGCCCAGGCTGGGCACGCACCCCCCGAGCACACTGACTCGCAGCTAGCAGAACCGCAGCTCTGCCCCGTGACTACATTACCCTCTCTGTCTGGCCTCGGCACCTCCCTGTTATCAATCCTGCAGCCTGCAGGCAGCGGGGATAATTCAGAAAAGCTTTCACAGGGACACCCAGCGGGTCCTCACAGCGGCATCCCTGCTTCGGGCAGCAGAGCCCGAGCAGAGACCTCCTGCTTGCAGACCCCCATCCCACCCATCGATGGAGGGGAAGGGGCAGGTGGGAGAAGCACAGGGACAAGCACATGCCCACGAGCACAGAGGACCAGCACGGAGGATCACATTTCAGTGAGGAACGTGGCACAGCCCCGTGAATAGGGCTGGCGTTGATCACAGGCAGCTCCTCCAGCACACAGCGGGCTGAGGAGACGCCGCAGATCCCGCTGTCTTTTCTGCCACGGCTATAAATAGAGCTTGGTGTGAGGCTGATACCACGTCTGGCGCGAGGGAATATGTGGAAAAAACAAACGTGACACACGCGTGCACGTACCAAACCCAAACCGTGTTTCCCTACATGACCAGCGTTGAACAAGGATGCAATATAAAAAAAAAAAAAAACTGTAAGCTCGCTGTCCTGCACGAGGCAGCAGCACACGCTGTGACATTTCCTGTTTCCACGCAGAAGAGGTGTAGGGGAGAGCTCTGCACGCGGGTTTTGGGAACTGGCTTCGAGAGCTCTTGCGAAAGGACCGTCCTTATCAGCCCCCCTTCTTAATTCTGGTGCTGGAGAGCACACTTCAGAGGCCACGAGTCATTCCACCTTCTCATGGCTCTCACCTTTAGTTGCTGCGTTTCTTACTGCACTTTTCTGTGACGTGCTTTCTGCTTTAACGTGATCATTTTGCTGATACAGGCTACATGTGTTTTTTTTTACCCAGAAGAAAACCCACAGGATAGTTTGATGTGCTCCCGGTATTCTTCAAAGCAAGGAAGTCTGCGAGCACGTTTGGTTTCCACAAAACATGCTTCAAAAAAAATGAAGGTGGCAGTTTATAGGGAAAGCTTATTGCTTCTGCTAGCCTGATCAAAAAAGCTGGAAGAGAAAACCTGCTTCAGGGTCCTTTCCTCTCACCTTTGAGCCACTCTGCAAATCCAGAACAACTACTTCCAAATGAAACAGCCCTTTCCACGCAGGCCTGGCGCTGCATGAAGCTGTAATCCTGCCATTTCGGAGCAACAGCACCACTTCCCTGAGCTGTAAGGCTGCTGCGTAGCAAGTAACACAACCACCCCTACCAGCTGGCTTACACGGGACTACCGACTTCAGGTTCAGGAGTCTGAGGCGTTTTTCCCCCCTGAAACTTGGGGAAAAGAGTTTAAAAATATAAATTGTTAGAAACAGGAAATCGTTACGGGTTACTGCCTAGCTTCAACGCTGCTGCTCGGGCTCTCCTGCCGAGGCTGAAGGACAGGGAGCTGTCGCTGCTCACCTCTGGTCAGCCTGGCAGTGTTGTTTGGTGCCTGGGTGCCAAAATGAGGAAGGAGACGGGGAACAGCCGGGAGAGGAGAGATGAGGAGGGGGAGCAGGGAGAGCAGGAGGCACGGGGGCTCTGGAAGAGCCCTGAGGGTAACAGGGACAGGGAAAGAGGGGCTGGGAGGGAGGCCAGGAGTCCAGCATCCACCAGTGGCAGCTCCTCTCTCCATACCTGGGTCAATGGCATGGGTTTGCATCCCCCATTCTGACCTTCCTCAGCTAAATAGACTGGTTTGGGTTGTTCCAGTGCCCTGCCTGAACACGTACATCCCAAAACACAGCAGCTGTTGGTG
Source organism: Anas acuta (assembly GCF_963932015.1). NCBI lineage: Eukaryota > Metazoa > Chordata > Aves > Anseriformes > Anatidae > Anas > Anas acuta. The sequence continues at coordinate 162,240,883 of NC_088979.1, read as the reverse complement.
GTTCCCACAATGACCGCAGCCCCATCGCATTCAGCAGGAAAGGAATTCATGGAAGAGGCTAACCCCAGGAAATGAGCAGCGTCTGCAGGGAAAACTGGCTCGGTACCATGGATTTGAGAGAAATGTCCTAGGTGCTTAACCCGTACACATCAGGGCACACAGGTACAGCGAAGGGATGCTCCCTTTGCCTTAAAACCTCCTGGCTCTAGCTGATGTGACAGACCAGATATCAATCACTGTGCTTTCAGAAGAAGGGGCGAGGGTCACGGAGCACTAACACACCACAGCACCAAGTTTTATAATGGGGAATTTCCAATACACAAAATAAAGAAATGAGTCCTGAGAGTCAAAAGTGGAAAAAAAGAAACATACTTCAGTCATTCGAGAGGTTATTTAGGAAGGCTTAAAGTGTCAGAGCGTGCTGACCTGCAGGGGCAACAGGGGCTGCCTGGCTGTGAGGACAGCTTGGGGAGGACACCTCAGGGAGGTATAAGCCTCACAAGGGCCATTGCTGTGGGCCAGACACTGTCCAAAAACCCAGTGAAGCCCCAGTGCCTGCCCAAACCTCCCTACAACCTCCACAGTCCTTCAGAAGGCGAGAAGCTAACCCTGGCAGAGCCGACATAAAGGAATATACATTACTGATGGTGGGGAGCAAATTTACATTAGGATGGCTGTCATGAAAGTGGGACAGCAGGTAGCCAAGAAAAACAAAAGAAAACCCCAGAAAACAAATGGCATTTTCAGTTGATCAAAACCTGAAAGCCTCTGGGGGAATCACTCGTCTCACTGGGGTACCAGCACGTGGGGATGAGGACACTGCAGAGAAGCTAAGCAAGCAAGCAGATGCCTTTTTTTTTGTTTTCCTTGCACAGATTGCTGAGGAGATTCTCCGGCATTTAATACTATTTAACCTGTACGGGTGGAGGGTGGTAATTAGAAGAGTTGGGTAATGCTAAAATTAAAGGGCAGAAAGTCAGTGGGATGCAGTGTGCTGTACGCAGGGCTTTGGAAGGAGCTCGAGCATCCCCAGGACTCGCAAGTAAATAAACCAGGTCTGTATTTCCAGGAGCAACACATTAACTGGGGCAGCTCACAAAAAACAGCACCTAGTGCTCACTGAGGGAAGCTCCAGCTCAGCACGCAGAGGCAGAAATTAGTAAATAAGAAGTAGACACAAGCATGAGGCTGAAAAATAGGCAGGTGGGAATGTGACAGCAATGCCACCACCTGAGATGGCACAATCAGATCCAGTCACCTTAAATAAAAACAGGTAGAGCTGAAACAACAGGAATGGGCCTAAGGATGGGTGATGAGAAGTCACGGGCAAGTTTTCAGATGGAGACTGGAGAAATGCGATGCTGCGTTTAGGGAGCGGGTAGGTACAGGGGGTGCAAAAGGAACACACCGTACAGCCAGGCCGCTCTTTTTGTGCTCTTTCATAAAACTAAAAGAGAGGAAGTTCAAAGGTAACCGAGATTGAAAAGTAAGTAATTTTAAAACTCATAAAAGGGAAAAACTCCAATCACACACACATTAAAATGCTGCTGGGGAAAGTGAGAGAGCTGATCTGAGGACTCTCATTTCTCTTCTTTCTCAAACTTCTCTGCCTTGCCTCTGTAAAGCACCCACCACGCCAGGCTTCAGCAGAGGAATCCAGCAGCAAAGGGCTTCATTTTTTTCAGCATCACCTTTTTAAGCCCCCAATTCACTGATCAGACTTGGCATAAAAATCAGGGGAGCCCAGCAAAAGGCACACGCTTCCCTTAGTCATGCAAAACTGAAGTGAAAAGGGTTTGTAAAGTCACTGCAAGGACTTAATCGTAGGGCTGCTGCAGTTTGTGAACTGCAGGATCACAGCGACTGTAAGCCAAGTCAGCATCTGAAGTCAAAATTTTTCTTCAGTGCTTGCAGGGGGTGGGGATGGGGGAGACAAAACCTCCCTTCTCAGACAAAGGCGGCTGAAGGCTGCCAGCTTAGCACAACTTCGCCAGCGACCGCTCCGAGGGAGCCAACGTGAAGCTGGAGCAGCCTGCGTGCAGGCTTGGGATCGGCAGGGGCTGGCCGTCTCCCTCCTACTTCACATGTGTTAGCGAACAAGCAGCAGCACAGAAAGTGCACGGGGAGCAGGAAGGGAGAAGGCCGAGAGAATGTGCATTATCAAAATACCTTGAGAGCAGTTCTTGGAAATGTGCAGTCTGCAAGCTTGTATCAGACATTCATTTCCTGTGAAGTGCACACAGGCCTTTTCATTTCTCCACTGAAGAGGACGAAACTAAGGGGGCAGCTCGAAAGGCTCCAAAGACAACACAGAGACCAGCATTTAGCAGTTTTACTAAAACTGAGTCGATATTGATATACTATTAAATAAGTACTGCACACAGATTCCCAGAGGTTAAAAAAAAAAATAAAAAAAAAAGGACTTTCTACACCTCTCACTTCTAAATCTTACCTTGAAATCTTGCACTTGGTCGGGGGGGAAATTAATTTTACTCGAGTCATTTTGACCACTCACTAGCGCAAAGCCACCAAATCCTGTTGCACCACACACCGCTGAACTTTTTTTTTTTTTTAAAGGGTGTGAGACCAGTTTCAGCAAAATGCTCAGCTAATGAATACCTCGATGAGGCAGCAGGCTGTGGGACATGCACAGATGATGCAAAACAGAGGGCTGAGCACTAGTGAAGGGCACTGGCAGGAAAGAAGAGGGTAAAGTTGATACCATGACCGTCTTCAGCTTCTGCCTCTAAGTTACAAGTAATCAGGGGTGTAATTAGCCTAACATTTAGTTGCCTTCTTTTAAACAAATCTATGATGCCTCCTAACAGCATAGGCACTTAATATCTTGCTCTACACAAAGACACCACCCCAGGATGGCAGCCTCAGCTCTGGCAGCACCCACACGTTCATTTAAGATACACCTCTCCCGGCTCACGAGCACAACCAGATAATGGCCCGGGAACACACAGCCTCCCCAGAGCTTTTATTAACGTGACCACAGTGTCAGCCTGACCCAAACGACGTCCTGTTTGAGCACCAGCACTAGCTATTTCTCGCCAACCAGAGGAAGGTAGGAACAGGGCAGGAGAAGCCAGTAAAGCAAAACCCGCATGTGGCAGGGCCAGGGAGAAGGAAAGAATGAAATCCCAGCAGGGATGGAAAGAAAGAGAAACCAGGGAAGGAACCCAGCTCGAAAGGCACATTCTCCCCCTTTTTTTCCTCAGCGGTGCAACCACAGCATCGGTGACAGCAGCGAGGAATTGGCACCACACGGCTCCAGCTCTGCCCTTGCGCAAACCGGCCACCAACTTCAGAGACATTCCAGCTGGATTAGGGACAGAGGCACCAGCCGACGTCTGAAGCTGTCATCTGGAAACCAAACTTGGCCCTCTCCGAACAGGGGCAGGGACACAAACCCAGCCTTGCCCTGTAGCTCCTCTGCACCTGCTTTTCGGGACCCCAACAGTGTTTACCTGTGGCTGCCGGTGCAACCTGGAAGGAGAGCCTCGTGCTGCCTCTTGCCACAAGCACCACGCAGCAGCGAGCGAGCCAGGGTGTGCAACAGACAACAAGCAGCGCAGAAATAACAAAGGCCCAGCTCCAAGTCTGGCTGGGGAGAAGATGGGAACCAGTGTGGGAGGCTGGCATCCAAGTAATCCCACGGATTTGTGCCCAAGAGCCTTCCGCTCCGGAGGGGACAAGACCCCGTCCTTCAGCAGCCGAGCTGCAAGTCAGACCCAGCAGAATCCCTCACGAACACAGAAACAAAGCTTGGCTTCATCTGCAGCAACCGGTCACATCTCGTCCTAACTTGATTCAACCAAGACCAACATTATGTGATAATAGAGCCTCAGTCCCACAAACTTCTGTGCATGTGCATAATTTTAAGCACATGACTATAACCCCACTGCGACTCAATGGGCTATTTGACGTCCGCAGCATCTGAACTGCAGTCCCGATTGTTTGGAGAAGGAAGGCAGAGCCTCCGGAGGGCCCAGCCATTAGAGGACGATACGCTGGGAAACTGCAGCTATTTCTGATCCCACCCCATTTAACAGAATTAAGCATGGCCAACATGTGACCGCAGTTTTCATTTACACTCTCTGAGTGCTGCAAAGAGCAAACTCTGCTGTCTGGACCACGTACTTCTAAATAGCAGCTCGCCACCCTAAACTTTCCTCTTTACCCCAAACTTTCCAAAACAATGGTCAAGCCACATCCCCATCCTTCTCATGTAGGATGGGGGGGGCAGGAATTGAGAGATGTTAAATTCATCTTTCTGTTACCTCCCGGGCTCATTCAGATCTCGTTTCCATGCTTCTACAGAGCAGGACAGCACACACACTTGCACTAAACTCCATTAAAACTAAATCGAGGAGGGAAATAAATAAATAAACCTCAGAGCTCGCTTCTTCCAGCGAAGATGAACCACTCCTGGGGCTGCACGGAGGAGGAGAAGCGGCTCCGGGACGCAGCTCCCCGCCACCCCGTGCCGAGAGCCGACAGGGGCGGCAGGCTCGAGCCGAGCCCAGCCACATGGCTCCCTGTGGGGCTGCTGCCGGCACCCCAAACCCGGAGCGGGGCAGCCCCAGCCCAGCTCAGCCCCTTTCTCCCAGCTCCTGCCCTCCCGAGGCGTACCAAAACCCAAATAAAACACGAAACCCCCCAAAAACACTCACACGCGCTCCCCGACGAGCCGGCTCGGAGGCAGCGGAGCCCGATTTGCCCTCGGTTCCTCCTGAGCTCCGCTCGGGGCTGCCGGAGGGGCCGCGGGTGCGAGCGAGCGCTCAGTGCCGGGGCGACAGCGGCGCTGCCCGGCCCGGCCCCGGCCCCTGCCCCCGCTCCCCCGCCCCGAAGCGAAACCGAGGCGGCCTCGCTCCCCGCCGCCCCGCGCATCCCTCCCCCGGCCCCCCCTCGCCTCCCCGGCCCCCGAGATGGGCGAGGGGCCGCTGTCCGCCCTCTTACCGGGGCTTCCCGGGGCTGGCCCGGGCCGGCGGCAGCCCGCCGGGCCCTCCTCGGCCGCGGGGAGCGGCGCGGAGGGGAAGGGGAGGAAACCCCCCAAGTGCTGCTTTTCCGAGGAAGGAGCCACGGGGGAGGGGAAGGGGAGGGGTTTCTCCCTCCTCCACCACCACCAGCACCAGCACCGCCGCCACCCCGGCTTTCCACGGCGTGGCTTTTGCGAGGGGAAAAAAAAAAAAAAAAAGTACAGAAGAAGAAGAAAAAAAAAAGTTAAGTAAAAAAAAAAAAAAAAAAAAAAAAGAAAAGTTGGCCAGGTTGGGAGAAAGAAGGGGAAGGAAAAAGCAACGACAAAAAAAATAAAATAAAACCACCTCCGAAAGCCCCCCTGCTGCAGCCTCGGCTCCGCAGCATCCCTCGGGGAGCGCGCAGCGGGCGGGGGCTCCTTGCCCCCGGGGAGCTCGGGGTGGCCCTGCCCGGCCGTGCCCCGGGCTGGGCCGGCAGAGCTGGAGCCCTCCGAGGGCAGGGGGCAGCTGGGGCTGGGCAGGAATGCACGGCCCGGGGAGCCGAAGGAAAATCGTGGAAATGGTGGAAAAAACGGGGGAACGCGCACAAGTTTTCGGAGGTGGGATATAAATAGCCGGCGGCGTGGTGCGTGCCGTAAGCGTATTGCTGCTCGAAAAGAACGGGGGAGAAGAATTGAGAAGAATTTATTGGAGTTCTGTACGAAACACACCATCGTTAAAGGCCTAGCCTGCAATTAGGCAATGGCTTGATTGCACCATCAGGGCTCTAATTCACCTCCACCAGATCCCCCCGAGACCGCTGCACGCGTCCCCTGGTGCGTGCATGCTAGGTGGATTGCCCTGTTGAAAAAGCCACACAGAAAAGCAGAACACGGACATGCTCTGGCTGCTTTGCACCAGTCTAGTGATGCAAAGCAGCTGTAATTCTGGGTGAAGCAGCTGACTACAAGAGCTTTACAGCTGCTTCGCATTGCTGGGGAGCACGAAACAGTCAGAGACACACTGAATCCGACCTGCAGCCTTGCCAGAAGTTCCACCAAGTATTGAGACATCACTCCTTGTTTTTCCTTTCAACCAGGCATGAAGATGCTGCTGACCACAGAAGAATTTCTGAGCTTCCCCGAGAGTCCGGGCAAAGTGGTAATTCTTTTTTAGGGAGGCTTCAGTGGGAGGAGGATCTGCCACTGGAGCGCTAAATCACGGCAGGGACGAAGTGCTCTTGTGTTCCATTTTTGGTTTATGAGGAAGCTTGTCACACTTTTCTTTGTATTTTTGGATGGCAGCTTCAAAAATATCCTGTGGTTTGCTTTAGAGTTGCCTAGTAGGGAGCCAGTTTCCCTCTGTGTGTATTTATAGCATTTATTGGGTGACTTCATAGACTCTACCGGCCACCTTGCCTTAACATGTATCATACCAGTCTAATTCTCCCTTTTATTCTCCCTCTCTGTCTTTGCTTTAGAAAAGTAACAACCAGCCTCGCTGCTCTGAGCCTGCCCACGGGTCTCGCTCTTCCCTCCCTCATCCACTTGAAACCGTGGCCTCGCAGCGGTTGTGGCTGAGGCATATTGTGGTGATCCTCTTTGGCAATAAAAGCCATGAGATGTGGCATGGTGGCACCGCTGACTGCGGTTTTCCAAAGCTCAGACTTGACTCACGAGGACCAGGATCGAGGTGCCTCTCAAGTGGCTTCATGATATGTGGAAAACACAAGGATGCTGAACTAGCGTTGTGTCTTCCAACACAAAGGAGGCAGCGAACAAAGCACGCTCAATCTTCACTAGTGCTGCTTTTCTCTCCTGCTAGCCTGGATGTGATTAAGCTGACAAACAGAGCCTGCCTTTAGCGGAGTTTTCTTAAGAAAAAAAAAAAAAGAATACCAGCAAATTCCCTGGAACCAAGAGGCAGGGAGGACACAGGCAAGCGAATGGTCCCACTGTGTGCATCCTGCTTTGAACCCTGCCCAGGGGTCCATCACTGGAGGAAGCTGCATCTGCCCTAAAGACAGGGGCTCTGAGATGCCCAGGATGCTGATGACAGTGAGGAGAAGAATAGCTCCCTAGGGGAAGCCGGGATTTGTTCTTATTTTTACATGTAGTATCAACGCCCTTATTTTTTTCCTCTGCCTAAGGATGTGTACACTCACCCTATCCCTGATACTAAAACTTAGAAAAACATTAAACACGAAAGCATGACGTGACAGAGCTGTTGACAAAATGAAACATTTCCACAGTGTTTTTGTCTCAAGTCCAGCTGGTCTGAGTGCCTGACGATACCTTTGGATCACAGTTCTGCTTTGTGGCATTTCTTTGCTCGTTGTTCAGCAACCCCCAAAGCCCTTGGTAAATCTGGAGATGTTGATATCCAACAGCTGGATGCGGATGGCTTTCTGGGAAAGCGAAGGCTTGCATTGTTCCACAGTGAAGGGAGAAAGTAATACGGTGAGGAAAAGAACGGAGGTGGGGAGAATGAAGCACTGCAAATCTGGAGGAGAGGTGCAAAAAAGCAAAATGAGAAAAACATAGAGGGTAGGAGGTGTGCTGGGGGTGGGAAGGTGGGTGGCCGCGTTAGGTGCATGGGAACTCAGCTGGGACGGGAGCATGTCTTTGGCTGATGAAGGGATGACCTAGACACTTGGTGCTTTAGTGGGTCCCCAGCCAGACCCAAATCTGCTGTCGTCCAAAGGTGTGCAGGCTGGCTTTGCATGTGGGACGTGGGTGGGAGATGAACCACGCTGCATGTAGCCCGCCCTGGTGGTGGTCAGTCAGAGTGGCCCAGACACAGCCTGGGGGGTTCCTGCCGGCTGGTGAAATGGCAATGGAGGGGAGAGAGAAGCAAGCACAGGGCAGGCCTGGATACCCCAGCATGAGCAATGACACGGTGCACAAGATGTTGTGCAGAGGAGGACGAAGGATGCTTGGGGCGTGGGTAGGAAATGATTGCCACAGCCTCCTGATGTGCTCTGTGTCCAGCCTGCAGACAGCAAAAAATGTACAGCTGTTTACTGCATACAGGCTTAGATGGTTTTTCCTTTTCACTCTCCTGCCCTTTCTAGGTAGTCCCATAGCTTTCTAAAAGCCTCCTTTGGGGGGATGCAAACAGCAAAGTATTAAGAAGAAAAGGAAAAAAAAAAAAAGAAAAAAAAAAAACACAGAAAGAGAAAGCTGGGAGGACAAAACCAACATGCAAAAATCCCCCAGTCCCTTGCTTCCCCTCCCCCCTGAAAAGAAAAAAATCAACACCAAACAAAAACACCTTTCTGTGGTTTCGAGTGAGCGGAGGCTGCATTAGTTCAACTCTTATGAGAAAAATTAGCACGAGTAGTGGCCCCTTTGCGTGAAGCCGTGGCCAGGCCCCTCCTCCCCCTCCAAGAGCAAGGCTCTTCTCAGTATTGACGAGAAGCTGCTTTCCAGGAAAGCGAAGGTACGCGCTGCCCGGCGTGCACTGACCCGGCGGGGCTGCAGCGAGGCTGCTTGCAGGCTGCCAGCCTCCTGCACCCAGCGGCGTCGGGGCTGGAGGCCGGGGATCCAAACCCACTGTGCCATGGGCAGCGGGAGAAAGCGGGGCTGGCGTTCGGGCTGGCCCGCGACACCCTCTGCTGTTCTGGCAGAGGAGGGAGAGGAAAGGGAGGGCACTTCTTGCTGGTTGCCGGTGTAGCTGGGGCTCCTCGCACGCCCCTGGGTCGCCTGAGGAAGGAAGGCCCAGCACCTGGTGACCTTCTAGGTTTTCGAAGAAAGCGCCAGGCTGCAGAGCCTGAAAGGTATTTAGGTCAGGTTTAAGCAGCTGCAGACAACACAAACAGCCTCGTGTAACTCCACAGCCAGCTGCTCCCTAGCTCCGAATGTGGCCCCCACACACAGCACCTCAGAGCACTACCAGAAGATCCAGGACAGAGGCCAGGTGCCACCAGCCTGCTGCACCATGGACCCAGGTGTGAGCTCCCCAGGGCTCTGTGGACCCATGGATCTACAGCCACCTCAGCCATCTCCTCCTAACGTTGCCACCTACCAGACGCGGAGGGAGAAGCTCAGCAAAGACTTATTTCATTGTGCCTGTGAGGCCTATCGCTTCTCCCCAATATCCCGTGTTTTCAGGCCATGTTCTTGGGTTCCTAGGAGTGCTGTCCAAAAACAGTCAGCCTTGCCTGGAGCCCTCTGATCTTGATCTTTCTACTGGAATGTGTGGCCTTAGCCCTGTCCTTGCTTCCCCAGACTTGTTCCCCCACGCTGAGGTGATGTTGAGCCCCACTCACAGGAGACAGGCACCAAATCCTGACCTATGCCCACCTCCTTCAGGGTTTTCCCAGAATCAGAATGGTTAAGGACCTCTGGAGGCCGACTGGTCTGCTCCCCCTGCTCAAGCATGAGCTGCTAGAGCAGGCTGCCCAGGATCACGTCCAAGTGGATTTTGAAGATCTCCAAGGAGGCAAAGTCCTCAACTTCTCTGGGAAACCCATGCCAGTGCTTCATCACCCAAAGCCAAACAAAAACAGCCACAGGCAGCCATCCTGAAAGGGCAAACCAAGAGACAGACACACTGAGGAAAGGTCCAAAGTGGTTGCTGGACCTAGAAGCAGGAGTTTCCTCAAATGAATAAGCTGAGCCTCTAAATGAAGAAAAATAATGTAGAAGACAAGAAAGAGTATAGCTATGAGCTATAATTTTAGGAGTGTTTGTAGCAAAAACACCACAGGCTGGTGCCGTCTGACAGTGGTGTCTGTTGCACTAGACTAAGTTCCAGACTGGTCTGCTTTCCTGATGATTACATAGCAAAGGACTGTGTCATTATGGTTGTTTTGTAAAACATCCCATCTTGGTTCAAAAATTGCCAGTGGTAGGGAAGCTGACACCATCCTAAGTAAACTGTTCAAGTATTTAACTACTTTCACCATTATAAAATGTATACCTTGTCTCCAGACTTTTTTCTTGTGCTATTGTTGGCCCGAGCAGCTCTCAGAAGAGCAAAAATTCAATTCCCACATAGTTATATTTAGGCTTGATCATATCAGCCGTAAGCTCTCCTCCCCCACAAGATGTCTTCCAACCTGTAGGAAGCTTCTCCAATTTCTTAACTTCCTCCCTGCATTGTAGATGTTAAAATGGCAAATTCTTTCACGCCAACAGTCACAACCATAGAATGAGCAGATGCAATACAATCTCCTGCAATATAATCTCATTCCACCTGCTCCACATTCCCTGCTCACACATCTAAGGATCAAATTAGCCTTTGCAACTGCAGCAGTGCAAGCTCCCATTCAGTAGCTCCCACACCATGAGTAAAGCCTTCACCTGAGTCCCTTCTCCCACAGACAGAGCTGCCAGCCCACAAGTGGGGCCCATGTCAAGTAACTTACCACTGGGCTGTTTCAAAAACACACATTATACTCTTCTACTTACTTCAACATTTAGGCATGTTAGCTAGCAAACTTTCAATCCAATTATGACAACAGTTGTTAATTTGGTATCACTGTAGTTTTTGTTTGTTCGTTTAATCAAAACACAAAGTTAAGACCATGTCAAATTCCTTGCTGGAGCCTTATTACAACAGCCTTTGTGTTTATTAGCCAAATCCATAACCTAAACCTCCATTTCCATAAGTTACCAACTCAGTTTTATGTTTTTTTTTTTTTCCATAAACACAAGATTCAGTATTAACTACAACTCTCCTCTTGCTTTTAATGATTCTTGTATGCAACATTCCTGTATTTTGTCTGAGGTCAATAAGGAGCTGGTAGGCCTGTAATTACAAGTGTCAGATTACTTCTTTTTTTTTTTTGCTATTATTTCTTCTCAGCTTATGGGGAATCTGCCAGATCTTCAAAGTGAAGGAGGGTTAAGCCTAGACAAGAGCTGGATAGAAACTCCTCCTCTTCCCCCTCAATTAAATACATCAAAATAGGTGCTCAATCTATCAGCAAGTACAGCTTTTGTGGAGACCTGGAGAGCAGCTCTTCTCACTAGTTAACCAAAACAGGCCCAAGGGATGGGAACCAGCAGGGACTCCTGCATCTGAATCCTAAATATAAAGGACTTTCTGATTAAGGAGGAAGTGGAAAGCTGAGACAGGAAAGAGTTTATTTGTATGATGGGTGCTCATATATAATTTATATGCAATAAATGTTTCTAGCTATTTCATTAGTTGCAAATAAAGTAATACAAATGTGCACCACTTGCAGCTGATGCATGGTGTGTGCCTGAGGCTGCTGCCAGCTGAATAGCAGTGATTCACGGGGGGATGATTTAACACTCCAGCATCGTCGCTATCCAAATTCTGCTGCAGGTTAATCCCTGGAGCAGATGCTCACCACTTTTTCAACCACTCGTAGCTTGGCTTATTAACTTAAGCTGCCAAAGATTTCCATTTAAACTATCACGTTGGCTCCAGCCTGTAGTGGGTAAAGAGCCAGCGTATATTTGTCTCTCTTACCTTCTGCAGGGCTGGAGAGCTCTGGGACAAGGAGTGCAACAGGCTTGTGTGTGCCTCGAGCCAGGCGAGAGAGAACAACCTAAAGCATCACAGCCTTTTCTGAGCTTAATATGTTCGCAGCTACTTTGCAGTCATAGAACAGTTTGTGTTGGAAGGGACCTTAAAGGTCATCTAATTCCAACGCCCCCACCATGGGCAGGGACACCTTCCACTACATCAGGGTGCCCAAAGCCCCACCCAGCCTGGCCTTGAATACCTCCAGGGATGGGGCATCCACAGCTTCTCTGGGCAGCCTGTGCCAGGGCCTCACCACCCTCTGAGTAAATCATTTCTTCCTAATGTCTAATCTAAACCTACCCTCTTTTAGTGTAAAGCCATTACTCCTTGTCCTATCACTGCACTCCCTGATAAAGAGTCCCTCCCCAGCTTTCCTGTAGGCCCCCTTTAGGCACTGGAAGGCCACTATAAGGTTTCCCTGGAGCCTCCTCTTCTCCAGGCTGAAAAACCCCAACTCCCTCAGCCCCTCTTTGTAGGATAGATGCTCCAGTCCCTTGATCATCTTTGTGGCCCTGCTCTGGACTTGTTCTACACTTCTGCATCCTTCTTGTGCTGGGGGCCCCAGAGCTGATCGTAGCACTCCAGGTGGGGTCTCATGAGAGCAAAGGAGAGGGGGAGAATCACCTCCCTCACCCTGCTGGCCATGCTTCTCTTGATGCAGCTCAGGCATCAGGAACTCATTCATACCAGCAAAAAATGAATAGAAAAATAGGGAAAATTAAGGGAAAAGTATGCAACAAATGTCAAGCAGAGCCCAGAGGTGGCAGAACTTCTTGGGCTGCAGGACATTCATGCCCTGCCTCAACTCTTCCCATGTGGGCAGCACATTTAAACCCTTGTGACTCCATGGGAGTATCTCCAAGGGCTCATTAGGGATCCATGCTCTGAAGAGCAGGGGCTTCCCTGTTGTCACTGAGTGCCTCTCTGCTTCTCCCAGCCCCACTGTGGGCTGCCCAACCAGTGGGGGGCTTTATATACTGGTTGTGCTATCCACTGGAAGAAAAAAATGAGTTAAGCTAGCAATAGGATGCTTTTTTTACTCATATAACTGTGTGAGAGAGTTTGGGGTACAGGGCTATAACTAATAAATCACCATAAATAGATCAATATGCCAGCACTTTAAAGCTTGAATCCGAATAGCTATGGGGAATTTGTCCCTTGGTAGCAATCAATCTGCTGTACTTAAAGTTTCCTCACCAGATCTGCAGCTAGCACAAACTGATCAATGCTGTTCCAAGTCAGCAGAGCGTAACAGCTTTGCATGTCCCAAGATTTACACTTGCAAGTCTCCTCCTCCTCTGCTAGGACACAGAGGTTAAATTATCCTTTGCTAAGTGCATGGGACATCTCAAACTAACTCCCAGTCTTTCATGCAAAACCAGCCTCTTACTAGCCAGGAAACACCTCAGCACCTTGCCAAGCGAAGGCTAATTTGGTCCCACACCGGCAGCAAAGCCACTGCAGTAGCCTGCAGCACTTCTTAGAAGTAGATGTTGCAAAATAAATTCTGTGACCAATCCAAATTTTGCCATGCATCCTCAATAGTCCTCTCCTCGTGGGAAATGGTTTGCCAGGCGGTGTCAGAGGGAAGAGATGCAGTGTTGCAGGATGCTGGGCTGCTCTTTCAAACTGGCTAAACAGCACTGCTAGAGTGGAGAAGAGTGGGTATGAGGGACCTGGAAAAAATCTCAACAACCTGCCTTTGAATTATAGGGTGACAGTGATGCTGCTAAGGAAGGGTCCAGGGCTGCATCCCAGTGCATTGTAAAACCTTCTTCACTTGGAGCTCCAGCTCTGAAAGAAGGTCCTCTCTGGAAGAGCTGTCTTTGTTTGGGAAAAGGCTTCTCTCTGTGCTGCTCCCATGGGGAAATCTGTTTCTGAATCATAAATCCGACTGTTGTGCCAGGTGTTTTGTGCCTACCTGCAGTGGAGTCAGGAAAGGTGGGGAGGGAATGAGAGGTGAAAACATCTCTCCCAGGCAAATGGAAGCACAGCTAGAATGGCTGGGAAGGGGGAAGCAAGAGTAACCATTTGGGAATTTGAGATGGGACCATCCTACCAGAAACATGTTGCTCATCCCTGGGAATACCCTTCTATCCCACATCATCTATTGCTGGTGATTTCTGTAAGGAATTTTCCCTTTTCCCTGAGGTTCCTGTTGATGGAGCCTCCTACCCTAGTGAGTAGGAATGCAAGACATGGGAGTCAGAATTCACGAGAGGAGCCATCCTTCCCACCCAACACCTAGAGGTCATCTCTGTGACTCAAAGCAAAAAGCCCAGTTTCCTCTGGCTGCTTGACGCAGGATGACTTCTGGCTGCAGGACGATGGGGGAGAGGGTCCAAGACCTGTGAGTGGCAATGCACATACCTGCAGGGCAAGCATTTAGAGCAGGATCACCCAAGCAAGGCTTGTGCCTGAAAATTTGTGTTAAATGGAGGTCAGGGCTGTCTGATAAGCAAATTTGATAACTATTACCTACCTACAATCTCTGTCAAGAGCTCTAGGCTGTTAACGAGCTCCCTGGAAACAGCTCTCAGCATGTGGCTCTCAAAGGATGTCGCCTACAGGCACAAAAGTTCTCAGAGGTGAAATTCCCCATGCCTTTGGAACATGTGGCAGCTGAGACCTGGGGACTCCAGAGGGGTACGCTGTGCTGTGCTTGCATGGCTGGCTGGCCAACAACACCTTCGATGGGCTTGTTCCAGTGTCCCCCAGAGATGACTCTGGCACACAAGGATGGGCTGTGTGTCGTGCTTCAGGTCTGCATGCCCGATGCTCTCTACTTTTCAGATTGCAGTATGAGGCAATAGATTTTCCTGGCCCATAGCCTGTTGTCCCACCAACTGTGGGGATTTGTGTGAGGGGTCCACATCACTCCTGCTCCCGACACGGTCTCCTTCCTCAGGAGCTGTCACAGACAGAAGAACTGCAAGCCTACCAGCCACTGCCTGTGAGCAGCCCCTTGCAGCCACTGCCTGAATTACGCTGCTTTTGGACAGCTTCTGATGTTCAAATCCTAGCAATTCACGGGAAGGCCCTGCCCTCCATAATGGCAGCAGCAATGATTGAGTAGATATCTGTTCTGCCAAGTTATTTCTTGCTTTTCACCTTTTGTAATCAGACACCCACCTCTGACAGCTGTAGGAAAGAAGCTGTAGATGATCCTGTGGCCTCTCTCCCTTTGTATGGTTCCCCAGTACTCGTGGTCTGCTTGCCCGCTTCTCGTTGATGCAAAAGGCCTAAGAAAAAGCAAAGCATTAGACTTTCCAAACCTAAAGGAGTTCACATTGATTTCCCTTCTAATGGTTCACCTGGAGGGGAGTTCGTGAGCTGCATAGCACTTTCATTTCTACTGTGCGATGGGTCCCCAAGCTTTTTACCTTTCTGCCATGGTACAGAGCCTACTTTGCCAGGATGTGTTTGAGATAGGCAGGAGAAACAGGGCTGTAAGCTTCTGTGTTGGTTTCTTTCAAGCTTCACAGGCTGTTCTAAAAATGAATTGTGCAATTTAGGAGACTGTTGTGCTGAACTGAGCACAGAGATTTCAATTACCAAGACCAAAATGAGTCCCTAAGAACAGACATTTGTTCTGTCCTCTCCAGTCATACCAGCAAGGTGTCCCACTGCTCAAAGCACTGTTTGACTTTTCCTCGTTTGGCTGCCCGAGTCCTTGAGTGAAGGCGAATGGTTGTGGTTGGTGTTAGGCCTGAGAGACTGCTAGAGGGAATGCTGGGCACCAGCAAGCAGCATTCACAAGGGTACTCAGGTGTTGACTGCTCCGTGAACTTTTTCTTGAAGCCTGGTCTACGTAGCCAACCCATTTCTGGGCAAATAATAAATACAACTGTGTGGAAATCTCTTGGGCTGAGAGGGGTCTGCCCTTGTAGAAGAGTAGAGGTGCTCGTGCAGTGCTGTCTGTGATGTGCTGCAACTGAAGCAGTGTGATTACAACAAATGGCAGAGCTCAGAAGAGTTTCTCTGTCAGAAAGAGATGTCAGTCCAGCGCTGGTGTGAAGCACAGAGCTGGTTTGATGTCCCTACGATACTCCTGGGCAACATTTAAACGCCTCACACTGTAAGGCTGCAGTACAGGCGGCTCCCACTAGCAGTCATGTGCCTTGCGAAGGCAGTCAGGGATGCAACAGCACCTCCATGGCTGAGGCTCCTTACAGCCCCAGCAGGTGGATCGCCGCCTCAGACCTTTGTTACCCTCGTTCCACAAAGCAGGCAGTGAGCCTGATGGCACCGTACTACGGGCCACATTTACAGTAACCGCACAGTGAGCAGGGTTCCCCTTCTGGCTTTAACACCCTGGGGAGGCCAGCCCCGCAGCCCACTCCTCAGCCCCCAGAGACCTCCTCTCCTGTCCCCTGCCCCCCGTGTGCCCCAAGCCCCCCTCGGGGCTGCCACCCCCTGCCCGCGGCCGCGGGAGCGCATTGAGGAGGCACCAAAATGGCCGCGGCCGCCCCGTGCCGGCGGCGGGGCAGGGGCAGGGGCGGGAGGCGGGGGCCGCCGGGCCGCGGGGCGGTGCGGGGCAGCCGGGGCCGCCCCGCCGCCTCCGCTCACCGGGCTCCGGGCTCCTGCCGCGGCCTCGCTCCGCCGTCCCGAGCGGACAGAGGGGTAGGAAGGCAGCCGGGGCCGTGCCTCCACCCGCGGCGCCCTCGGCTGGAACCGGGACACGGAGCCCCCCGGGCTGCGGGGGTCGGGGGTGACGGGGTAGGAGGAGGCAGGTCCGAGGTCTGTCGGTCTGTCCCTCGGTCTGTCCGTCCGTAGCTGCCGGGATCAGGCCCGGCGAGGGCAAACGAGGTCGGAGCCGGCCATCAGCGGGCGGGGCGAGGGTGGTTGCAGCAGGGTGCCAGGGGGCGGTGTGAGGGGACGCGAACCCCAAAGGAGGGACTGGGGAAGGGGGCACAGCGTGAGAGAAGTGGGGCTGGGTTTGGGGGGCTGCAGGGAGCAGATGGACTTGGGGTGATGGGAGGATATTCGGGACAGCCCTGGAAGAACCCCAGGGGCTGGGCAGTGCTGGGGGGTTCAGTGGAAAGCCTGGGGCTGAGTGAAAGGTGAGATGTAGCTCAGGGACTGCCAGGGCAGCTACGGGAAGGTGTCAATAATCTAATACTGAAGACAGCCTCCTCGTTCCCAAAATTGCCTTCTTGGTCCGAGGCAGGTGCCTGACTCCTTGCTGGGGAAATTCTGCTTGCTTCCCTCTCGCCAGATCGCTCGTGCCCTCTGGTCAGGTCGCAGCTGCTGCGGAGACACGGGGGGAGTTTTTCTCCTCCTGCGCAGGGAAAGCTTCCATCTTCCCAGGAGCGGTGCTGGTACGTGCTGGGAGGGGGAGTCCCCAGGCAGGCGAGCAGGAATGGCAGCTCGGGATGTTAAATGGGGAGCTATAAATCAGCAAGCTGCTAATTAAGACCGCAGAAGCCTGGTGAGTTACTAAAGACCTGTATTACTCTTTTCAGAGAGCTCTGGGCCATTAACAAGCTCCCTGGGACCTGTTTCAAGCACGTGGCTCACAGGGGACATTGCTTGAGAGCACTTTATTTTGGGCATGTTCTCAGAGGTGAAGTTTCCCGTGCCCTGGGGCCATTTGGCAGCCAAGGCCTGGGGATCCCCGGAGGGACACCCTGTGCTGTGCTTGCACGGCTGGCTGGACAACGCCAACACCTTCGACAGGCTCATCCCTCTGCTCCCCAAAGGTGGGTCTGGCTCACTGGGGTGGCTCTTGCTGTGTTGCAGGGCCGCATACCTGATGCTTTCTCCCTTGCAGATTGCCATTACGTGGCAATGGATTTTTCTGGCCATGGTTTGTCATCCCACCGACCTGCAGGCTCCCCCTACCATTTTCTGGATTATGTGAGCGATGTGCGCCGGGTCGCAGCAGGTGTGTCGTTGAAGGGCCCCTTGAGGGATGTTAGTGCAGGGGGTGCTCTGTCATTCCTGCTCTTGGGAAGAAGTAGGCAGCATTTACTGCTGGGAGAGGGGTCAGTTCCCTTTGCTTCTCCCCATTCTGATGTTGGCTGGTGCTCTGATAATGCAGACTGAATAAAAACACATCTTTCAGTGAGGTATGTTTCAGATGGCGGCGTTGATGACGTGCTATTTTCCCATGAGCCTCTCAGAGTGCCCTAAAAATGGTCTGAAGAGCCCAATTCGCTAAACTTGGAATAATCCTCCTTTCACCCAGGCAGCAGACCTGGCTCAGCATCCTCTCTGCTCCTGCTGAGCGCCCTGCAGCAGGGTGCTTTGTCAAGGTCTCCGTGTATCAGGCACCTTTGGTTATTGCCACTCTGGTGTCTGGCAGAGTGGGAACGTGCTGTAGTTTGCCACACAGAGAGTGCTCGAGAGCTGTGTGACTTAACTACCAAGGAAATGAGGTGGTGGATGTGCTTTTTTCTTGAAAACCGGCCGACTTAGCCAGCTCATTTCTGGGTTGGGAAGCAAATTAAGCATTGCAGAAGCCCTCCTGGGAGAAGGGGCCTGTGGTGGTCGAGAAGCAGCAAAATGCTGCTGCTCCAGTTTCTAACGCAGCACTGTCTGTTTTTGTCTGTTGCCACTTAGCATTGCAGTGGAGACGGTTCACCCTGATGGGTCACAGTATGGGTAAGTGGCTCTTGTCCTTGTAAGCTGTGAGATTCACGGAAATATGAGTAGATAATTAATTTACAAGGCATGCTGCTAGGAGCTGGGTTGGAATATTTATTATACTGTGTCAAGTACCGGGTTCTTGCTTGAGTGATTTGAAAATCTGCACCCTTGTTTAAAATGCCTCTGTTTTCAAGACGCTGTGGTACAAACAGCGTGGCTCTCCCTGTGGGCATTTCCTGAACTCCCAGGAGGGAACAGGGATGGGTTGGTTTAACACAGCAGTAGTCACAGCAGGCCTTCCTGCTTTCCCTGGGCTTTGTGGCCTTGTGGCCTCCAGGCAGGGTCTTGGTGGGTCACAGGGCTTGCTGAGGGGAACCAGGACTCTGTGTCCTTGATGTGGGTTTGGTTCCCCAGGGCTGCTCTGTACCTGCTGGCAGTAGTGTTTTAACTGGTAACTCTTCCTTCACCTTTGCTGCCTGAGAGGGAGATGGGGATGTGGCAGGCCAGCCATCCCCTTCTCTCCTTGTGTTCTCCCTGCCAGAAGAACTTTGCTCTGTAGCCTGGGCTTTGTGCCTCGGCACAAGGTGCATTTGTGCCTCTAAGGCAGCTCCTGTGTGGGGAAGGGGAGTTCCTGTTACCGGGGGTGTCCTGCCTATAACTGAGCACCATTCTTTGCTTTGCAGGTGGGGCCGTGGCAGGAATGGTGAGTGAAATGTTCTTTCTTCATGGGGTTTGTGACTTTTGCAGCTGGAACAACAAATGGGAGGGGAATAAAGGGGCAGACTGTGTGAGACTTGGATCTCAGGGGAGGAGAGGCCATTCTCTGACTCCTCTCCAGTGTAACAGGATGAAGACAGCACTCAGTGTGCTGCTTTTTGCTTTGTCTCATAATGTTTCATCTTTCCTCAGTTCTCTTTCCTTTATCCTGAGATGGTGGACAAGCTGATCCTGCTGGAAAATCTCGGCTTTCTGCTAGCTCCAGAGGTTAGATTTCACGTGTTATGTCCCTCCCTTTTATTAAATAAAAGATGTGTGGTTTTTTTCCATCATTGTCCAAGGAAAGCACTGATGTGACCAGTCCTTTTGGCAGGCACAGACGTGCTTGTTGTTGCATGAAGCGTGGTCCCTGCTTAGGGTGGCCCTTGAAGAACACTTGGTACTGCTGAGCATCCCGTAGTCCCGTAGCATTGAAATTCACTTGTCTGTACTGTGCTTGTGTGCAAAAGGAACTGGAACGTCTGGCCAAGCAGCTGCAAGGTTGTCTTTTTGCCAACAGCTTGTTGGGTGACCTGGATGCAAGACTGGCAGATTTCTTTTTCTGTTCCTGGCAGGACATAAAGCTGCTTTCCCAAACTGCCAGCATGACTCCCAGGTGCTGGGGGATGGGAGGCAGAAGGGGGGGACAGAGGCACAGGGTCAGAGAGACAAAAGGTAGCAGATTTCCCTTGTTCTTTTGGACACTTGTCCTCAGCTCACAAGTGAAGTGGGAGAGAGTAGGAGAGATTGCCAGGGTGAAAAGTTAACAACTTCAAGCACTGCTGGATAGGTTTTTCGGCTTCTACCTTACCTGTTATGTATTGCTGTTCCCTTTCCCCCAGGAGTGGGCAGTTTTAATACGATGTCGATAACTGGTAGGAGTTACGAGAGATGTTGAAGGGTGAAATACCCCTTTCTACCCTCTTGATTAGGGGTAAAATGACTCAGAAGAGGGAGGTTACTCCTGTGCTCTACGTGGCTTTGTTTTAGGACACTGAGGCGTGGCTGAAATCAAAACGGATGGTTATCGACAGGCTACTGAGCCTAGAGGCAAGGCAGCAAGCTCCCAAAGCACATAGCCCTGAAGCAGCATTGCAGAGGTGGGTTCTCATCTGTCTCTTCGTTTGCTGCCTGCCCTCATCATGGACAGCTATGGTTGCATGAACAATAAGGTGAAACTGTCCCTGTTCTGCCCTTTCAAGTCCTCTGGAATCTCAGCAAGTCTTTTGGCTTCTGCAGCCAGCTTCCTGCTCTTCTCTGAGAGCTCGCTGTCACCTTGTCATGCCATTTTCGCTTCGCTTCCTCCCTTTTTCAGCAGCGCAATCTCTCTGCCATGTCTCCTCCAGGCTGTTAGAAGCAAACAGACATCTGACAGCTGAGGGTGGGGCGATCCTGCTGCAGCGAGGAGCAACTGAGACACCCGCTGGTAAGGGGCTGCTTGGAGACAGGGCTCATCACAGCACCAGCCCAGCACCGGCTGTAGGAAGGGAGCGGTGCCAACAGCCATCGTCTTCCATGGGGTGCCCTGGCTACAAGTTTCCATAGCCTGAGGGGGATCAATTAGGTCTGGAGGCAGAGCTCTCCTTTCCCAGCAACCGAGGTTGGAATGGGTAAAGAAAAAGACATCTGGAAAGGAGATACCAGGATGAATCCTGCTCCTCTTATCTCAAAAAGTCGTGGGCAGACCCCGAGGTGAGGGGCAGAGGGGGCAGAGCAGCTCCCTCTCTTCTGACTCATGGAAACCCTGCCTTGTTTTCGTTGCAGGGCTGGTGTATAACAGAGACATGAGAGTCCGTACGGTAAGCGGTGCAGTTCTGACTTGCCCCCTGCTGCTTCTAAGGCCTGAGCTCGCAGAACACAGAGGCAGGGGAGGCCCACTCGCTGAGCCCAGGCTCTGCCTCCACCCAGCCGTTTACTTACTGCTTCCCTAATTCCCACACCTCTTTTAAATGCTGCTCTTAAAAGAGCCTACACTTGATCATTAACTGACTCAGCTTACAGAGTCACTGGAAAATGTTACCGAATTTTTTAGCAGTTCCTGAGCCCCGGGGCCTCCTGGCCACATTTTCCTGCTGTTAAAACTCTTAAGGCAGCAGATGGATGGATGCTTTAGGTTAGCTTCTTTGTGGGGTCACCCTTATAAGAAGGGGGGAGGGAGTGGAACCAAGTCCCTTACATTTGATACTTTGATAGCTTTGTGCCACTACCAGGCAAGTAGGGCCGCCTCTACCTGTGCTCCTGCCAGGCTGTGAAAGCCGGAGCATTGTACTATCTCCTTTTTAGTAAAAGGATTTTTAAAGCTTTTGCTCTGCTGTGAGATCATTCCCATATGTGCTGCAACCCAGCAGGCAGCGTTGTTGGCAGCCCTGAAACGCAGCTGGACAGAAGGAGCAGTTGCAGAGCCAGCCACTCTTGTGTGCAGCCTGGCAGCTTACCCGGTCTCTGCGCAGCAGCCGTGGGGCCTCAGCCTCTCCTGCCTTCAGAGCTGCTGCTGCCACGGGGTTTGGGGACGTGCTGCGTCCTCGGCTGCTGCCCCTGACCTTTGTTGCTCTCCCTGTCTTTGCACCTGCAGCAGAGTCGCGAGTCCCTCACCGTGGAGCAGTGCGTGAAGCTCTTGCAGAAGATCCAGGACCGTGTTCTCATCATTTTGTGAGTGAGGCACAAGCACAGCCAGCCTGGGAGCCTCAGACAGCTCCTTGTCCCGTTACCTGCAGCACAATCTTAGTTCTCTAGGAGGTCTAACACTAGTCCACGAGGACTGCCCTGGTAGCTCCTTCCCCCAGCAGGGCACAACCTGTGGTTAGCGTTTAAAGCAGCAGCATGGAGGGGGGAAAGGGACAGAGAGATGCAAAAGCTGGCTGGGAGGAAAAAAGAGCAGAAACAGGGTGGGGCAGGGCACGATGGACAAGTTAAGGAGCCAGCCCCGGGAGGATAATGTTTAACCAGTCTCCACTCCGATACCAGGCAGTGGCCTAAGGGCTTAAATGAACAGTTTGGCAGGCAGTAGCTGCTCAGCCAAGCTGTGCCTTGCTCCTCTGACTGCCACGTACGAATAGGTAACTGTGCTGTTCACAAGCAGCCTATAAAGAGCAGTGGGGCTGTCACCCCAGGCTGTTTTGGGACGCTGCTTCTGCCCCGGACAGCCACAAAGAGAGGCACACTGTGTGCTGTGCTGAGCCTCGCTCTTATTTTTCAGAGCACGAGATGGACTCTTGGTACCACACAAGCTGGAGAGCAAAAACCACTTTGTGATAGCCCTGCGGGAGGCATTTGAGCGTACCCTCAAAGAGGTGAGAGCAGCCTTCAGCCTCGCATCTCTGCGGGGTACCAAACCGGGAGCAGCTAGGAAGTAGCTTACCCTGGTGGACACCTGCACTGGGGGATTTGTCCTAAACAGCCCAGCCCTCACAAAGGGGGAAAGCCAAATTTTCCCCTGCTGCTAAAGTCCTGGTCAGCACTGCCCTCTGGAGCCAACTCATCCCATTTCTTCCTGTCCCTGTCCTGCCCCCAGTCTCTGGATTGTAATCTCTTTATGAGATGCTTTGTCTGTGGCTGGCATGCAGCAACATAAAATCCAACCCGTCTTTGAGACACCGTTTCCTTTAGCTTCCTCCCCTGGTGGGTGCCACAAAGCAAGCGTAGCTTGCCTGAGGGAACACTTTCCTCCTCTTTTATCTGCTTGTGTCTTCTCCCTGCAGCACATCCAGCTAGTAGAGGTGCCCGGGAGTCATTTTGTGCACATGAACGAGCCTGAGGTGGTGTCCGGGATCATCAGCAACTTCCTGACAGCGCACAGCACCAGAGCAAGGCTCTAGGCAGGTTTCACTGCAGCAGCAGCTCAGAACAGGGAGCTAAAAGCAGACTCTGGAGGAATTGTCACCATTCCTACCTGACATCCAGCAGTGGCTTCATGATGCATTCCTAAGCTGAACTTTTTGAATGGGTGGAAGCAGAGCTGCTCATTTGTCCAAGGGAAAAGGAATTTTCCCTCCACTTCCAGCTCTGGCAGTGCAGGGTCAGATACCCAGTGGCCTTCCCCTTGCTTACTCCTAACTTTTGCACCCTAAAACAGAGCAGGAACACAGGCACAGGTGTCCTGTGCGGGAGCAGCAGCACCAGCAGCTGCAGCACTGCGAGAGGGGTGGCACATTCTTGACTCCCCTCTGAGAATGGTGTGATCAGGCCCTTCCCAGGGTGAGACCTTCTGAAAAACACAGAAGTGTTCAGCTTCTCTGCTTATTGTCATGAGTACCTGACTCAGAGCGCCTCAAACTCTCTGTTCTACTGCTGCTTTCTAAAAAAATGGCTTAAATGAGCTCACCTGAGCACACAAGGGCATTCCAATGAGCTCCTAGGGAATGAGACATTAATCCTCTAGCTGAAACAGCTGGGAGAACTACTGGTAATTGAAAAGTTGGCAGAGATGATTTCTGTCCTTCTAAATAAAGATTGATCTACTGTTAACACTGTCTTTGTACGGGAGAGTGGACTTCCTTTCTTTCAGGATGCTCACCCGAGCAGCTAAAGTGCCAATCCTAAGAAGCAGTGATTTTAACATGCTGTATCGAAAGCAGAATGCATGTAAAGCATCCATCTGCCTTGTAAATTGATGCAAAAAGCCAAATGAAGCAAGCAGACCTGGCAATCTCCCCACGCAATGGAAACTGCATTTACAGTGAGTTTTCTAGGGGAGGGTGAACCTATTTCAGCCCAGCTCTGTGGAATTTATCAGCACTTCCTCCTTACGCTCGCGGGCAGTCCCTTACTAGGGCTGCGGGCAGTAAAATAAACGTGTAGAAGCCTGGGGTGGCTCCTGTCACACCACAGCAGCAGCAGTCACAGACTGCTGGGGTGAAATGCAAGTTATGTGGGCAGCTGCAGAAGCGCTACCCCACAGCTGGATGTGCCTGCTGCCATCCTTACCTGCCTCCTGTTGAGGCAGACAGGAGGCCTGGGAATTTACCTGTCATTTTTGCCTTTTTTGTTTGGTTGCTTTTAATTCCCAAGGTCACTCCTTCCCCTTCTTCCTCACCCCCCAGATAAACGCATAAAGGAGCACCGAGAAATAAGAGCAATCAGCCACGGCTTTTATCACCACCCCAGTCCAGCACGTAAGAGGTTCCTTCCACAGCAGAGCAAGGGAGAGAGAGGCGGTCCTGCGTGTTGGGGACAGAGCAGCAGTTTATTTACAGTGCTTCAGCCATTCCCTGCCCCTTCAGGGGCTGTGCTGGGCCAATTCTGTCTCTCACCGAGCTCCAGGAAGGCTTTGGGTAGCAGGGAGATACAGGCTGTCCCAGGACATGCCTCTGTCCCCTTGCCCCACGCACCCTGGAAAGTGCAGGCGTGGCCAGGAGAGCAGGAGGATGCTGCTGCGAGCCAAGCCAGCTCCCCCTCCAGCTGTGGTTGCTGGGATCTCCCACTTCAGGTCCAGGGGCAGGGACAGCATGAAGCTGCCTCAATTCCTTGAAACTCGCTGGCACGTGGAGTCTGTCAGCAACTCTCCTGCCCTCTTCAGCGCAGGCATCTGAGGAAGCAGCTCGGCGTGGCTCAGTACGGCCTAAACTTGCGCTGGGCTCGCATCAGCGCGATTCTTTGCTTGTCCTCTTCGAATTTCTTCCTCAACTGGGCAATATCTGAAATGGGCAGAAAAAAAAAAAAAAGGGATGTCGCACAGGAGCAGCAGACCTCCCTCTCCCTGGGGAGCTCCACCTCAGCAGACCGTGACGGGTTCAGTCCTGCCACTTTAAGCACATGCTTCCCAGAGCAGGTCCCTTTGCACCAGGGCTAAATACAGAGCTGAAGCTCTGGCTGTTCTCCTGCAGTGCTGCAGCTCCCTCTTGGGGACAGAAGATGCTAGTTTTCCCTCTCAGTGGCTGCATCTATGCAGACTGACAAAATCTGTTTGAAAGCTGTGATCTAAACGCTCTCCCACAGATTGTTAGGCCGCGTGGTGGCAAGGGCCCACGGGAACTGGTGAGGCCATTCACACCACCACCAAGGCAGCTGTTCACCTGCAACTGGCTGCTGAAGGAAAAAGGTGACTCTTTGGATCACAGCAAGAGGAAAGAGACAGGCAGGAGGGGACTCGGACACTCACGCTCTCTCTTGGTCTCGCGATGCTGCCAGGCGTAGAAGTTGAGCAGCTCTTTGCGGGCCCTTTTCCGCCTCTCCCTCTCCAGCACCCGCAGGTTGGCGGCCTCTGTCCGGGGCAGGCCAGGCTTCCGGCCCCTCCGTGTTACCTTCACCCAGCCCTCCTCATCTGGCACGCCCTCCTCCTGGGCCGCTTTGGCTTCTTCCTAGAAAGGCAGGAAGGCGAGGCGCCTTAGTGCAGCTGGGCTGCCAGCCAGTCTGAAGCATGGCTCCCCCAGGGTCCCTCTTACACACGTGAAAAGTTACAGCAAGATTTGAAGGAAGGCACGGAACCAAGGACTGAGGTGCTCAAGTCTCAGTCACAACAGTACGTGCCAGGACACACTTTATTTGTGGATACCAGGGGCGATGAAACAAACCAAACCAGAACCTGGCTGTTCACCACCAGCCCTGCCAGCCACTGTGTTTCCCCTCTGCCGTTTGCAGCAGGGCCTGGGCACTGAGAGATCTTCTCTCTTCCTTTCCCCCTCCAAACAAACTGCTCAGGCTGGGTTCCCTCCCCAGCTTGGCCTCACCTGTGCTACCTTCTTGTCATAGTCTTGCATGAAGGTGTCCACCTCAGCCTTCAGTTCTTCCTGATCCACTACTGAGTCTGCATATCTGGCGATCCACTCTGAGACACAGACAGCAGAAGTCAGCCACAGCCTCTGTTAGAAGCACGCCCTAGCGTGGTGCATTTGAGCAGCAATAGAGAGAACTGCTGTAGGAAATTACACGCTCCATTCCCATTTCTGTTCAGCCTCCCCACTGCCTTAGCTCATGAACATTCAACTTGAGACCCAGGCCACATGCAGTAAGCAATGGGAAGCTAAATGATGGGAAGAGCTTGCATCTTCCCCAAGCAGGAGCGAGCTACCTGAAGCCCAAGAGGTGCAACATTCAGGGCTGCCTTCCTACCCAGGGGTCATCTTGCAGCCTCTGGTGCCTGTTTATGAGTCTGGCTTCTGAGGGTGAAAAACAGCCAGCTTCTCTGCAGCTACGTGAAATTGAGGAGATGTGGGGAAAAACTCTCCTACCATTGGACCAAGTGGACCCCATCCTCCTGTAGGGTCACTTAGTCAGGCTCTACAATGTCCAATACAAGAAGATAGCAATAAGATAGAGGAAAAAAAAGCAGAATAATGAAATATTGGACATCTCACCAGGTCAGGCTCATCACGAAGAGGCAAGAATGAAATTGAAACATGCTAGGAAGTATTCAGCAAGGAAGAGGTTTCCCCTGCTCTGGCTGACACGAGGACAGCTGCTGCTTACTTACTGCTAACACCAGTTTTCACAGGGTGACTGTCCGTTGATACCAGCAGGGGACCTTCCTGTGCCAGGGCCTTGACCGCTTGGACGCTGGCTGGTTTCTTGAACACCACGTACGCTACTCGAAATCCCTACAAGAAGAAGAGCCACCCAGGCCAGTCAGATACACTGATATATGTACTAAGGTGATGCAGGAAGGAGCTGAAGCATAGAACAGAAATCAAAGCATGAGTTACAGAAGGATGGATAAAAGAAAAGAGAAAGATAAGGCAATTTTGAGTCATGTTGCCAAGTCTTGTTTTTCCACAACTCATGCTAAAGAGCACCGCTCAGGAGTTGAGGCTTCTTCCCCTTGTGACCGCCGAAGCAGCAGTAACCCCCCTGAGCGTTACCGTCGTGGTCCTGCGGCCGAAGAACTTGGACCTCTGCTTCTCCGCCTTCTCCCCCGGCCCCGGCTTGTCCCTGACGTCCACGCTCTGCACCGGCCCGCAGCTGCCGAACAACCTGGACAGAGCCCCCTTGGTGCGGAGACCGGGAGCCGAGCGTCAGAGCGGGGCTGGAGCGCCCCGTCCCCGTCAGGAGCCCGCCCCCATCCCCTCGGGCACTCACCGGGCCGCAGTAGGGGGGCACGTTGAGGACGAAGAGGGTGCGGGCGGGCGGGTGCGCGTCGCCGGGCCCCTCCCGCACGCGGTGCTCCTTCACCAGCAGGCAGTGCGGCGAGCGCTGCCGCTCCCCGAACTTCACCGCCAGGGCTGCGGGAGACACGGCGGTCACACAGCGCTCGGAGACGCTCCCAGCCCCCGGCCCTCCCCCCGCCGCCCCCCGGCCCCTCACCCGTGTATCCCGGCGGCGCCGCTCCCGCCCCACGCGGCCCGGCGGCCGCCATCTTAGCGCGGCGGGAAGCGGCGGCGGGGCCCGCCGGGAGCTGTAGTTCGCCCCGCGCCGCGCCTAATGGCGGCGGGGGCCGGCCCTGAGGAGGGGCCCGCCTCCAGGCTGGGCTGAGGGAACGGCAAAGCCCCGGGAGTTACTTCCCTGCCCTAAATCTCAAAACCTGATTTTTTTATTTTTATTTTTTATCCCAGGTGGTGGTGAGGGACATTACGCAGTCATGGGAAATAAACGAGAGGGGCACAGGGGAGTAAAAGGAGGCTGAAGCCAGGGCAAACAAAGTAGCTGTTGGGTTATGGCGCCCAACAATCTAGCTTTAGAGGTGTATTTCTACATTTAGTTCCTCTGGAAATCCTTATGCAAATGCAATGCTACAAAGAATACCTAGGTGGAGTCTCTAAGGAACCCTATGCTTACTGTTAAGGAAACTTACTGCACACAATCGGTTAGTGAGAACAGTATAAAACAGCAGCTGTGCTTAATGCTAGAGAGGCAAATAAAAGAATAAAGGAATGTTAAGGATATGTAAAAACACTCAGAAGACAACAGTAAGTACAACTGTTCTTAAAGACTCTTGTAAATCAGGAGAAGGTGAAATACAACCGTTACAGAGGAAGTTATATTTATGAGTGGATGGAAGAGAAGACAACTCCAAAAATAAAGATCTTGAAACAGGACATGTACAAGGTGAAAAAGCAGTTTGTGAAAGGAAGAAATGATATATCAAAGTTAATGAACATTTATCAGATGATATGGTACATGCAAAAGCTATAAAAGTATACCAGGCAAACTTGCAAACTGTGGCATCACTTCAGAAGACAGCATATTTTTGAAAAGGCAAAGGAAGTTTGAGAGACGCTATTATTACCTACCACCTGTCCTGGACAGCCACATTGAGTTAGTGCAAAGCATTCATATTTCATGTGAGCTTACAATCTCTTAGTAGCCCCCCCAAAAAATATAACCAAATGTGCACAGATGTTTGGTCAGAAGATGGTCAGTGAGAACTCAGTGGAATGTAACAAGATTAGCATGACAATTCCAGAACAGTAAGAAATTTATCAGCTGCAAGGTGAGCTGCTTAAAAAAAAGTCTAGAATAACTGCAGGTTACTCTTCTTTCAAGCACCCACTGAAACAAGCAACACTGCAAAGAACTAGAAAGCTAAGATGACTTCAGAGAGCTGACTGATGACAGGAGCAGGCAGAGCAGTGCACAACCAAGACATTGCTGTAAGACAAGTCATAGAGTGGCATTTAGACAATCATCGACCTGAACAATTAAAAAAAAAAAGGATTTACTGCACAGATCACAGAGATAGAGAACAAAGCAGTAGTTCTTCCAAGGAAGTATGTTAATGTCATCATAATTCATCACAGATAACCTAAACAATGCATGATTTAACGGCAAGTTACAAAATGCACCTTGGTATTTGGCTTTTGGAATGGATATAAATCAATTAAAAAACTTTCTTCAGTCTCCCCGTTCTTTCAAAGAGACAAGATATGCAATCACGATACATGTCTTCACATTTTCAGCCTTATCATTTTATTATCTAGCTGGTTATGAAAGCACCCTACTTTATCTGGAACAGGTACTCTAACTTTACAGCTGTACTTTAATTATTTTTAAATCACTAGGCTGTCAATAATAAATTGCCATTTCTTTCCTTTTACGTGACAAATAAATTGGAACTAGGTGGGGTCGGTCACAAATTGTTCCCATTTCAACAGCAACAATCAACTATTAATTTTGATGAGATAATCTAGATAAAAATACTTATGAGTATCAGTTGATTATCCACATACCCTTCCTCTTGGTCTTCCATTGCACTATCAGCTACCTATGGCATTTATCACTGAACCAGCAGCATGATTAGAGATTTGAAGTTTGTTTTTTTAAAAGCACACTTGATTCAATATTGAACTCTACCTACTGATCTTTCAGTTGCTTCACAGCATCTAAAAAGGCTTAGAATCCACTCTCCGTATAACAAACGTTTATTCAGAAACAGGTAATACATTATCTTCTCCAACCCTAACAGTTCTCCGCCCTCCCCCCAGTTTTTATTAAAACACAGGTGTTTGGTGGGTGATCTAAGGAAGGGGAACAACAGCTGTTTTAAGTCCCCTCCCCTACTAACATCTGCTGTTCAAACAGAGCACCCTACCAGAAATGGTGTCGTTGACTTCCAAACCAAAGAGAGTACTCTGGAAAAACAAGTCCTGCCAAGTTCTCAGTTATCTCCATGGCTAAAAGGGATACAGTGAGATAAGGAATGGTTTGCACCAGCTAGATAGAGCTCATACAGAACAAGAAAGCAAAAGAAACACAGGGCTGACCAAGAATCGGGACCTGGAAAATCTGGACCTACACCGATTACGGAAAGCTCACTGAAGTTCTGCAGACCTAAGCCGAATGGGTTAGGTTAATCTCCTAGCTAGAAGGATCAAATTCAACCCCCAACCAACTTCTCAATGTGGCTCTATCCTTTCCTCTCTTATAATACAATTTGAACTAATACAAACAAATGGAGCTACCGGGACTTCAAATATGCATGACGATAATGCTGTACTACCAAAGGAGGTATTGGAAGTGCCACCTAGTGGCCTGTGGCTCATCACAGATGCTCACTGGCTGAAGTTCCATCCAAGTGTCTCCTCTCCAAGTGTCCCTTACACAGTGCTGCCCGCTCTCCTCCGAAACTTGCAGCAACGAAGCCCAGTGACCATCCTCCAAATCCATTTCTGTGAGCAACAGGCCTGCACAGCAGCCAAGCATTGCCCAAATCATACCTCTTGAGAAAGTGATTTCTCCAGGGCAAGTGAAGACTGCTTCTTAAGTGTTAGTATCTGAAAAAGGCCCCAGCTCCTTCCTTTTCATAAAAGGAGACTGGTTAGGTCAGAAGGTAGGAAAAAACTTGATGTCCCTGCATCAGCAGGAAGACGAAATACAGTCTACTGGGAATGAAACACTAGGATTTCCTCTAGCTCTGAACACAATCCTGGTTCTTATTTTTCAGTCGACACAGGAGAGAATAACTCAGCCTGACCCTACAGGGCTAATATGTTCACTGTACAAGTGGCAGCGCCGTTTTTTCCCCCCGCCTCCATGTATTACCAGAGTTGAAGCATCCCTCCTGTAGCACAATGGGTGCTGCACATGTGCTTATGTCCTTTGTGCCCGATGCCTCCATTGGCTGGCACACACGCTGGGAAGCTCAGTTTTTCACACTTCTCAATGTCACAGCTGCTGAGCAGAAAAATAGCCAGCAGTCAGCATGAAGCAGTATGCTACCAAATGCATACGAGTCAAAAGATGCAAGATGGCACTTCCTGTACGTGGCCACACCTGACTTCGTACCCAGTGCAGCAATTCTGGAAACAGTGTGTTGCTGTTGCCTGTTGAAAATCCAGGGGATGCACCTTTTAGTTACAGGTAGGACAGAAGAGAAGGAGATTGCCACCCCTTCCCTCAAAGTCTATGTGCACTTTTAATGGCCACTAAGGGCTTTGGAGTAAAGGAGGGAATTACATGGTATATGCTTAGTAATATATTACTGGCAGAAGGGAGAGGTTATTCTCTTGGAAAAAAAAATAGTGGAAGAAAACTCCAACTATGAAAACAGAAAATACACACACAAGAGGAGAACACTATTGTACAGTAAGGTAGCGATCATAGAAAACAAAAAAAACTTCAAGGCAGGCAAATGCAAACAACATCTGCACTCCTGCACTTTTCTCATTCCCAACTTAATTGAGTTTTCCAGTCCACTGCTCGCTCCTCCTTCTCAGAGTTTGATCTTGAATTCTGTGGGCTGCACAGAGGAGGAGACCCCTGAGGATTTGAAGAGTGCCTTCAAGATGGTGTCAGGGTCCACCTCAGCTGGGGGATTTGACGCAGTGCTTGCACTTGTCCGGCGTGGTTCCCCTTCCTTCTTCACTGAAGGAGTATCGCTCAACCGCCTGCAGGATTTAAAAGCAGTATTTAACCTCTCATTATAAAATAAAATTTAACACAATGCCCATGTTTGCTGTTCTCAGTGTTCTTCCTTTCCCACATTTCCTTCCCTATCCCATATATTCCCAAATGTTTTAAATATACTTTCAGACACAAGAACATCCTGATCTCAGACTCATTTTGAACTCATTTCCAGGGCTGGGAACACTACAGAGTCAGAACTTCATTCAGTGCAAAGAGCCACAAACAAGAGGAGAATATTTAGGGGACAATCATTTTCCAGCAGTTTTCTTCCCCTCATATTCTCTTCAAAACAGAACCTGGAGATGTGTTTGGTTCTTCCCCCCACAAAAAGGGACACTTACAGCAATATAGGCTGGTCTGAGGTGATGACATTCCCATTCATGTGAAGGTTGCACTTCATTGGTTGACCTAAACAAAAACAAAGAGTCCTTATCTCAGAATCCCAGTAAGGAAAGACCCCAGAAATAAAGTTCCACATGCTGAGGAAACACGAGAAGGAACAGCTGATACATCTTTTGTTGCAAGATTACAAGGACAGAAGCGTTACTGAAACACTCTGTACAATAGGAAAAATTGCACCAAGAGAGCACATACAGATTGAAAGCCCTCAGCACATATGCAAGAGAATCTCCCATTAACAGCTAATTTCAGCCTATAACAAATGGCAGATCCAGCTCCAGGAGTGCATTGTTTGAAGCTTATAGAGAAGCTGACACTGTTTTACAAGTCTCGTTCAAAATGTCTTCGACTATGCCCTGAAACTTCTGCAAATGTTAGTTTTACTTGCACTTTGCAAACTCTGCAAGCATGTACTGCCTTCCTAAAGGCTATCTAACTCTTGGCACTGGATTAGAAGTAACAGAAATTTCATCTGGAAGCGAGACCAGTGGAATCACTGGAAGCCTGCCTCTATCTCTGAGCATTCTCTTTTTGGGAAAAGATTTCCAACAAGCTGTGCTTATATCCAACATGCATATTACACTATTTAGCTTTTGGACTAATTTTCTGGCATCTTTCCTCTTAGTAGCATACAAGTATCTGAGATACTCTGAAAAGTCTTTGTAAACTTATATATCCTCGGTGCAACCCTGCTCAAACTTACCATCTAAGCATCTGTTGTTGTATTTCTTATATGCTGTGATTGCATCTTCTTTCTTCACAAAGACTACTTCAGCCACTCCTGGGTGCACCAGTCGTGCTCGCTTCAGAGCGCCACACACACAGAATAACTCCTAAGGGCAGAGCATTGGTCACGACCGCGGTCACATCAAAGGCACCACGCGAACCAGACAGACACAACGAGCAAGAAAGGCTCGGTTTCCTAATTACATCCCCACTCCCGTCTGGTAAACACACGGCAGAACCTGACTGCTGCCACTTGTCTTAACGTGTTTGCTATGTAACAAGTACTGGGCGTTAGTAATACAGCTAACACAAGCAAAAGGCCAGCACTGTAAGGGGGAGTACATGCAGACCTGGGTTGTTCTCTGCCTGCTGAGCATGGAAGGACCTAGGTAATTTGCATGGGGGCTTTAAGTTCAAGGAGAACACTAAGCATCGCTTAGCATGAAGTCTAAGTGATGTCAGGCGTCTCTAGAAATGGGATTTGCTACCATCTTCTTGAGCATACATTTAAAAAACAAAACAAAACAGTGAACAGCTCACCCCACCCTGCCCCCCCAAAATCAGGGAACACTCAACGTTTGCAGTCATATTCACCATAGAGGGATTTATCAAAAGAGGTAGGGTAGGGGAAGGAAGTTTCATTCACCCAGAGCTTGGCAGTAAGCAACACTTACAACAATGTCTTCCTCAGTGACGCGAGGATGCAGGTTGTTTACAGTCATCTTTGTGCCTTCCAAGGGACTGAACGCCAGCTACCGACACAAACACATTACACGCAGAAGGTCAGAAATGCAGCAAAGACAGCACAGCAAATAAAATAAACAAAAAAAAGTCACTAAAAGGGTGCCTGGGCAAGTTTGTACACATGCATAAAAGAAAACTGCAGCCTGTAATGGGAATACCAATGTTTAGAAAAGCCCAGCTCATCTGAGAATGAAAAAAGAGCCTCTTTTTCATATCGACTTTTCTCTGAAGTAACTTTTCCTCTCCTGTTCCCAAGTATAACACTACCTTAATCTGCACACATACGCAATGCTCACTAGTTGTGCCCATACTCCCTTCTAAGAGCACATCTAAGCTACATTCAGAATCAGCCTGGAAATCCGAAGTAGGGCTGCAGCCTCTCCAGAGCATGCTGAACTCAATCAATATGCCTGGGAAGATCTGTACCCAGCACCAGGCAGTTTGGCAAAGCAATTCCAGGCAGGTTCGCTACAAATTGCCTGAGGAGACTTGCCGATAGCAAGAAGCTGCTCTTGGAAGAATCCTGTTCTTTTTGCTAGCAGCAGAGGACAGAAGACTACACAAACTGATGTTAAAACCATATTCCTAGGGACATGGAAGCCACCAAAGGGTGTCCAAATGACAACTGCCATCTCCTGGTAACATCCACCTGCTTCCTCCAAGACCATGTGCTCCCTCCCATGCCAGAGAGAAAAATAAAAGAAGTGAGATGCACTGCCTGAGAATTCCCAGTCTCTCAAACACTGGAGAAGAGGATGTTCAGACAGGTTTAAAATATTCATGAAACAGGTCGCAGCTATCAGAACAAGCCTGAAGGACTCCCAGAGGTAGCAGTGCGAGGCAGGCAGAAGCAAACCGCTCACAAATCCAACCAACAGCAAGCTTCAGATGTTTCAGAGGTTTCTCTAAGGACCATGTCCCCACTTCCCTGAGCTCACCTCCACAGGCGCTGGCTCTTTTGGAGGCTCCTCCTTTGTCACCAAGGTCCGGGACATGTTTGTCAAGGCCTTTGTCCGCATGGGGGAAGGAGGTGCAGGTGGAGCTGTGTACGTATCGTTCTGGACCACTTTAGTCAGGGGAACAGTCTTGGACAGAGAGAACTTATTGCCACTCAGCCCAGTCTACAGAAGGAGAGAAAGCATCTTTGAGAGCTGCAGGCGACAAAAGCAAGCCCGTTTTTTCGAGCACAAGAGCAGGAGAGCAATACAGGCATGCATTAAGAACTTCACGTTCTTCCCAGTGTCAAAACCACGGCAGTGTTGGAGACTTTCAGCTGTGAGGCAAAAATCAACTGAAGG
The DNA here is from genome assembly GCF_963932015.1 of Anas acuta. Lineage (NCBI taxonomy): Eukaryota > Metazoa > Chordata > Aves > Anseriformes > Anatidae > Anas > Anas acuta. The sequence continues at coordinate 162,206,634 of NC_088979.1, read as the reverse complement.
CTTTTTTGGCACGTTTACCTCAAAAGAGCACTTTTTAGACACACTTAAGTTTCATACTTTTCTGAAGTAAACTTTAGCAATGCCATCTGAATTTGGAAAACACCTTTTGTCCAAAGGTTCTCAAGTGGTTGACACAGCGTACACAATTGCTCCTTTAGAGTAAAACTGAGCTCTCCTAGTGCGAACAGTAGTAGTTCTTCAGAAACACAGAGCTAGGCCACGTGAAGACTTGGAGCTGACTCTTCTACTCAGAGCTACCCAGGAAGTCTAAAGCCAGAATAAAAACTGTGCTTAGTATCTGCTGTGAAGCCTGGAGCTCTATTCTCAACACCCACATGAGAAAAGCCTGCGATTATCACTGCAGAAGATTGCCTGGGTGATGGGGAAGCTGCACTCATTTGCTCTCTTAAAACCAAAGAATAATTTAGGACAAACCCACGTCCAACCCCCGTGTCTGAAACGGAGCTAACTTCAAAGACACATCAAGTTGGCTCAGGGCCTCAGCCAGCCAAACTTCAGCACCTCTGAGAACAGATTTCACCTCTCCGCGTCCCTCTGCCAGAATCTGACCAGTCCCGAGAACTGCACAGTCCCTTCTTACATCTAACTAGAACTTATCCCCAGCAAGCTGCCAACTAAGACTTTGTATGGCAAGAGATTTCCTGCTTTGATGTCCAGTCTCTAGGAGCAGCAGAAAGCTTCCCTTGCTTGCCTGCTCAAACAAGACAGGTACAAAGCACTTTCCCAACAAGAAGAAAGTCGAGAGCTAACACACAGCAGCCTGCCAGCGAGGGAGAAAGCACACATTCTGGCTGCAAAAGGCCTATACAATCAGTTAGCCTAAAAGGGAGCCTGTCCCAAAAATAACACTAGAAGCACTGACACAGAGAGAAGGGCAGGGTGCAGAGCAAACATTTCAGGGTAGAGCACCGTTTACATACTTTAAAAGAACATAAGCCCTGTAAAGCCACAGCCTGTGCGTCCACCCAATGTGAGCATGGCATGGCAGGGACTGCTCAGATAATCCCTTACCGCGTTGTGCAGGAAACTGTTTGTGGTGGTGATTTTCATCTGTTTGCTAGGAAGGGGAGAGACGCTTTCATCATCATCTTCCATGTCATACAGACCCTGAGAAGAAGCAAGATAATAGTTAACAAGAAGGTAGATTTACTTTAGGCGTGATTTCTAAAATAAGTGATTTTCTCCTGTTTTCAGCCTTCTTCAGAACACATGCAGTAACAGGAGGAAATGGACATGGAATGGTTTGGGTTGGAAGGGACCCTAAAGAACATCCAGTTCCAACCCCCTGCCTTGGGCAGGGACACCTCCCACCAGAGCAGGTTGCCCAAAGCCCCATCCAGCCTGGCCTTGGACACCTCCAGGGATGGGGAATCCATAACCTCTCTGGGCAGCCTGTTCCAGCGCCTCACCACCCCAACAGTAAAGAATTTCTTCCTTATATCTAATCTCAGCCTACCCTCTTTTAGCTTAAAACCATTACCCCTTACCCTATCACCACACTCCCTGTCAAAGAGTCCCCTCCCAGCTTTCCTGTAGGCCTCCTTTAGGTACTCGAAGGTAGCCACCAGAGCTCTCCCCGGAGCCTTCTCTCCTCTAGGAGCTCCAGCCCTCTGATCACCTTCGTAGCCCTCCTCCAGATCCACTCTAACAGGTCCACATCCTTTTGTTGGGAGCCCCAGAGCTGAATGCAGCACTCAGGTGGGGTCTCCACCTCCCTCACCCTGCTGGCCACGCTTGTTTTGATGCAGCCCAGGATAAGGTTGGCTTTCTGGGCTGTAAGCACACGTTGCCAGCTTGTGTTGAGCTTTTCATCAACCAGCACCCCCAAGTCCTTCTCCTCAGGGCTGCTCTCCACCCACACCCAGACTGGATTCACGTTTAGGATTGCAAACATGATGTTTGCATGTTTGGAAATGCATGACGACTTGGACTTTGCTCTTATCCTCACATCTAAAGGACAGAGAGCTGAGAGAATACAAGCCCATTCCATAACGTCGGCATAAGATCCAACTTCTTTTCCAGAGATGTGATTTCCCTACGTGTACTGCAGTCACCTACAGATTCCTCTCCTCTCTAGACCTTACCAGCGCTGATGAAACCACATTACTAGAATAAAGCCTTGATGGTTTATGTTTAAGCACCCTTCTACCTTTAAAGTTGAAGCCTGTGCATATATTTTTTGTAAAAGGAAGCAGATGCCTGTGGAATACAACTGAACTGAACGTTCCTCAGCACAGCACACGCCCGTCTGGCACTAGAAAACACCGCACTGCGAGGCTTACTGAAGAATTTGCTTCCCAGTTCCGCATAACGCCCATAGCCCTGCCACAAAATACTGAGGCTAACAACAATCCAAACGTTTTTCATAGTCTCTTAGCAATAATATATCTAAGAAAAATGTTTATACGCATATGGAACTGCCCAGAACATGGGAAGTCACAACTCCAAAGAGCTTCCCATTAATTCAGTAGGAAGGTGAAGAAAAACGAAGAGATCAGCAATGACAACTTGAAAAATAAGTGGGTTTTCATGGCCAACAAGATCCTGGTTTATGAACAGGAAGGTTGTTATAATCACAGAAATGCTATGACAGAAGAAAAAGGGATGGTAGAACAGAGTCATGCAGAAAACTAGCAAAAATGCTAGGCAGGAAGACAATGGATTTGAGTTAAAGCCAGTGAAACAGAGTCAAGGCATCTGGTAACGAGGTCAGAATAATGAAGACACTTTCTGAAGTGATAGCACCTGGGATAGGTGAGGGCAGCATGTCAACGAAGACATGAACAGCTCAAGTTACCATAATCAAGGCATGAAATAAACATGACATGGTAGTGTCAGTGCCAGTTCTCCCATATTTCATACCACAGTTTACACCGACATACAAAATAAAGTAAGTAATAGGATAATTCCTTTGAAAGAGCCCAAGGTGGTAAGGTAGCCAAATGCTCTGGGGCCACAGCAAAGGCCTATAAAGCTGATCCCAAGAGAGACAGCACGGATTCTAGAGTTTTCCTCAGACAAAGCCTGCTTGATATGGTAATGTTGACAGTACATCAAAAAAAAAACAGTTAAAATCATTCATCATCAGGTTTCCAGCAGGGACCCACAGCTGGGGTTTCACAGGAAGGTAACACCCTCTCCCACCTCGCTGCGTAACAACATCCACTCCGTGAAGAGGCTGCCAGGATGCTGAATCAAAGCACCCAACACCTGGACTCAACGTTGTATCAGTGAAGCATTTAGGGAAAGACATTATGGCTAGAGGTCTTGGTCTCTGAAAAAAACATGTTCTCGTAATAAGAAATGGCAATTCCTACACTGTATTCATGTAACACACCAGGAATCAAGTTCGGTTAGACTAAATGAAAGCCTCAATTACCACGAAGGTATCTCACTGCGCTAGAACAAAGAGCCAAGCTGTCAGAGACCTTGTAAACTCTCTTCTTTCCTACCCTGAGTTCTCTTTGCACCCACCAACGTTCACGGCCACCTTCCTGCCCCCTCAGTTGCCCACCCCACCCCTCAAAAACAAGGGTTAAATTAAGAAGAGCACAGAGTGGGCACACACCTGCTTGTGTGTATGGTTGTTCACCACGTTGATCCTCATTCCTGCTGGATGAGAGTGTCCAGGGACTGGAGCTTTCTGCTACGGTTAGAGGGAAAGAACCAAAGTGTTAAACATTGCAGTCCACCAGATTGCCATTTGGAGAGCCTGGCGCTGTTCATTGATCCCCTGAGACCACTTACATGAGACATTCTCCTGCTCTGGAAACATGCTACACCGCAATATTAAACAACATCTATGTCTCCTGTGATATGTTCACAATGAGACACCTGCACTTCATCAAAGAAATTAAAACCCAAGGCCACACAGATAAGTTTTGATTCAAATTACTTGAGTTTTAGTTCAAGTTTAGTGGGAAAGAGATTTATTTTCAGCTCCAGCAGCACTGATTAGATTTTTATTGCTGCAAATACGAAACCACGAATGGTGTAAATCAGTAAGAAAGCTCCTCTTCTATCACGTTACGGAGAACCAGAAGGTATCTATTTCTATTAAGCTCAACAAGTTGGGACACAACACTATTTAGCTGGTTGGTTCCATTTCATAGCAAATAACGTCACTTTATGCTAGAGCTGGAATAAACTGTACTAGAATAAAGTGATGCACAGGGTAGTGTACCTGACCCTCCTGCCATATTGTCTGTTAGCCTGTGAAACAAGGAAACCATGACACGCAGGGAACGGAGCTCACTAATCAGTGGCCAAAAGCAACTCGCAGCTACCTCAAAAATGCCTCTGTGGTATTTGAAGAAGCTGGAAGCTGTCAACTACAGAAAACAATGTCTCACAAAAGCACTCAGTAAATGCAGTAAAGATCTCAAATTTGCATTTTCTCTAGAAAAACAGTTTATAGCACAGCACCCTCATGTTTCAATTTGCTAGTTCAAAGACAGTTCAATTTGATTCTGTTCCCACAACTGGAACATACAGGAGGGCCACTGGCAATTTAGAATTGAAACAAGTTATAAGGTAACACTTACATGCATGGTTTTGTCTACGGTCTTAGTCACCACACCATTCTACAACATTTTATGGTAACATGCTAACAAGCACTGTAGGTCAAACCAAGTGATTAAAAAAAATAAAATCCAGTCAGGTCAGAGCACGCTGCTGCTGTACCCAGCCTCCAAATGCTATTTAACTCCTAGACTTTCTAGCAAATGTGCAGCTCCTAACGGTGATTTGGCAGAAAAGGCCAGGATGAGGATTAATTACCCTGCTAACTTGAGGCTATTGAACAGACCGCTCTATAGCTCTGTGATTAGCTCTTCTGACTGCCACAAGAATCCTTCCTCAGGCCAGCCTTTCACTCCCAGCCTGGCATCTGAAGACGCCAAGGGGCAGTTTTCTGCTGAGCAGAAAGACTCATCCAGGCTTTCAAACTGATGAGGACAGCAAATGTCCTGGTGCAGACAGGCACACAGGACTTTCAGGAGGCAGGAAAGAAAAAGAGGTAGACTGGGAGCTTGAGTTATGTCCTTGCAACGTGCCTGAATAGGTGAGGAACGCAAGTGCACCTCAAACAGCAATCCTGAGGGGCTGAACGGAAGCTTCTGACTCTACTCACTGCGTGTAACACATGGAGCTCAACAGGAGCTGCTAGCCTGAGAAGTTAAATAAGAATCAACGGTCTCTTGCAAAGAACAGTGGCATAAGAACAACAAAAAATGTGTATGTTTTCTTTGCATTTTAGCTGGGGATGAGAGACTACTTAACAGCTCAAGGTAAGTATTCTAGTGCTGACAGGAGCACTGCTTTGGTCTTTATTGGGCCCAAAGTTTAAATAAAAGCTTAAAGGGAAGCTTGGATTCTTCAACAAGACCTTAAAAGCTGGAAGGACACAAAAAAGACTGAATCCTGCCCTATCAGACTGTTGTAAACAAGGGAACATATTCATGCAACTCTGCCACTGGACTGCTGCAGAATAACCGAGGGGCTCAGAGATGGCTCGCTTGACCTACTTGGATCGTTTTGGTGATTTTCACGGCTGGATTTACTGTCCCCATAGCTGGGCTGATAGCAGCTGGAGTGTTCCTTTTTAAACTGATCTTCTCTCTGGCATCCACCACTTTGGTCACCTTTTCAGCAGCAACACTTTGCTGCTTACGGGAATTCAACATCTCCCGAGCATCCTGCACCTTCCCTTTTATTTTGAACCGAGCGTCCTTTTGAACCAGTTTTTCCCGAGCATCTTTAACCCCCAGTTTGTGCCGGGCATCAGTGATGCCGATCTTCTGTCGGGCATCAAACGTCCGCTGGAAGTTGACGGCTGGTGACGATCTACTCAGAAGATTTTGCTGGATCCCAATACGAGATCTTACACCTCCAAATACTGGCCTCGTGTTAAGCCTGAAAAAAAAAAAAGTTCAGACATTATAAGGTGTGATACTGTATTGTTGTGGCTTAACCCGGCCGGCAGCTAAACGCCACACAGCCATTTGCTCACCCTCCCCCCTCCCTCTCTGGGATGGGGGAGAGAAATGGGAAAGCGAAGCCTGTGGGTTGAGATAAAGACAGTTTATTAAGACAGGAAAGTAATAACAATAACAACAACAATAATAATGATGCTAATAGTACTACTACTACTACTGTGTATGGAATAAGTGATGCCCAATGCAATTGCTCACCACCCGCTGACCGATGCCCAGCCTAACCCCAAGCAGCCGTCCCCCCCCCCCACCCCAGCCAGCCACCCCTGTATCTTGTTCAGCATGACACCCTATGGTATGAAATACCCCTTGGGCCAGTTTGGGTCAGCTGTCCTGGATCTGTCCCCTCCCATCTCCTGCTGCACCCCCAGCCTGCCCGCTGGCAGGACAGAGCGAGAATTGAAACATCCTTGGCTTGGTGTAAGCACTGCTCTGCAACAATTAAAACATCAGCGTGGTGTCAACATTCTTCTCATCCTAAGCCAAAACACAGCACCAGACCAGCTACTAGGAGGAAAATTAACTCTGTCCTAACTGAAACCAGGACAAGTATCCACAGAAGTATCTGTGCCACTGCTTAGAAAAGCTCACGATTACTGCACAGACCAGGTTACCTGTCCGAATACAGCCCCTAAACTGTTTTATGCTGGATTTTACTTTGCTTGTAAATAGCTAAAGAACTATTTGTCAAAAGTCCTTAAGCTCACATTTAAGAACTCAAGTAAAGGCCTGACTTCATCTGTGCTAAAAACCAACTATATTTAAACAAAATTAATCAAAAACTTAGGTACTTTGGGGAACTCTTTGAAGACAAACAGAAATAGATTTTCTAGCATTAGGACTGAGCAGCTCCATTAAAACATCTCTCGTAGTACAATCATGGGCCTTGAAACAAAGAAAGCGGGGAGCTATACGTCTGATTTCAAGAAATCTGGGCAGCAAGCTCACAGCTTTGGGACTGTAGGAGGCGTGGATTCCAGAGTGCACAACTACAGGCACCATTCTCAGCTCAAAGCTGCTAGCTCCAAAACTGAGGAACACTTAAGAACGCTGTAAGAACACTTACGAGTACATCATCACCATTGCAAAATTGAGCACAGAAGCTAATAGTCCAAGCAGCCTGTTACGCAGTGAAGCAGAAACTAGCTTCCTATTACAGGTCTGATTTACTTGTCCAAAATGTCCCCTAAAAGGAAGTAGCCTGTCTAATTTTTTTAATACTGGTCTTTCTTCAAGTATTTTGTAAAGTTTTAGGGTTTTGTTTTTGTAAAGAAACCCTTTTAATTGGGCTTTTTTTTTTTTTGTAAAGATGACAAAAATGTAAGCAATTTTAAAGCTATAATAGTGGAAAATATTCTTGATGTCATTTTTTTTTTTTAATTCCAAATAAGCTACAGTACTATACATTCATCTGCTTTCAAAACCATAACGCATAGGATCATAGCCTAAAATTAGGTAGCTGGAATTTGTTTTAGTACCTGAAAGGCTAATGCCATGAATCCAAATGATGATCCAATTCACATTCTCCATATAGCTTTCTATTAGTATTTCCTGATCTAACCCTATCTTAGCAAAATTCGCCATCGTGTATTTACAGAGGAGAGATGTGTGGAGAAGAGATGAAACAGCCTGAGACCCAACACCCACTTCCATGGCTCTGTTCTTGCCGCGCCCCAAACTGGAAAGCTCAGACTGGGGTCCTGCTGTGTGACCCAGCTCAGAAATCCTACAGCTGCTCTCTCGCACAGCCAAAGCACAGCTCCACGAGACAGGACTGCTACCAAGATCATTTATTAAAATATATCCAGAAGAACATGAAGGTGTAAATGCACCCATAAAGCAACAGCCACAAAGAAGACTTCCCTTGCTGTTTTAAAACATTAACATGGCGAAGCAGAAAGCAGTTGGCGAGAGTGCTGCAGAGGATTCATGAGTGTTCCTTTTAATATGCATAAAAGTCAAAGTAAAACCAGAAATATGTGTATCAGCATTTAAGCCAGAATTAGACTGTTAACAACATGCATAATGAAATCAGTTAGGAAACTCTGTACTGAAGATTATACCTTCTCTAAGGCTTTGTTTACCCTAATAAGCAACTATTCTCTGGAGAGAACTGACAACCCTGTAACAGCACAAACAGTTTGAGCACTTTGTGCCATGGCACCTGAAACGCAAGGGAATCTCAAACATCTGATTTCCTTTCGAATACTATGAGCTCTGACTCATTTATTACACAAAAATGGCATTTTGTGGGCAGGGATATTTTATAGTTGAAGATTTTTCAGTTATCATTTTGTCTAGATTACTAAAGAGCATGTAATATAACCAGACGAGTTTGCTGGGTTTGCCCAGCCTTCCCGAAGGCACGCGAGCTACCTGAGACATTTTACAAAGCAAGCTAAGCGTGCCAAGTGAAATTCGAGGTGCGGGAACTTGAGGGCTTACTGCTCGGCAGGGAGACTCCCTGGAAGGACGGAGAGCGAGGGGGGAGCTCGCAGGGAGCCGCGGCGCGCCCTGAGCTGCACCAGGCGGCTGCCAACATGGAGGGCAGCGGGAAGGAAGGCGCTGGCAGCTCTCTGCAGCCCTCGAGGTACCACAGGTCCAGAAGGGTCGGGAACCAGCCTCTCGCTCCTCAGCGAGGAACAGCCCCAACGGTCCCAACGGTCCCAACGGTCGCCCGAGCCCCCCTCGCCTCACAGACGGGCCCCGCGCGCCGGCCGCCGCCCCCCCCCCGAAGGCCCGGCCCCGCGGCGGGCAGCGGCCTCGCGAGCGGGAGGCCCGGCAGGGGGAGCGGGGGAGCCGCGGGGGAGGCGCGGGGCAGCCCCGGGGAGCCGCGGGGGCCGCCTACCTGCCCTTCCCCGCCACGCCGCGCTTCCGGATCAGCTCGTCCAGCGACAGGTCCGCCATCTTGTCGCGGGGCCCAGCGAGGAGACGCAGCCAGCGAGCCCCGGACGTGACATCACCGCCCTTCCGCCGCTTCCCCCCCCCCCATCCCTTCCCCGCGCCTCAGTGCGGTGCCCGCCCCCTCCCCAGCCCCACCGTCCCACAAGCCCCAGCGGCGCTCCGGCGGCTCATTTGCATACGGGCTGTGACACGGCGCGGCTCAGTTCGGGCTAAAAAATACTTTTTTTTGGCTCAGAACGGCGCGAGGAGAGGATATAAATGCAGAGCGACACAGATATAACCTATTTTAGTCGGGATAGCGAGGGTGATCTGCTCGCCCTGACCTCCAGAGGTATCGCGCAGAGCCCTCCCCGCGAGCCGGCGGCTGTCCCGTTATGCCTTAAACTTATGAGTAAGGAAAATAACGACCCGGGGTGACGCCCGGGTCCTCACTGCTGATGTGAGAGGAATTTTTGCGCGGGTACAGGTCGCCCCAGGGTGACCCGCTTACTTCGCGGGATGCCCGGGAGCCGCGATCTGCCCGACCCCAGAGCCCCGTGTGACAACGACAGAGCCGGACCCCGCTGTTGGAAAACTTCGCAGCCAGCATTTCGAGCGCATTCATGTAAGCTTAAGAGCGGCCCCCGTGGTTCAGACTCAAAGCTCCATCCCTCCAGTGTGTTCCCCCCCCGCAGGGAGACGATAGGGTCGGGAAGGTGCGCTCTAGTGTCAGGCCCGTCGCCCTGCACCCGTGCCGTTTCCCCAAATAAACTCATCTGCCTCGTTTGTGGAGGGTTTGTACTCCTCCAGGAGGTAAAAACCCAAGTGAACCAGAGCAGGCCCTGTAAGCCAACGCTCAGGGAAGAATTAGAACAGAGCGAGCGCTCACAAATGCAGAGTGGCAGATCCAGATGCTTTCTGTCTTGTTTCCCACTCATTTGCCAATGATTCCTAATACCAGATTTTGTTTTTCAATCGCTCCTTATAATTTTATGCATCTTTTGTCAAGACCCCCAAGTTTTGCTGCTGAGCAATAGCGATCAGGTGAGAGCCCGTCCTTTTGTCTGTGCGGTGGGAATTGTTTTCCCCTATAAACACCCCTTTTATGTAAACACACACTGAAATTCCGACATTTTATTGCCGCTCTGTGTGTTAGATCATTCTGCAGTCCTTCCATCACTTTCATGACCCCAAATAATTCCACATCAGCAAACTGTAATCTCCTGGCTCACCCTTTTTAAAGAACTACTCACAACTATGTTAAACATCACAGGTCCCAGCACAGACCCCCGCCATACTCCACTTGTGGCTTTTCTTCATTTACCCTTCCCCTCCGTTTCCTGGTTTTCAGCTAATCATTTATTCATGACAGGCTGTCTCTCATCCCGTGACCGCTTAGATGCTTTGAAAGCCTGTGGTGAAAGATTTTTTCAAAAGCTTTGAGAAATCCAGGGGGATTAGACCAACCAAGTAGTACGCTCCTGCTTGCAGACTTCTCAAAGAAACGCACAGCTTTGGAAGTCTTTGTACAGAAACCACACCAACTCTTCCCAAGTAGGTCGTATTCATCCAGCACCCACTGATTTCCCCCCTGTGCTCTCTTACAGCACCTTATATACCTTAGCTCTTGGCTACAGAGCACATTAAAAAGGGAAAAGTACAGGCTGTGGCTCCCCCCGCTTCTGGCTGTGCGACTTACACAGGGTCTCTTGGCTGGGGGTTAGTTTCTTGCCGTGAGACATGACAAGCTCGGCTTTCACCGGTCTCTCCCAGTTCCCCCTTTCATCTGTGAATGAGAAGTCAAATATTTGCTTGGGGAAGGGCCCAGGCCTCCCTTCCCTTCTGATGACACAGAAATATTTTGTGTGAAAGCAATCGAGCAATTCTGTAATTAAACTCAAGAGGGAACTAGCTGCTGTGTGGGTAATTTTTCTATGTCAGGTTTTGTACAGTGAAGCAGAATCCTAATAACTAATAACAATCTCCTGGCTTACTACATTTTCCTTTTTTTCTGTCCAGTTTGAAGATAGAGAGACATTAATGCTTTCGGAGGTTACACTAGAGATGTCAGTTAATATAAGGTTGAGTTCTCTCTCTTGTTTATCTCTATAAACACTTATTTATTAATATGCATGATATCTAGCAGGAACAAACTCTATTCTTAAAAATACAAAGAGAAAGGGCCAGACTTGGGATTAGTTTGGAATACAGCAAACATTTGCAGAAATAATGGGATATTCTTATCATGGAAAAAGTTTAAATGACCAGCAAATGTACAGCCCTGGTTAATTTTTCAACTTCTAATTTCTCTGCTGCAGTACTTCAGTTATTTGTGTTGGATGTAATCCAGAAGAGAGCCGGACATGTCAGGGTTAGAAGCTGGCACGCTGCGTGCTGCACCTGGGCAATCGAGCCTGAGACCTCCTTATTTTTAACTTAGTGTGTGTATATATATATATATAAAACTGTGAGCACAAAACCTTTTTTTTTTTTTTTTTTTTGACTGGCATGAGATTTTAGTTAAGCTTTACATTTGCCTTGCTTTGAAGTTCTGCAATGATTGTGAATGAAACTTCTTACACATCCATCACAGGTTGAGCACACTGCTTTTTGTAACTGTTTTGCCTGTCTGTTATAATCTGTTGCTTTTATTTAATGTCTCATTACAGAGAGTCTCTTTTCAAAGTATTTTCAATTTTGAGCTTTATTACTGAGTAAGCTTATATTACTAAAAATTATGCAGCGAGCTACTTGACACACCTATTTAAAGGGAAATCAGTTCCACTTTTTTAGTACTGTTCTTTTACTTTCGATTTCAGTTGATGTTTCTGCAGCAAGCAGCCCTTTTGGTTTGTTTAATGGTGTACTTGAGCAAAATATGCTCAAATTTTAGCCCAAATTTTGAATCCTTTGTGGGTAGGATGAAGAAACATTAGCAAGCAGAACCTGGTTCCAAAATTAGCCTGTCAAACTGAAGGAACTGTCTGGGAAGGTATGATACTATTCAGTTAGGGCAGATACTATTCAGTAAAAGGCTGTATATTCAATGTCAGTTATACTGGTTTGTCCAAGAAGAATTTCCACATGGAGACACCTACCACTAATTTCATTTTTAAGAAGCTGGACAAAGACTGTCTTAGTTCTTTAAAACCTGCTGGTTATTGCTAGTATTACATTTAAACCTTAGCAGTTCTTTTTTTATTTTTTTCCATTTATTATTATTATTACTATTATTATTTAATATTTATTCTTCGATCTAATCATAGATGGGAACTTTTTAACTTTATAGTGATTCCCTGGCTGTAATTGCAGGGCTTTCACTTTATGGCGTTTGTGCCCTTTTTGTCAGTTGTTCCCAGTAACCAGAACCCACTGGCAATGCCTGCAGCAGCTGCTCACTAAGCCCAAAGAGTCCCACCAGTCTGCCGTGCCTTCCCTTATTAAAGAGAGACGTGATCAGGTATACTAACCTCACAAACACTGTCCTTCTTTAGCTAAGTACCAAGAGCTCTGTTGCCAACCAGAGGTGTCTTTCTTCTTTCAGCTGATTTTTTCCTCCTCAAAGTCTATTTTTTTATTAATATTAAACTCCATTACTGATGTGGGCATATATTCCAGCCTTGAAAGCAAAGCCTTGAAGTGAAGTGAAAGTGAAGTGTTTTCACTGAAGTGAAAACAAATAGAAGAAGCCAAGCAATAATCTGTTTAGCATGTTAGAAATGTTTAGGTCCCTGATCTTCATGATTGCCTTCAGAGTATGTGGTCAAGAATGTAATCCAAACCAATCTTAAAAGAGGAGCTTTAGTCCTCTTCAGTTCCTCTGTTCCACTGTTGCCTCTGCTTTGCCCGTGTGTGTCGGGGCATCCTAAATCAAGTAATCACTCAAAACTAAAAGCCAGTGGTGTAGTGGTTTCCATGCCTATGGAGATAAAAACTGTCCACTGTTTTAGTCCTTAAAAAATAAATAATGAGAGCTGTGCAGTGCCCCTAGGGACATGAGTCAGTAGGCAAAACCACATGACTGAAATACGTCCCAGGGACCTCACCCAGTATCTGCACTAATAGCATTGACGAGGTACTTCTAATGATCTAAGAGGGGCCCACTGGATACTCACAAAACTGTCTCGTGCCTCCTTCCAAGAGCTGAGCCTCCTGGATTCTGGCTGCACCACTTTCTTGTAATGGGTAGCAGGACTTGCTCAGAGCCAAACATCTCCTTTCACTGTCTCGTTCCACCTGTCTGAACCAACGAAGACTGGTCCTTTCCAGCTATCAGAAAGTAAGAGCCTGAGTGACAAGAGACAAATCCCAAGTGCTGACTGCCATCGCACTGTGCACATCCTTTAGCCTGCTCTCTTCTGTACCCTTGCTGTTATTTTATGGAGTGCATGGAGCATTCCTGTTGTAAGTCATATCAAGGTCCAGAATGTGAGACAATCTGTGAGTGATGTCCCAGGGTGGCTTTGTCCCATCTTACATACACCTCCAGGGCTGCCAAGCTGTCAGAATAATGGGAGAAATACCTAGATGCCTAGACTAATGCAAAAAGACAAGACAGTGTAACTTGTTTTTTGGACCTCCAATCTCTTCTGCAGAATTTATTGTCACTTTGTCCTTTATGCCCCAGAACATCAAACTGATCACCAATTGCTTTTTATTTGAATGTGCTCAGTGTGACAATACACTGCAAACATGTCTAAGGCATCTGAAGAGGAGCTGTGGCTCACTGCCCTGTCTGTTCTCTTACCAAAGCTCACTGCATGTGTGAATTAATAGAAAGGAGTCACACAGAGAGGGAAAGGTCAAACCACAGCAAACAGCTAAGCAGACTTCTGTGGATTATAACTACTGGCATAGCTTTCCTCTCATGGAAAATATACTGCTTTCCAAAACTGGGTCTCCTTGGGTTAGGAAGCAATAGATGGCAGCTATGCACAAGGTTATGAGACCTCAGACATCATAGAATCACAGACTATCTTGAGTTGAAAGGGACCCACAAGGTCATTGGGACCAATTCCTGGCTCCATGCAGGGCAACCCAAAAATCAAACTATTCATCTGAGAGCATTGTCCAAACGCTTCTTGAACACCCTCAGGCTCAGTGCTGTGACCACTGCCCTGGGGAGCCTGTCCCAGTGCCTGACCACCCTCTGGGTGCAGACCCTTTCCCTAGCCCCCAGCCTGACCCTCCTCTGTCCCAGCTCCATGCCGTTCCCTCGGGTCCTGTCGCTGTCCCCAGAGAGCAGAGCTCAGTGCCTGCCCCTCCGCTCCCCTCGTGAGGGAGCTGCAGGCCGCCATGAAGCCTCCCCTCAGCCTGCTCTGCTCGGGGCTGAACAAACCAAAGGACTTCAGCTGCTCCTCTTATGTCTTGCCCTCTAGACCCTTCACCATCTTTGCGGTTTTCCTTTGGTCACTTTCTGATGGCTTTATGTCCTTCTTATACTATGGTGCCCCAAACTGCACTCAGTACTTGAAGCGAGGCAATCACTTCCCTCGACCGGCTGGCTATACTGTGCTTGATGGGCTGTGTTCTTCCCAATGACTTAGTTAATGCAGCGTAAGACCAGAAGCATTGAGTTATGGGATGTTGCTGCTTCAGAGCATGGGGCATAGGGAGCAGGAGCAGAGATTCTTTGAGTCAGAATAGTGATGGGCTTGTGCAGGAGAGGCAGGAGGAGACAGAAGCAGGATGCTTTCCATTTACCTGTCCCAGCGGGCCTTGCAGTTCACTGGCATGCAAGCTGAATAACAAGGTCCATACAACAGCCTGAAGAGACACCTCTTATGAAGACCCCTGAAACTGGGGAAGGCTTCAGTCTGCTGCACTGGTTATGTTATTATTCAACATTATGTCTCCATAGCATGAGCTAACCTTTACCTCTTTCGCTTCAGTGAGGATACAGCAAAAATATTTTCTTAGTCAAGTGGAACATTGAGTAGACTGCTGATGTTTTGAATAATATTTCTACAAGAATATGAATGATATTAACTTTTATTTACATTGAATTTTTGCTGGGAACAGGCTCTTCTCCCTCTCAGGACAACAGAAGGGAAGAGAACACCTAGGCTGGGTCTTTGGTGGGAGCAGACAGATCTCCCACCAAAGTCTGAGGGACTGAGGTGGCAACCAGTTACATCCCACAGAGCTGAAAAAAAGCCATTGTGCCTCAGCTCCAGGAATAATCCTGCATCACTGTTGGGATGATAGTGTAAAAATGGAATAATACTTCCCTGATGCTAGGCCAAGGATCTAATCCCCTTGGCTGTGTGAATTCATCTGTATGGAGCTTTTGTCTTGCAGAACATAATGTCTCTGGCAGTGATGAGCAAACTTAGACTCTCATCCTTTGCCACCTATCGGAGAGACATAAGGTATACAGGTATGGGCAGACTTACCTTCCACCAGCCTAGATGAAGAATCCATGAGCAGGGATAGGGTCTCAGGGTTTCCACTGAAATTTCCACGAAGTCTAGATCAGAACCGTCTCAGCTTGGTTTAGATAGCAAAAGAGACCAAGTGAGGGAAAGCTTTTGCATGATTGTAGTGACTGATGAAAAGGGAGGGGAGGAGATGGTGGCAAATAGAAAACACTTCTCAGTCAGATTGTGGAAGAATCTATATGTCCCCATGAGGCACAGGGTGGAAGAAGCTTTGGTAGAAAAACATTTCCCTTCAGGTAGCAGTAGCATTTCTCCATGCCTCTTAATGATAGTATAGAGCCAAAGTTGGCAGGGAAGACAATACTAGGTTATTTCACGGTTGCATGCTATTATGAAATGGAAAGAGATGGGACTCACCTCTTCAGGAAATATGCTGACATCCTTGGTTAGAAGCTATATGATATCTCAAAACAGCACAGCAGCAGACACAGCTGTTAACCCTTCTCTTCCCTTTCCCTTTC
Source organism: Anas acuta (assembly GCF_963932015.1). Lineage (NCBI taxonomy): Eukaryota > Metazoa > Chordata > Aves > Anseriformes > Anatidae > Anas > Anas acuta. The sequence continues at coordinate 162,190,836 of NC_088979.1, read as the reverse complement.
ACTCTCAAATGTAATGTCAAGATTTGGAAGAGAGGTCAATTTGAATCACAGGCTGGATCTTGTCCTTTGCACCAGGAGATTTGTGTCTGGCAGCAGGAAAATTTCACGCACAGAGACACCTGAAGTACCTGGTCTGTAGTGAATAGTTAAAAATCCTGTATCTGGGCAGGAAGGAAGCAGCCTTGGCTACTGCACTCTAGGCCAAATGAAACCTTTTGCAGGGAGGGGGAAATTGTTGATCTTTTGAGACTGGCTGAGCACATGTAACAGAGAAAGGTATTTTAGCAGTACTCAGAGTCCAGGTCTGCTAGACTCTGCTAGATGCTGTACAAACAGGGCAAAAAGACTACTCCTGCTGTTAAGAGGGACTAGCGAGTGTGTGTGAAGCCTGCTAGAAAGAATGCAACAGTGCTTGTAGCCTTCTGGAGGCCTTTGAATCAGCCTTTGAAATATAAAGCTTTGTAATTTGAATGTGCCAGCCTAAAGACAAAAAAAAATGTTAAGGAAAGAAAAAAAAAATCAAAGGAAAGGGCCATGTACATGTATGATAAGCTGTAGAAGCAGTGAGCTTCAGAGATAAAGTTGATCCACAGAACAGCACCAGACTGACTCAGGGAGACACAGGGTCCTAAAAATTAGGCTAATAAAATTCATGAGCAGGCAACAAATGGAGCATAAGAACATGTACTATTACACATACAAAATCATATGGTGTTTGGCTCAGGGTCATGCTGAATGATCTACTTGTTAATACAATACAACTTCCTTGTCATTTACCTTCTAAAACCTGGACAAAATCAAGCGTTAATGTACTGTCTACCTTCATCTGCAACACCTCAAGAGGAATGTAAAGCTTACTATTGTGGTTCTTTATTTTTTTGCTAAATTTGTAGGAAATAGGATGTATATGTAATTTTAATTCAGCTGCTCTATTTCATAATAAATATTTCTAGTAAAGGTCTTTTACAATCAGTTTCTCAGAATACTGTGGTTTTCTGAAAGCCAGGTTTTCAGATCATTCCTGGATCCCAGCTCATGCTGTCAGGTTCTGTGACCTGCAACATGCTCACAGAATGCTGGAATCCTGAGAGAAGCACTGAACATTGCTTGCAGCAGAGAGCTGCAGAGAAATTTACCCTTCTTCCTGGGCCCCCTGAGAAAATGCCAGAGAGTTTCTGCAACTGAGAAAACTAACAAAAATTGCTGGACTAGAAAGCAGAACCAGAGGAAAGGTCTTGGAGGGCACACAACAGGTTTTCCATTATTTTTTATTTGTAGATATAAAGATTCTCACTGAAAATTTCATCACATACATTGATAAACATATATTTGCTTCTTTTCATCCCTTTACACTGTGAAATGCAACTTAAGGAAACCTGTTAGAGCTGTGGAGAGTATCTAGCTGAAGGGCCATGGAGCAGTAAATCATATAGACAGAGGAAAGCAGCTGAGTACTAGCAGGCAGGCAGCATTTGTGTGGACAGAAGTAACCTTTTGGTATGCAAGAATGGGCTTTTGTGTCTGTGTCTATATACCTATGAACACGTCTTGTGAGAGTCTGTAGCCTCTGAGAGCTCTGATTTATTTATTTTTTAGTTCCTTGCTCTCTTTCTCAGTTAAGTACATTTTTACTCTAGAGAGAGACCTTTTTCCCAGCAGGTCATCTTTATCCTCACTGCTTTTTCATTAGCAAAAAGCAAGAGCCTGCAGTTTGTGCACTGGGTGTAGATACAGGGGAAGGTAGCGATACCATTGCCAAAGTGCAGTTCAGAGCTGCTAAGAGTAGAAGCCCACAGTTGGTGAGGAGGCAGGTGCCTCCACAGCGTGGCTGAGATCCCCAGCGTTATCTGACAAGGTCATAAGCACCTATGAAGAACAGATAAGGTAGGCTACAAACACAGATTCTCTCCTCACACAAGTGCTGTTTAGACAGTGACAACTAAAATTACATAAAATGTATGCATGCCACCAAGACAAACACCTTCCATTTTCGGTAGTTGTTTGTGAATAGCAGTTTATCCTAAGCATCCCAAGCCGTGCACATTTAACTAGGTATGGAAAGCAGAGTGTTCATGTGAGAAAGAAAAGCAACATGTTGCACAGCAGCTGTTTCATCTTCTTATAGCCATTTAAGTGTGTATCTTGACTCAAAAGTCATGTCACTTTTAATCCCAGACTACACCTTTTGCAATAAGTTCTTTCCCAGATTTCAGTACGGGCCACAGAAGCTCTGCTTTCTTCCAGTGCACTGTGGACAAGTCTTTCTTGTCCACATGCTCTAACTCTTCAGGATGGATTTCCTGCCAGACAGCTTTAACTGGTGACTTCTGAAGAAGCATCAGACAATAAACTCTGCAGCACTTCAGTGCAAACTGTTTTTGAACGTCATCTTCCAAAGTAACATTAGCTTGCTGAAAATCAAATGAGAACAGTTGTGAAAGCCTTATAGTGTTACTTTGATTAGCATACATTGCCTCCCTCTGTGCTCATTCTGTGCAGATGCTCTGCATGAGCAAAGCATTGAAGAATTTCGTTTGTGAAAGCTGGTAGTATTAAAGTGGGACAGGCAGGGGTCCCAGGGGCACCTTAAAGAATCTTTTATTTACTAAGTCCTGGATGCTGGAACATTCCAGCAACCAGAAGCTGTCTGTATTTCCTCGTATTCAACAGTTCTGCAGAGACCTTGACAAGGCTGAGCTTTTGAAAAGGCCCAGCAAACTTCAAAAGGAGGAAGCTGCTCTCTGGAAGCTTCGTATGTACCTATCTCCTGGATAAAAAACACTAGACTATACTCCATTTGTATAGCAAGGGGTCTTGGAGCACAACAACAGCTTCTGCAAGCTTTCCCTTGCATCTCCAAGGGAACACTGCTTGTGTTCAGGGTGTGCTCTGATATAACATGCTACGAAAACAACAAGGCTGGTTGAAAGAGTGATATAAGAAGTTATGAGAAGCCTCAGCAGGGGCTTCTACCCACATGGCCTCTGCCCGTCAGCCCAGCGGTTGTTTCAAGCTTGGTGTTGGCTGGGTGCTTGCCTGAGCTATCATGTAGGGATGCCTGTGTCCAGTCTTGTACCATTTTTTCTGACCCACGGACTGAATTCTCAGCTCATCTTTGACTTGCCCCATCACTGTGGGCTTGCCTGGTGATTGCTACTCTGTGGCTGACCCTGATCACCATCATCAGCCCTGCTCTGCTCACCTGGTAGGACTGCACCCTCGTTAGGGAGGGCATTGCTCTGCCTCTCCTGCCATTCCTCACTGCTCCTGATGCAGTTTTGGGAAGGTTACATGTATCTCTGTGCATGCCAGCGGGTATATGTGGGAGTATACAGGCTAGAAGATCCTCTCTACAAATGGAAAATAATTCCAAGAAGAGAGACCTGTCCTGTTTTGTACAAAACTGCACAGACATAACCAGAAAACTGAATCTTTGCCCCTATTTCTGGGCTGTATCTTTACTTACCTTAGTAATTTTTTTGTAAAAGTCTGAGTGCTGTTGGAAATAGGCATTTCTTAAGAGTTCTGTTACAATTGGCATCAGCTCCTACAAACCAAAGACAGCACAAAAGCAAGCTTAGCATGTGATGCCAGCAGTGCAGCCCCTGAGTGTGCTGGGAAATAATCTGGGAAAATTGTGTTTCCCAGATCATGTCAATCAGCAATAGAGAAACTTCCAGTTTCAAGATTTGGAGGAAGGTCCTATAAAAGCAATATGCATCTGGGAAATGTCTTCTGCACTTGTTTATGTGCCTCAGCCAGCCACACAATTCAGACATGCAGCATATGTCTGTGGGACACAGAAGGGTTGCTGAAGATCAACTTTCCACTCCCCCATCCCTCTCAGCTCATGACTTATCCCCACTGTCATCACCAGTATACTTTAACAGTGTCCCTAGCAGAAACTAAGCTCTAAATGAATGGCAGGCACAGATAGCCCCGTTATCCCACCACCTGGTCCCAGTTACACAGAGAAAATAAATACTTGTTTGCAGTTGGCCATAGCGTAATTCAAAAATGAAACGTCAAGGACATTAAATATGTCATTTTTTCTCTTCTCTATGTCTTTCTCACAGGTGTCAAACAGCTTCTACAATAGAAAAACAACAGCTGATCAGAGCAGCAATCACAGTGAAATGGAAAGCATGGTGTGAGAAGAATGGTCTGAAAACACATCAGCATTAGAGTAAATTGCAGGGTCCCCAATTGACTGAAATATGTCTTTAATACTTGGGAAATAAACTGTTTCAATGAGCTGTCTGCATGTTGAAGCCCATTCATCAGCATCTGTGGGTCCCTGCCATTGCAATCGATGGTAATAATGGTTTCATCTCAGTTTTGTCCTTTAAGGTTTACCATTTTCCTTTAAATTATCTCAGAATCAGAACAAAGAGTCAGACATCAGAATGGGATGTTCTATCTAGTAGTTAAAGCATTACCCATAAGAAAAATAGACTGATTTCCCACTTGTGCTTAATATGGGTGATAAATGGGACTGGGATTTGAACATGCCTTTTGGAAAGGCAGGAGGAGGCAGGTCTTTGTCAGTTTGCTCTCTACATCACTACATAGGCCTTGCTGGACTGGTAAATAACAGACAGTAACATAGTTCCCAATCCCGTCTGATATAGAAGTACTAAATACTCAAAGCCTGCTGTACTGGCTATAGCACATCAATTTGATAAGATTCAGGTTGATAAAATGGACACGAACAAACCTTAATTATGCTTCTGCCATTTTTATATGTCATGTTGGTTGAGTATGTCTTGAATTTTTCCCAGTCATGTAGCCTAAGCATCTCATACAATTGCACTACAGCAGACAAGCGTGAAGGGTCATTCATGTTCTCTGATTGCTTGTGCATGCTCATCATTTTAGACAAGAGCTCGTTGTTTCTAGAGCAAGAAGGATATTCAAAAAGTTAACTAAGACAAGATTAAAAAATGAATAAGCATAACTATTTTAATTAAACTATTTCAGGAATACCATATTTTCTACAATGCACTTCTCAGCTATACCATACCAGGTGATAAGCAGCTTTTGTGTGGGAAAGAGTACTTTCATGTCTCAATTTTGCATGGTCACAGTGATCAATGAATGTGATTTGCATGTGATCAAAGAGCAGTATTTGGACTATGTCTTTGTACGCTGATTCTTTTTATTAACATGTTCACCCTGGGAACATCTCCTTCCCTTTGTAGAACAACCCAATCCATCTTCCTCGATGATTCAACTAATCAAATCCATCAGTTATAAAGAGATGCTGACAGGTCAGAAGTCTGGGGAGAAGGTGCCTGCACTGCCTGCTCAGAAAAAAAGAGTCTCTAAGGACTGGAGAAAGCAAGAAGTGTGTGGCTTCTCAGTGTAAAAACATGCTGCATCAGAAATCTGAATATATATGTTACCGTGTCTCTAGTCGTTTGATCTTCTCTTTCATCTTCTGATTTTCTTCCTCAAGCTCTTTTTGTGTGACCCTTCCAGAAAATGCTCTGAAACAGATTTATTTCAAGAGGTCTCTTCATCTGTGGTTATTGTATAACAGCAGACTTGCCTCTGTGGAATCACCAACATTTCAGCAAAAACACTGTGAGGTGGGAGGGCGTAGAGCACCCAGGAAGGATTCCACATAACCAGCTTAACAACCTCCCCCACCTAGGTTTTATACTCAAAGCAAGGGCAGAGCTATCTACAGCACAAGAAAGAGAGCTGGGGCTGTGAGGATCAGAGGTGAGACAAGAGAAAGACAATGGGCTTGAAAAAAAACAAAAGTATTCTCCACTGGTTAGTATCTACGCTCATCTCTTCTCTAGTTTTCTTCATTTTTAATATCAAAACAGCACCAAACATCCCAAACTCTTCAGAGAGTTTCTGTCTTCATGAATTCCTTTCTCCACAGATATCTGGGTAATTGCAGTCTCTCTCCAGTGGGTGAAATTCTCCCATCTCCAATGCCTATTCTTTAGGTGATACTGCTAGAGTTTAAAAAAGCCCTTTCTAAATGATAAACTAGATATTTGGTCTATCACATACTCACACCATAGAACTGTTTTGTTTTGTTTTTTCCTTATCATTCACCAGTTTTTTAGAGGTTATGTTTCCTTCTATATTTTAGATCTCAGAGCAAATACATTCAGTTCTAATTAAAAACACACCTCTTGTCCCATGGTTCTTTCTGCTCCTTTCAGAGTAAGGCATACCATCTTGTATTAATATTTTGATCTTGTGAATTATTCCATCAAATCTCTATGCTGTCAATTAAATTACCTTCATTAGTGCATGCAGAAATATCGTGTTCGGAGACTGTCTAAATTTGGAGGTGGTAAATGTAGTATGTTTATTGAAGGAAAATGACTGGCTCTAGGTGAAAGGAGGATACTGAGAAGCGCAAATTCAGAAACACCCAGCACTTACTCCAGAGAGCTCCCTTGTTGCTGGTTGTAAGGAGGGTCAAGTTTGCTGGTCTCCTGCATCTTGGAAAGATCAGATACAGCACTCTGCCTAGAAATGGAAGAAGCAATCTATGTTAAACAAACAGACCTGGGAATAAACAAAGAATAAGGACCTGAATGTGAGAGGTGTGATCTGGATCTATATTAGTTTCCTGACAGCCTTCCATAATTAAGCAAACTAACTCACTTAGTCACACAAGTGACTAAGCTTGATCATTATTTGAGTTTAGGTCCAGGGTCTGGGAATCACTGCCTTATATAGACCCAAGTCTCGAACTTGAGTCACTCCTGAAGAAAGCTCTATGGTTTCAGAAAGTCTGACTGTTTCTCCTGCTTGCCTGTCCTCATTATCAGGCTACCCATGACTGATCATCTGCAAATCCTTAATGACTCTACTGATACTCCAAACAAGATCAGAAACTTTAAAATACTACAACTTGTCCTCAGTGAAATCCCAATAGGAAAGCCTCTTCTCCACAAAGCTGTGTATAGTTTAGGAAGGGTTTGGAAATCCAGCTATACTATTTGAAGTTCATTCACTCCTGGCCTTAGGTACTGTGAATGATCTATGTTTGTATTTTTTTTTTCCTCAAAAAACTGTGATTCATTAGGCTATTATTTCTTTTTCTTTACTCATGATCAACAACTTCCCTCCTCCTTCTCCATAGCCCAGCTACCATGTCTTCCATTGATGCATGCTTAGCTCACGAGGGCAGTTTTCACAAAACAAACAAACAAACAAACAAACAAAAAACATGACTGACTGCACATCTACTCCAAATGTCTTCAGAGCTGCTTTTACTACACCTCTCCTTTCTTTGTTGGGCTGTATGCCTTTATCTTGGGCAATGCTCTTGCTAAAGGAGCCATTACCTATTCATAAAAGTATTTGCATAGAAATGAAAGTTTATGTCACAAGATGATTTAGAATCATAGAATATCCCAAGTTGGAAGGGATCCATATGGGTCATTGACACATATGCTCCTGACTCATTGACTCATTGACTCCTGGCACCCCACAGGTCTATCCAAAAAATTAGGACCGTGTGACTAAGTGCACAGTCCAAAAGCTTCTTAAACTCCGACAGGCTCGGTGCTGTGACTACATTCCTGGGGAGCCTGTTCCAGTGTGCGACCACCCTCTCAGTGAAGAACCTCTTCCTGATGTCCACCCTGAACCTCCCCTGTCACAGCTTGACACCATTCCCACCGGTCCTATAGCTGGTCACTAAAGAGAATAGATCGGCGGCTGCCCCTCTGCTCCCCCTTGTGAGGAAGTGGTAGACCGCAATGAGGTCTCCCCTCAGCCTCATCTTTTCCAGGCTGAACAGGCCCAGTGACCTCAGCCACCCTGCATACATCTTCTCCTCTAGGCCCTTCACCATCCTAGTAGCCCTCGTCTGGACACTCTCCAATAGTTTCATGTCCTTTTTGTACTGTGGTGCTCAGAACTGCACACAGTGCTCGAAGGGAGGCTGCACAGAGGCGCAGAGCAGGACAATCACCTCCCTTGACCGACTAGCGATGCCGTGCTTGATATACCCCAGGATACAGTTGGCCCTCCTGGCTGCCAGGGCACACTGCTGGCTCATATTCAACTTGCTGTCAATCACAACCCCCAGATCCCTCTCTGCAGGGCTGCTCTCCAGCATCTTGTCACCCAGTCTGCACATTTAGCCAGGGTTGCCCCATCCCAGGTGCAGGGCCTGGCACTTGCTCTTGTTAAACTTCATGTGGTTGGTGATTGCCGAGCTCTCCAATCTGTCCAGATCTCTCTGTAAGGCCTTTCCACCCTCAACAGACCCAATAACTCCTCCAAGTTTAGTATCATCAGCAAATTTGCTCAAAACACCTTCCAGCCCTACATCCAAATTGTTTATAAAAACACTGAAGAGGTCTGGCCCTAAAATGGAGCCTTGAGGGACCCCACTAGTGACCATCCACCAGCCAGATGTGTCCCTATTTACCACAACCCTTTGAGCCCTGCCTGTCAGCCAATTGCTCACCCATCGTGTGATGTTTTTGTTTAGCTGTATGCTGGACATTTTGTCCAGTGGGATCCTGTGGAAAACTGTGTCAAAAGCTTTACTGAAATCCAAAGAGATCACATCAGCTGGTTTCCCTTGATCAACTAGATGGGTGATCTCATCATAAAAGGAAATTGAATTTGTCAAACAGGACCTACCCCTTGTGAACTGTATTGTCCCCCAGGTGCACTTCAATAAATTCAAGGATAATCTTCTCCATAATTTTACCATACACTGACATGAGACTGACAGGCCTGTAGTTGCCAGAGTCCTCTTTCTTGCCCTTCTTGAAAATTGGTACAACATTTGCCAACTTCCAGTCAACTGGGACCTCTCCAGATTCCCAAGACCATTGGAAAATAATTGAGAGAGGTCCTGCGATGATGTCAGCCAGCTCTCTAAGACCCAGATGGATCCCATCTGGACCCATGGACTTGTATGGATCCAGGTAGGGCAGGAAATCCTGCACATGTTCAGGGTCAGTTGGGAGTGCAACATTCCCACTGTCACAATCCTCCATCTCAGGGCACCTGGGTTCCCGAAGCCCATCATCAGCATTGAAGACAGAGGCAAAGAAGGCATTAGATGTCTCTGCTTTGCCTATGTCCTTGTCTGTGAGGTGACCATCCCCACTGTGAGAAATTAAGTTGTGTTTTTGCAGGGTTGAAAAAAAAGAAAACTTGTACATATATGGTGTAGAGGAGTATTGAGTAGCTTGCGAACCTGTAGTACTCAGCCAATGAGGAAACAGGGGAGGTGATCAGGTGTTGAGCAATAGGGAATAAAAGGTTATGATTTGTTTACTATAATGCGCTCCTAATTGGCAGAACACCCACCACTGCAATTGTGAATAAAATAGCTTCACAGAAGATCCTGTCTGAAGAAAATTATTTGATATTTTTCTCACACCATCAAGTAGCAGACCTATGTTTTCTCTGGTCCCTCCTTTTTCTATTCACATATTAAAAAAAAGCCCTTTTTATTGTCTCCCACAGACCTGTGTGGCTACAACTCTAAGTGAGCTTTGGCTGCATGAATTTTCTCCCTATGAACATGAACAGCATCTCTGTAGTCCTTCCACATTGACTGACCCTGCTTCCAGCAGTCATACACTTTCCTTTTATGCCTAAGATCTAGAAGAAGATCCCTGGTCAGCTAAGCTGGCCTTCTGCCCCGCCTGCTTGACTTCCGATATTTTGGAATTGCCTGATTCTGTGCTTTTAGGAGGCAGTGCTTTAAGACTGACCAGCAATGATGGACGCCAATGCCTTCAAAAGCTGTTTCCAAGGAGACCTTGCTGACTAGTTCCCTGAGCAGCCTCAAGTCTGCTCTCCCTATATCCATGTCTGAAGTTTTGGTGGCAGTTTTCCTCCTGTCATCAAAAATTTTAAACTCAGCCACTTCATGGTCACTATAACCAAGACAGCCGCCAATTGCCACGTCTCCCACCAGACCCTCTCTGTTCTCCAGCAACAGATCTAGGTGGGCACTTTTCCTAGTTGGTTCCCTTAGCACCTGCACCAAGAAGTTATCACTGAGGTGCTTTAGGAACCTCCCGGACCTGCTCATTTCAGTCATGTGGTAATCCCAGTTGATGTCTGGCAAGTTGAAGTCCTCCATAAGGACAAGGGTAGCTGATCTGGAGGTATTTCTTAGTTTCTCAAAGAATAATTCATCAGTGTCGTCATCCCAGCTGGGTGGTCTGTAATAGACTTTATTTGTTTGTCCCTTAATCCTTACCCAGAGGCTCTCAATTTTGCCATCACCAACTGCAAGCGCCATACAGTCCAGACCCTCCTTCATGTACATTGGCACCCCACCACCTCGTCTGCCCTGCCTGTGCCTCCTGAGGAGCCTGTAACCATTATTGCAACACACCAGTCACAGGACTCATCCCACCAGGTTTCGCTGATGCTGATGATATTGTACTTCTGGGACTGAGCCAAGACTTCTAGCTTATTCCATTTATTCCTCATACTGAGTGCGTTTGTGCAAAAGCACTTCAAATGCACCTCATTTTTCACAGCACCTCGTGGAACAGACCAAAGGACCTCAGTAGCATGCAGTCGCTCTGATTATAGCATTAAAGCACTATCAGAAGGACAGAGGCAAGCATGACCTATGCCCCTGATCCTTTAACCAGTCACCCCAAAGCCCTAAAGTCCCTTTTGATTGCTCTTGGATTTCTCCTTGCTACTTCGCCATTACCGGCCTGAAAAAACAGTAGTGGATAGTAGTCAGAGGGCCGTACCAGGTGAGTGACTTTCCTGGCAATGTCTCTTACCTGAGCCCCAGGGAGGCAGCAGACTTCCCTGTGGGTTGGGTCTGGACAGCATATCAGGCCCTCTGTCCCTTTCAGAAGGGAATTCCCCATGACAACAACCCTACTTTCTTTCTTGACAGAAGATGTAGTGATGAGAGGGGTAGATTGCCTTGCCTTAGGCACCCCTTCCAACCGGGATGGGCTTTCATCTACATCACTGCTTTGACTGTCAAGTTCTAGAGCCTCATACCTGTTACATAAGGCTAGTCAGGAAGGTGAGATGCAGGGAGAGGACTCACCTACCACCTGAGCAGAAACCTTCCCCCCTTGTCTTAGGACCCCCTCCTACTGCCTGGTGGGATGGGGGAACCTTTGTCTATTGTGTAGTGGCTGCCTGGTGGGATAGGGAAGCCTTTGTTTCTTGTGTGGTGGCTGGCTCATGAGTCTGCCTCAGGGTAGGTAGAGTATGCTTCCACCAGTCAATTTCCCTCTCTGACTCCTCTCTGACTTGATTTCCTGTAATGTACCCTGTACCTTGAGCTGCATTCCAAGACAAATCTGTCTTGGATCTCAAGCCTATCTATGAAAATGGAACCAAATAGGAGAATGAAAGTTTGGACCACCCTGCAGAAGAGTTCTGATAGCCAAGGTTGAGTATGTTTTCGTGACAGTTGCAGAAACACATGATTTCTCCCTCATATGTATTCTTAAAATAAAGAATCATGGTACCTGTTGCAGTTCTCCAGAAATTGTAGTCGAACCTCAATATTGGCACACCAAACTCTCATCTCACTGTCCATCAGTCCATTGGGGAAGAAAGAAATTATAAGACACATTACAGTCAGTAAGAAAGAAAATGTTCATTAAAGACCTATGAAATGCATAAACTAAAATTCCTCCCTCCAGTTCCTTATCAGCTTCTAGCTGATTTAAAAAAACAAAAACAAAAACAAACAAAAATAAAATAAAATAAAATAAAATAAAATAAAATAAAATAAAATAAAATAAAATAAAAAAACTATGGACCAAAACTTCTAAAGACTGTGTTTTGCCAGGTAGGTGGTTTGTGATTTTCTGAGTATAAGGACAGGGCGGAGCTAGCACTGCAAATAAAATACTGTCAAAGTGTAAAAGCTGTATGCTATATGATGCAGATTAAACAGCTTCCGTAAGCTGGCTCTGGGTTCCCAATAGAGCCCCCACAAATGTTGGTGCTAAGCCAGAGACACCCTTGTTTGGCTTGTTTGTAACCTCCTGTTCAACCTGTACTAGTATACACTAGATGCAACTGATCATCAGGGTCCTCATTGGTTTTAGGGCAGAGAAGGGACTGCTCTCCGTAGGGCATTAGTGCCAGCCACCAGCAGGTGAAGAACCTGCAAATGACTCGGTCCTCCCTCCTTTGGAAGCAAGGCTCAGCAAGGACTTGGAAGCATGGAGAGCCCATACCAGTCCCAGGGAAAGCACTATTCTCTCAACATTTTCAGTGTATCCCAAGGTTAGGGAAATCATCTGGAGACAGCATCCCTAAAACAGAGGTGAACTTTCAGAAGGTTGCAGACAGGACATTGATATTTCTTCTCTGGGGACTCTCACCACTCATCGGATCCCAGTGTTAGCCCTGTGCTATCTCACACAGCACACTCCTGCCAGACTGAGGACAGAAGGAAAAGGTGTGACAAAAGACACCTGCAGGTTAGGGAGGAACAGAGTTTGCAGAACTGGTAGAGAAATCGAGTGAGAAGACTGGAAAGGTGAGAGAGCTAGGGAGAGCAGGCATGCCAGACAGTTGTGGCAGGAGGGAGAAGGAACAGGGTCCCAAACAGCTCTCCCACCCAGCTGCCAGCAGCCACTTGCAGCACCTTTTTCAGGCTTAGTACAGTTATTCCTGTTGAGGCATGCTCAAAGGATTTGCTTGCAGGTCCCTGGCAACAAGGAGGCCTTGTCTGCTTGGACAGACCCAGGCTTTTCCTTGTGGGACCTTTGCTGGGTCCCACAAAGCAGAGAGCCCCCTTAGAGCTACGAGGATGGGCTGTGCCTTCCCTGGCTCCAGCACCAAAGGCTGTGGAGGAAGTGTGTTTGTTTCTGTGTGCGCATTGCAACACAAACACCCAGTATATGGTTCCCGGACACCCCTGCACAAACCTGGCCAATAATATTCCCAAGTAGCTGTCAGCAATGCTAGAGCTTGCCTTGGCTTGCGGGTCTCTAGCTTCTGCTACTGAAGGCACGGTGGGAAGTTGAGGGAATTGAACAACACTCTTTTTAAAGAAACCTGGCACACATATGGGCACCATGAAAACTTGTGCCCAAAACTGTACTGTCACAGGAAGCCTTTTCTTGCTTGCTTGTTTGCTTTCCTTCCTTTTAGGGTTAAGCATGTCTGTGTCCCAGCCCATGCATGTCAAAGCTGGGCCGTGCAGGGGATGGCACTAGGCCAGAAACTAGTTGTGTTGTATTTTTCTCGGTGGTACTTCCAGCCTCAACAAACTATGGTCTTAGGGTAGGTAACAGTCCACATGGATCTGCTTTTATCTCTGGAAAGAGCCTTCGAGTTTCCCTTCCAGCCAAAGAGGTGACTATTGTCCTAACACCCCCTGCCATAGAAGCTGGGAACATGAAGGACAATGGTAGAACTGCAGGGGTCCATAACTCTGGACCACCAGAACGAGGATATTTTCTGGTTGCCTGACTTACCTAAGTTCTTTTGGCAGCTTCTCCAGCCATTCCATCATATTGGGATGTGTGGGCTCTGTCCTAGAAGTCATGTTTCCACGATTTAATATTCCTCTGAGGAAAAAAAAAAAAAAAAAAGGAATTCTTAAAATGAAGGGAAAAAAAGATCACATACTCTAAAGAAGTATCTTATAAAAGACAGCCAGCCTCATGAACAGATACTCCATGGCTACATCCATGCCACGGTACAGGCTCCAGGGCGCATGATGGCACAGCACACTCCTGGATGCAGTTTTGGCAGAAGTGAGCTAGCCCTGTCCCACATGATGCCTAGCACAGTTCAGGGGACTGTACAGGCCAGGGTTTCCTAAACATAGATGGAAGATTTGAGCTGGATTAGGGCTGGATGAAGTGGGCAGGATAAAGGGAACCCTCCCAGAAAAGAATCAAAACCCGGAACTATGGAGAGTGGGGAACAAATGCAGGTGGCTGGTGTGCTGAAATCAAGTTTGTACGGTATGTGTTGTTTTTGTTTTTAATAGTGAAGAACAAAGCAATATGTTCTCAAGGTGATTTTAATTTCTAACCTGCTCTGTGCCCTTTTTCCCAGTGCAAATCCCAAACATCAACTACTATCACAAAGGCAATCCCAGGTTCAGGTGCTCCTGCAGCTTGGATACAGGTAGAGCAGACAGCAAGCTCCTTCCCAAAGCAAGACAGCATCAGAGGAAGCCTACGCATTGCTTTATGCTGATCCACATCTACATGACCTCTGCAAGGGGCTGTCCTGCCCCTCTCTCCCAGGACTTCCCCATTCCTCTCCTGCTGAAATGGATTTTGGATTTGTTTTGGATTTGTTTAGTTAAACGGCTTGGTTTTCAGCTATATCACTTGATTTCCAGCCTTTAACTGAGGACACTTTTTTTTTTATTTTTTAATTTGAACTCACCATTTCAGTATAAAATCTGCATTTAAGTCAGCCTTCCCCCTCAAAATAAAGGAGTACAGAGAGGGTTCCCCTAAAGTCTAGGATCTGTTACACTGTTTATATTGTTCATTCCAATTTCTTCTCATTTCACACACATTTAAGGTGTGCCTTATCCTTTGGAGCAGAATTTGATCATGGGAGACTGACTGACCGTGTGACTCCTCAGGGAAGCTCCACAGGACAGGAGGTAGGAAACAAATCTGTTTGAAATATTTCACTCAGGAAGTGTTTGAAGTTCCCTTCCTGCAAGCCCCCAGACCTACTAGGTCTAAGTTTGAACTTTAAGTTTAAAGTGTAAGTTTAGCTGGAGACAACCTCTGTGCAACATACCTGTCAACTTCTGAAGTCACCTCTCTAGAATATGTGTCCATATAGTCTCCGCACATCCCTAGTTGGTTGTAGGAAAAAAAGCCAGGTCCATCCATGAGGTTACAGGAGGAGAAAATGTTCAAGTGAGTGGCAGCACTGTGTTCCTAGGAGCGCAGACAGCAAATGCAAGTGCCAGGGAGTTTCTTGCTTACATACTGTGAGTTTCAACCCTCCCTTTTACAAGAAAGGGTACTGTTTCCTGTAATTGATGTCAGAATCAACTTCCCTCCGGTCAGTAGCCAGTAAAGACAGGGTGGGGGTGGCTTCATGCTGTAGCCAGAACGGTTTCAATTTCATCCCAGTCTGTTATATTTATTCCTCTGTAACCCTAGAGCTGTGTGTATTTGTGCTGCTGTCAGACATGGCCAGCGATTCAGTCTTTGTCGTTGCTATAGATTTTGGCACGTCCTACAGTGGGTACTGTTTTTCCCTTGCTTCGGGTACAGACCAAATCCGCCAGGTGTTCTGGGGAACAGAGCATGGTCTCAAGACCCCCAAGACGCCCACATGCATCTTGTTCGACCGGAAGAAGGAGTTCAGTAAATTTGGCTATGATGCTGTGATGAAGTACAAGAGCCTGCCCTCCAGCGAAGCTGACAAGTGGTACTTCTTCCAGAACTTCAAGATGAGACTGTACAACACGGTATGTAGAGTGATTACTGCTAATGCAAGTCAGAACTATTTGTTTATTTAAGGGATGTGGGTTAAAGGAATTGGTGAAGGGGACAGAGTAATCTGGCTGGCCAAGATGAATGAACAGAAGTCAAAGGGCATTTTGATTAACAAGAAATTATTTACGTTCTTAATTAGCTAACAGCTTCACGAGACTGCAGACCCCATTGAAGCCAAATACTTGTTCATAACAAAAAACTGCCCTGCTCTAGAACTTAGCAGAGAAACTAACCTCTTTCTGGGACTTTCTACCTCAGTCTTGTACATAGAACAAAGGAAGTTTCTTGTAATTCAAGATGGGTTGACCCAGGGTCAGCCTGTCTTTCCCTCCCCTGAAGGAATGTGCTCAAGCCATTTTTATGGGTGTCTGTCTGTCTTTCAAGCAAGTAGTAGTTACTGTTTTTCTCCGACGGCTCTGTGCTAGTTCAGAATTGTTCATGGCTTTTTCTGGTAAGGTTTCTTCAACCAAACATCATGCTACCTCAGGGCTTCCTTGTCTGTGCTCTGTGGTCCTACAGCACCTCCCACACGTCTTCCACCTTTTTCTGCTTTTTGCCTATTGAGATTAACTTTTCCTAAGTGTCACCATCTGCTTTTATTAGTTCACTTTGGCTCTGTGCTTTTCATTTTACTTTGTATGCCCTCAAAATTGGTGTTTCTCCACTGTGAGTGTTTGCACAAAGTCTTACAACTTGATGTGTGCTTGCTACTAATCCAGAGAACAGAGTCAGCCCCAGATGAAGTCCCTTGTCTGCTCTTTAGCATCCTCCAGTGCTAAGCAATGAGTGCTGATCCAGGTGTGGGGGAGGTGGGAGGCTGCCGTAAGGACTCCCCTCCCCAGGAAAGGTGTGAACGATGTGGTCTGACATAGTGTCACCCATGGAGTGATAGGCTCTCACTCACTTTTGCGGCAGGAGGTTCTGGAGAGAGATTTTACTTCAAGCTCATTTCTCTGTACCCACGGAGCAAATGGTTAAGGGAAATATTAGAAAGAGACAAGAGAGGGAAACAATAGTTCCCAGACACCTACCTTGTTATTTCTGAATCTCCACAAAAAGTGCCCATGGAGAAAATGCATCACCTTCTGTTGACTGAGCCAGGAACTTTTCTGATTATTATAGCTGGGCAGACCCTGGACCTACCTACTTACCTCCATTGGCTGTAAAGGGTCCCACACTACGTTGGGTTAGAAACTGGCTGGATAGCTGGGCCCAAAGAGTCTTGGTAAATGGAGTCAAATCCAGCTGGAGGCCAGTCACTAGTGGCGTTCCCCAGGGATCAGTGCTGGGGCCGGTCCTCTTTAATATCTTCACCGATGATCTGGACGAGGGCATTGAGTGCACCCTCAGTCAGTTTGCAGATAACACCATGTTAGGTGCGTGTGTCGATCTGCTTGAGGGTAGGAAGGCTCTGCAGGAGGATCTGGATAGGCTGCACCGATGGGCTGAGGTCAACTGCATGAAGTTCAACAAGGCCAAGTGCCGGGTCCTGCACCTGGGGCGCAATAACCCCAAGCAGAGCTACAGGCTGGGAGATGAGTGGTTGGAGAGCTGCCAGGCAGAGAAGGACCTGGGAGTGATGGTGGACAGTCGGCTGAATATGAGCCAGCAGTGTGCTCAGGTGGCCAAGAAGGCCAACGGCATCCTGGCTTGCATAAGAAGCAGTGTGACCAGCAGGGCTAGGGAGGTGATCGTCCCCCTGTACTCGGCTCTGGTGAGGCCGCACCTCGAGTACTGTGTTCAGTTTTGGGCCCCTCGCTACAAGAAGGACATCAAGGTGCTTGAGCGGGTCCAGAGAAGGGCGACGAAGCTGGTGAGGGGCCTGGAGAACAAGTCCTACGAGGAGCGGCTGAAGGAGCTGGGCTTGTTCAGCCTGGAGAAGAGGAGGCTCAGGGGCGACCTTATCGCTCTCTACAGGTACCTCGAAGGAGGCTGTAGTGAGGTGGGGGTTGGTCTGTTCTCCCACGTGCCTGGTGACAGGACGAGGGGGAATGGGCTAAAGTTGCACCAGGGGAGTTTTAGGTTAGATGTTAGGAAAAACTTCTTTACTGAAAGGGTTGTTAGGCACTGGAACAGGCTGCCCAGGGAGGTGGTGGAGTCACCATCCCTGGAAGTCTTTAAAAGACGTTTAGATGTAGAGCTTAGGGATATGGTTTAGTGGGGACTGTTAGTGTTAGGTCAGAGGTTGGACTCGATGATCTTGAGGTCTCTTCCAACCTAGAAATTCTGTGATTCTGTGATTCTGTAAATTCTGTGATTCTGATTTAGGGCCATCTTTCATAGAATCATAGACTCATTTAGGTTGGAAAAGACCATTAAGATCATCTAGTCCACCCTTTAACCAACCACTGCCAAGTCCACCATTAAACCATGTCACTAAGCTCTACATCTACACATTTTTTGAAGACTTCTAGGGATGGTGACACAGCTAGGCAGCCTGTTTCAGCCATCTTTGATGGCTGCTGAAGCAGAACAAAGAGAAACATGTGGTAAAGGCTGGCTCACAAGACTTTGGATACAGGCAACAATTTCCACATTTCTAGATAGAGCAGGGAAGCAGGAACTGATGGAGGAAGTTTGGGGCTCCTGGAAGAGACCGAAAAAGTGTCAGAGCAGCCACCTGTCTCAGGTTTCACATATACCCAGGCAGACACATAAGCCCATAAACCAAGAGGACACATTACAGATAAATCGTATCAGAACAGAGGGATATTTGTCTGTATATTTTTCCAGTATATATTTTGTTAACTACATACACTGGAGCATAGGAGCAACCTGAAGTCTCTGTACATATGCCTGCGAAATATAGGATGACATCACATAGAAAGTACAATTCTCCCCACTAGTGTTCAGGAGGATCTATAGGGTCTTTATGAAAGTTGGAACATGAGGAACGGTCGACTTATCAACCACATGGGTATTTTGCCTATTGAAAGATTATAGGCAAGCAGTTTGGTAGCTGACCTGCATCAATTAGACTTCAGTTAGCTACATAATGAAGCCATTTGGGGGAATTTACTGAGATCTGGAGATAGGACCTCATTCTATAGCACGTTCTGTGTAGTGCTCAGTGTAAAGAGGACAGAACTGTTACTGGGACTTCTACATTTAACCCCAAGACATTTTTACTGTTTCCTCTCAATTGTAGAAAGTCACTTCTGGCATGGAGATGGAAGCAAGCAATGGAAAGACACTTCCTGCCCTGATGGTCTTTGCTGAAAGCCTACGCTACATGAAGGAACATGCCCTGAACACTGTCCAAGAGGCCTCTTTCCACACCGTCTGTGACCCCCAGGAGATCACCTGGGTCATTACTGTCCCAGCCATATGGAGTGCAGCTGCCAGGCAGTTCATGCGGCTGGCAGCAAAAGAGGTAAAGCCAGTGGTTATCCCACTTCCTCAGGTTATCTTCTCAGATTTCTTTACCCACCAAGGAAGAGGAAATGTTCTTTTTTTAAAAAAAACAACCTGCATTTCAAATTTCTACCCATCAGGGAGATGAATCTCCCCTAATATGTGTGTAGGGGGATGTCCTGAGCTAGAAGTAACCACTGCTCTGCCCCTTCTCCTGCCGCTGTCTAGAAATGAGCCCACAGAGATCAGTGGTGCAAGAAGCATTACTCCAGGGTGGATGAGAACAGCCTCACTAGCAGATGGTGTTCATGCAGCAGTGATCTTGCCACCTTTCCTGAACTGACACTTCTCTTGTGATTTTAGGCAGGACTCATCTCTGACATGATTTCTGAGAAGCTGATTATTGCCCTGGAGCCAGAGGCTGCATCACTCTGGTGCAAACAGCTTCCACAAGAAGGGTTTATCGTAGAGGCCAGTGACAAGAAAAAGTTTGAAGACTCCCCTGGGATCCAGTATATTGTTGTTGACTGTGGAGGTAAAGTTTTCCCTGTTCAACAGGTACAATCTTTGCTGGGCACGGAGAGCGGCTTTTTTGCTGCGTCTAACACAGAGGTCCCCAAAGGACTGCAGAGCAGTCCCAGAGCTTGAACTCCACTTCTGTGATTGTCATGGTATTTTTATTTTAATTTTTCTCTTCATGAGATCCCATGGGCAGGCAGCAAAATGGGAAGAAAGGACAGGTCTTCTAATGGCTTGATCCATGGCAAATGGAAGTCAATGAGTGTCTGATGTCTTCCAGCACTTCGGGCCAGCCAGTCGCTGCACAAGCTCCTGCCATCATGCCACTCCATCCTGCTCCCTGTTCCAGCAGTGGCCACTGACACACACCCAATTACTGTTGTGTAGCTTCCTCTGTAGAAGCAAGTGCAGTGCCCAGTGAACTGGCCAAAGTGATTAACTAGTAGGCCCTGTAGAATAAATAATTAAGAATAGTTGATAAAACACCACTTAGTAATTTCTGTTGTTTCCTGTGGAAGTAATTTAGAGTGACATGAATTTACTGCCAAGAGCACTCTGGTGATTGTGAACAAAGACTGCCAAAGTATCAAGAGCACCACAGGTTTCTCACAGTCTCACCATCACTGTTCATTTTAACTCAGAACTTGTGTAACAAAAGGCAAGAGTCAACTTAAATTTAGTGCTTAAATTTAGGAAATCTAAAAGCATACAGGCAATAGAGAAGGAGAGTAGATGTGAAAAAGAAAGCACTGGAAAAACACACTTGGGACCCAGGAGTTCAGAAAGGAAGACTATATTCAGTGAAAAGTAAGGATCTTGTGTAATTCGGAGAGAATATCTAACTTGATTTGTCTGTGTGTATGTGTGTAGGCGGCACAATAGACATCACAGTACATGAGATCCAGGAAAACCATTATCTGAAGGAGTTACACAAGGCATCTGGAGGTGGATGGGGAGGCAACAGAGTGGATGAAAACTTCAGTGCATTCCTCAGAGAAATATTTGATGATGGTGTATGGGATGAATATGTAAAGAGACACCCTACTGAATTACAAAATATGATGTACAACTTCGGTCTACAAAAATGCTCTGCCAACAGGGAGGCAGTCTACATACATTGCTACTACAACTTGACAAGAGTGGCAGAAAGCAGGAAGGAGATCTCTCAGTTCTTCACAAAAGTCACAGGAGCTGTATGGTGTGATGGGGCGATCATGGTTACATATGAGAAAATGAAGAGCTTTTTTGAGTACAGTATCAAAAATATTGTTGGTACTTTGAGGGAAATCCTTGGCAAGCCTGAGATGGCCAAGGTCCAGTACATTTTACTTGTGGGAGGTTTTTCAACTAGCATCATCTTGAGGGATGCAATCCGTCAGGCTTTTAGCACGAAGTATCATGTCCTTTGTCCCATGGAGGCCCAAGCTGCCGTTGCAAAAGGGGCTGTTTTATTTGGAGTCAATCCAAAAATCATTGCTTCAAGAATCAGTGCTCGGACATATGGTGTAGAAATATACACAAGATTTGATGTTGCTATCCACGACTTTTGTAAACGATATGTCTCAAAAGCTGATGGGTTTGTTTATTGCAAAGATATCTTCCAGAAATTGGTGGGAATTGAGGAGTCAGTGAATATAAATGAAGTTGCCGAATATATTTTTCAGCCAATAGAAGCAGATCAGACATGTGCACGCTTTTCTTTCTACTCCACGGAAAAGCAGTGTCCTCAGTATGTAGATGAGGAAGGGGTGGAACTGCTTGGCACATGCACAGTACCAATGCCAGACACGAGGCTGGGGAAGAATCGCAAACTGAGGCTGGATATTAAATTTGGGCTTACTGAATTTAAAGCCACAGCTACAGACATTACTTCCAAACAAAGTCGAACAATTGTGATAGATTTTTTAGCAGTGTAAATGCTTTGTTCTTAGAGCAGCAGGGACAACAAATTCAAGGGACAGCCTAAGCAGTAGGTACCAACTACTACAATGTAAAATGGCAAATGGACCATAAAGTTTATTATCCAGTCTTACCCTTAATTCAAAATCAGGTCCCTTTATCTGGAGTCCAGGTTTAATACTGCCAGGGGAGACATTTAAATGGATTTAAGTTTTCTTCAGAACATCACATAGAAATACATTATGTATAATCAAAGGGCTCTTGTCTGAGCCCTTCTGTCCAGCTGAAGATACTCCCTATGTCACTGACTTGGGCTTAATGTTTTCTGTTTCCATAAAAGCTCATCTCTTTCCCTCCTGTCTAGAGCACCTGTGAACAGGCTCAGCAAAACGTGGCCTTTGTGAACCCAAATTTGCCCAGGAAAAGCATGTAACAATGAAGTGTGCTGGGTCTGTCTGGGATGCAGTTAACTTTCTTCATGACTCTAATGTTTGCATTTGTAACTTCACCAAAATTCTAGAATGTGATTTTAGTTACTCAGCTTCTGTCGCCTCTTACCAACTTATTACATCCAATTATACTTTACTTCATGATTTGCTGCCTACTCCTATTGGAATGAACCTTACCCTGCTGAAGAAATTCCTGTTATATGAAGACTTGAAGCAGTTGATGAAACAAGTTTGAGAAAGTGGACAAAAGACTCTGATTACTGTCCGTCATAATATAGAAGAAATACATCGAGTGATGGAAAGAGTAAAGAAAGATGAACAGCACCATTGGTGGGACACATTGTTTGTATGGTCGCCAACTGCCACAGGAGTCTTCAACAACATGCTTCACCCTGTTATTGTTTGGTTAATACTCGCTGCATTACGCTTTATACTAACAATTTGTTTGCATGTTAAACTCTGGACTATGATGAAATGTTTCGTATCCTTACACGAAATACATACACTCGATAATCCTCATCCAAAAAATGTATGTGATATACCCAATACATTCCAAATGTCATGAAGTTTAAGTGACTATAGTCATGAGGTGGGCTACACTTCCTTGAGCAGGAAGTCCTGCCTACACATGGTCAGGTCCACTACCCAATCAGGCCTTAAAACTGTTATCGTGTATGTGCGTGCTAAGGATATAGCTTCTCTGCCTAACGCTGAACTGTTCCAGTGCTAATACTCAGTTAGTCAGATACACTGAATTAAAAATCAGCATTGGAGTCTTTGTTAGCTGCAATGACTATGTTAGAACCACTGCTATCCATCTACTTAATCCTTGTCAGTCATTACAACAGGATTCAGAGGATTAATCTGCAAATATGTTATGCCGCATGCTGTATAAAAGATGAACTATTTTGAATATGATGCATGTGTTTTCATGTTTACAATCTTAAATGCACATTAAAAATACTCACAGCAGAAATCTGAGTAGATTTCTATAGAGTCAGATCATATTTTTCTGTAAAATACGTAAGGGCTATTCTGGGTCGCTAAGGTCCACATGGTTTGCACATTCCCTGTGCCATTATTTTTGTCCTTCTTGCTCCCAGTCTGGCAGTGCATGGTCCCCAGACCAAACCTGCTTCAAGTCTATCTGTGCCACTGAAGAGATAAAAGGAGAATTTGAAACAGAGCACTCTGTATATTTCTTATCCTTTTGAATTTATGCTTTTGCAAGTGCAGAGTACAACGTGGCTCCACTCAAGCTCACAGTGCTCAATGTAGGAGAGAACTGCCAGACACACTAATGAAAGCAACGTGGAGGAGATTGTAAGGTACTTCCCCATGCAGGACTATATTTTTTCATAGCTATCTTTTGCTTCTTTTTTTTTTTTTAAATTTTATTTATTTATTTATTTTAAATTTTAGAGTTGTGTTTACCATGACCGTGACATATCAAAGTATGCTTTGGTACAGTTTTCTCTTCGGCTACTTGCCACCTTATGCCACTACACTGCCAGTGTCTTACTGAGCATTGACATTCCCAGTATTTGGAGAAAGAATTCTCTTTGCTTGTCTTTCTAAATTCCCCAGATATGTATTGTATTTATTGAGCTGGGGATTAACTGCTGTTCCATAATAACTAAGGCGGCTTATTGCCCTTAAACATGAAACTTAACATAGCAGATGACCAATCCAAGGAGGATCAAACGCAGACAGTTTTGCAGCACTTGGGGCCTGGCCACCAATGAGCTCTGCAGAGTCCCTGCTGCCGGAGTCTAAAGGAGCGGACGGCCAGAAGATGACACATACATCTGCCCCCAGCCCCATATACCCCAAGGGGCCACAGAGCCTGCCAGCCGGCTGCTGTCTAAGCCAGATATTTCTCAGAAACTGAAAGGGAAGCAAGCCCGCTGTGCAGAACCACCACCATCACACTGTGCTGCACCAGGAGGCAGGCCTGCTGCTCTGCTGGCGGGAGGAAGCTGGGCCACAAGCATCCACCCCACACTCCGCTCTCCTCCAAAGGCTCCGTGCTGTCCCCATTGGAACCCTCCCTTTCGGCTCTGTGGAGTAATTGCCTAAGGCGACTAGGAAAATTAAACTAATACTCACATTTGAAAGAGAATGTACAGCACTGAAGAAGCTTTCGGGGTGGAGTGTAGCTGCATTACCTAAGTGTTCCCTAGGTCTCTAACCTTAGGTGTTATCGCATTAGGGGAACCTGGTGTGCTAATTCTGAGAGGAACTGTGCAGAGGGTGGAGCGGAGTGGAGACACCACGGCCAGGCTCTGTGATAAGATGGGAACTGAAAGGTACATTGGAACCAATAAGCTGCTTATTTGCTATCCTGGGCCAACAGCCTGCCATGTTATTGACAAAATATTTCCTTTTGGTTAACTTTGCTCATTATAATATCATTACAATACCAAAACACACCTCCAACCCAAAAGCTACCCACCTCCAAGTTGCGACCACCTCACACCGAGCACGTGCTCTGAATTTCTTGGAGCCTGTGCCTTTAAACAAAAGCGAGAAAATTTAGCAGCAGTCATGACAAAGGTATGGATGACCAGAGTCACTCAATCTCCACCTAAAAGATAAAAGATAGAAAATAATATAAATTGGCCTAAGAGAGAAGGGATGTTAGGGAAGACACCATCGTGACTTCTGGGATCAGTCAGCGGGCTGAGTCTCCCTCCCCCCAAGTGGAACCCTCCATTTTGGCTCCCGTGGCCTGGCAGCTGCCACCCCCTGTGACTCTGTTCTTGCTGGCCCTTTGGCACCGCCACGGCAGTATTGTGTTGTGTTGTGCTGTGCTGTGCTGTGCTGTGCTGTGCTGTGCTGTGCTGTGCTGTGTTGTGTTGTGTTGTGCTCGGCTGGCCGGCATTCACGGTTTGGCACCTGCCTTCACGGAGGCAGCAGTGCCAGCAGCACTGCGTCCCCATTCACCCCCCCACCCCAGGCTCTCCTGAAATCTGGGACATTTTTCTGAGGATTTGGGGATGAGAAAGCAGAGGGCCATGCGGCTTTGTACCAGACCGCTCTTTGTTGGTGAAAAGGGAGAGGGAAGCACAAGGGTGCTTGGTTCCAGTGAAGTCCTTTGACACAAACATGCCCAGACCTGGTGCTGCAGCCTGAATTTCTCACAGAATAGCTGCAGAGCACACGGACACCAGTGCCGTGTGGTGAGGCAGGCAATACAGATGGGTTATGAGGTGGAGCTGGGGCAACCCTTCCCTTCTGCCCCACTGCTACAAATTTGTAAGGACTGCTGTGCATTGCTCTTACCTCTTCCCGGTGAGAGGAAAGGAAGAGCACAGGGTGTGAGGTGAAGGAGTTCGGAAACGTGCTACAAAGGCACTGAGGTTGGCCTCTACCTTGCCACTGTGTTAAGCACCTGTACTTTCAGTATTTTAAATGCTGCCTCAGCAGAGGTGTCACACACCTCCACCAAGAGGTCCCTGTGCGGTTGCAACCATCCCTTTCCATCTGCCCAGGGGACCGGGCTGGCTTTGCTCACTGTGACACACTTTCCTCCCTCGTGCCCACTCCTTCCCTCCTCCAGACTATCCCAAACAATAGGAGGTTTTGTCTCCACTCGGCATCCAGCAGCGGCGGTTCCTCAAGCCCCTAAGCCCTATATTGTGTGTGCGCCCTGGACTTAACCAGCACATTCCTGCCAGAGGTTAAGCCTGGGTGCCACGTGTATAATCTGAGATTTTTTTGCCTCCTGCTCCTCCAAGTGACCATGACAATAACAGGCCCGTGTGCACCGGCTGTTTTCCTGCCCCTTGTGTCCTCTATCCATGTATGCTTTGTCACGACCACCCACACAATGGTATCATTCAGCACTGGTGGTGTCTTCCACCTGCCTGGTCCCAAAGCTGGCAGCAGTCAGAGTGTGAGCCCCAACAGACCGGAGGGCTGCGAGGAAAGCAGTGGCCATGGTATGAGAGTGGGACTGGAGTGAGCTGCAAAAGGGATCTTTGGAGCTCAAGAACAAGAAGGGCTAGAAGCTGGGAAGGCAGGGCACGACGGTGGGTGTCCCGAGCACAGCAACATTTTTGGGAACAAAGCAGGAAATCAGTGCTCAGGCAAGGATGGCAGCTGGGAAAGAGAAGCCAAGTGCTGGCCTTGGCAGGGGACAGGAGGGAAGGAGAATTTACCTTTTTCTTCCACATTGAAAATTCCCCTTTTCCCCTTCTCTCCTAGACATCAAGCTCTTTGCTCTGGCACTGGACTCCAGGCCAGAGTGCTAGGCCTCCCTCCTCATGTGGTTGCTTTCTTTCCTGATTAAAAGTGATTAGGCAGCCCTAAAGCCCGCAGAAATGTGACCGATGGGGATGGAGACAAAGAAACCATTCAAGATCTCTTAAATCCCCAAGGCACTATTTAGAGAGCCCTGAAGAGAGCCCTGGAGCAGAACCACCCCATCACTGCCTCCCTGTTCTCCCTCCTTCTGTGCCCTTCCTCACCAGCATCTTCTCCACCATGCCCTTCTCTGAAGCGGAGGTGCAGAGTGCCCGTGGTGCCTGGGAGAAGATCTATGTGGATGCCGAGGACAATGGGACAGCAGTGCTGGTCAGGTAAGGAAAGAGCCTACCCCGCTCTACCACAGAGGGTTCAGGCAGGAACGGCAAGAAGGATGGAGCTGCCACCTAGAAGCACCTCGCAATGTGTTTGACGCAGCCCTCGCCAGAAACATTTTGGTTTGCTGGGGTTTATGCTGCTTCAGGGAGGAAATAGTGCAGAGGAGGGATCCATACAAAGAAAAGCAAAAAGAAAGGGAGGAGAGGGATGGAAAAGGAGGAAGAGACTGGAATGATTTCTTTACTGCACCCTACCAATCCCCCTGTAAATAGTGATGTATTTAAGGTAAAGAAAATAAAGTATGGTATAAAACAGAACAGGAACAAAACATGGGCCCTATTTCCCAATTTCCCTTTACCTCTGAACTACTTGAATCATTTTTTTCACATGTATATCTTCAGTATTTCTCTTGTGAGTCCCCTTCAGCCTTTCCAGTCTATAACTCGTATGTTTCATTGTTTTTTGTCCCTCCTGTGATCTTTCCTCTTTTAGTCCTCACCCCGTTTTCCTCTTATCTTCCAGAAGACACACATTTCTTCTATTCACCTTTCACATACCCTCTCTCAGGTGGGACTTACATCACCTCCATGTGCGCTGGTCAGCCCAAATACTCTTTCTGTTCAGCACACCTTTACCATTACCTTTGGTCTTCTTGTATATCACACCTTGTGCCTCAACAAATGTTATTCTCTGCTCTTTCCCTCTGTGGTCTACATACCCTGAGGACAGTTAGGGTTAGAAGTACAGTTATTAAATGTTAGCATACAGTGGTTTGGCTCCTCAGGGTGTTTTACTGTAGAAGGTTTAGTCTTAGTGTCCCACAGACCCAGCCCAACCTTTAGAGAAGCTCTGGGCCCCGCAGTGCAAGAGAGACATGGACATACTGGGGAGAGCCCCACAGAGGGCTGATGAAGGGACCAGAGCAACTCTCCTGTGAAGAGAGGCTGAGAGCTGGGGCCATTCGGCATGGGGAAGAGGAGGCTCGGGGGGAATTATCGATGTTTATAGGTACATGAAGGGAGGGTGCAAAGAGGATGGAGCCAGGCTTTTGTCAGTGGCAGGACAAGAGGTACTGGGCACAAACTGGAACACAGGAGGTTCCCTCTGAACATCTGGAAGCACTTCTTTACTGCGCGGGTGACAGCACTGGCACAGGTTGCCCAGAGAGATTTTGGAGTCTCCCCTCTTGGAGATCCTTGTGTCCACCTGGACATGGTCCTGGGCAGCCTGCTCTGGGTGTCCCTGCTTGAGCAGGGGGCTTGGACTAAATAACCTCCAGAGTTCCCTTTCAACTCCAACCATTCTGTGATTCTGTGAAATGCAGTCTGGAATTTGCTAATGCTGTTTTAGGCAGGTAACTGTTTTATCCAACAAAGTAACCTGTTTTCTTACAAGTTTGACCGACGTGACTGTAATTGAGATATTATAAAAGACAATTCCTTTATGAGAGGCATCGAACTGTGTTACCTTTGAATAAATGAAATGAGCAGTACTGAGTACACAAACAATAATCCATCACAAGCAGAAGAAAGCTCAGGGATGGACTCCAGGAAGGGGTTAACAAGGAAAAACAATGGTTGGGTTTCTCCTTGAAAATACCCATTAAGATCAAAGTGGAGACATCTGCTGTCCAGAACATCCTTGTGACTGCGCACCGTCACACTCGCCCTGCCTGAATGCGCTCCCATGTCTCTGTGGCTTGTATCTCCACCTAACTCCGAAGAGGTGTTTGCTTCAGGAGCAGTGGAGTTAATTCAGGAGAGGGCAGGCAGGCTGCTCCATGCAGATAGCACAGTTTCAGGTGCCTCCTGGCGTTAGGATGTGGCGCCACAGTTGCACATCCCTGTGAAGAAATAAGTGAAACTTGGGAGCAAAAGTAAAGCTGGTCAAACTGCTGTGAGTGACCCTCTCAGAAGAGCATAGGCCAGCAGCAAGGGCAGTGGTTTTAAGAAGCAGTGAGCCAAGTGCCCTGGGGAGACACAAGAAGGGTCAGGCTGCTGTGGGCACAGGGGTCATGCGTGGCTGGGAAGGGCAAAGGAGAACAAAGAAGTGCATGGGAAAGAGGAGTTTGTTCTAATAAAGGGAAGGAAAAAGGCCAACAAATACATAACACAAGGCCTGGCACATGAATTCGTGTCTGCATTGGTACCTCAGTCCGCAAATGAGGCCCTCTCTCATTTCTCCACAGGATGTTTACTGAGCACCCAGATACCAAGTCCTACTTCACACATTTCAAAGGCATGGACTCCGCCGAAGAGATGAAACAGTCGGATCAGGTCAGGGGCCATGGCAAGAGGGTTTTCACTGCCATCAATGACATGGTGCAGCACCTGGACAACACTGAAGCTTTTCTTGGGATACTGAACCCGCTTGGCCAGAAACATGCCACCCAGCTCAAGGTCGACCCCAAAAACTTCAGGGTGAGCCAGCATCCATCTTCTCTGGGGGGTGTAGTAGTGATGGAATGATGTCTTCCCCTTGGAGGGGAAGAGCTGAGGAAAACAGGCTTTGTATGTGTAAATATATACAGGCGAGTGGAGTGGAGATAGTGGAAGGTGAGATGCTCAGTGTGGGAAGACTGCAGGAATGAGATGCCTGGCATCTGTTGGAGAGAAGGCTGTGCAGCAGTTGATGTACAAGCAAGTCTGCTCTGGTGGGAGCTGCAGACATGCCCATGAGTTGTAGCAGGTTTTCTCAGTGCAACAGTTGTCATTTTATCACAAGACACAGAAAAGCAGCCTACACTGAACTCAGTCCATGATGTCTATTTCTCTCTAATATCAGCAACTGAGCTTTACCAGGACACCTGAAACACTTGTTATTGAGCAACAACAGCAACAGCATTGCCATCGCTAAACAAACACATGTGATACATAGAGGACCAAATGGCTTTCCCAAGTCCACCTGAAGTCACCAGCAGAATGCATTTGTCTCTACTTAAGTCTTTAAGTGATTGTGTATATCAGTGCAGTCAACATTAAATAGAGATGGGGTGGTTAAAAATACAACAGTGACTGCAATTTGGGGTGAATTCTATGATGCATCTAATTTCCCACAACCTATTTCCAGTTCTGCGCACTACATACTCCTGAATTGCTTTTGTACCCCCTTTCCATTCTCCAAAAAACACAACTTAAAAATATGTTTTATCGTGCCTCCATTTATTATGGAGGAAATTTCACACTGTTTCTTCCCTTCTCCCTGTTTAGATCATCTGTGACATCATCTTGCAAATGATGGAGGAGAAATTTGGTGGAGACTGCAAAGCCTCTTTTGAGAAGGTGACCAATGAAATCTGCACTCACCTGAACAATGTCTACAAAGAAGCGGGTTGGTGAGGAAGTGTAACCTCTAGCCTCTTCAAACTTCTCACTAGCACTGATTTGCTGCTTTTGGGCCTCCAGCCACAGTTGGAAGAGCAAAAAAGTAAAAAAAGCAAAAAATATATGATAGGTGTTAATGTCAATAATTTCTGTAGCAAACTGAGTTTCCACAGTTAAATGAAAACTGCAGATACAACAAAGCCAAACAAATCCTGACGTGCCTTGCAGCTGAGGTGCTCCAAGTGGGTTCCTCTGGCTACAGTCCTTGGAGACTACATTTAAAGACCAAGACTTGAAGCTTGCTGTTCCTGAAAGACTTGCTCCTTTCAGCAGCAACAGCCCAGAGAGAGAACCAGCAGCTCTTTACCTTTCCATCCTCATCAATGACGAGCAGAAGACCATTTTGAAGCATTTCCTGGGTCAGGGACTTTGTAGAGGTCATTTTTTAAGAGACATGGGAGTTTCACATTTGAACCGCAGCAATGGGAGCAGGAGGGAGTGCTCCATGTTTGGAGGAGACTAACATCTGGAAAAGAGACAGGGACAGCCCCAACTTGGGCAGGTCAACGGAGTCCCCCAGCTTGGGGAGAGGTGACTCAGAGCAGCTTCCAGTGCAGGTGGGGACATCTGCAGTGCCTGTATTTCTTGCTGCTACTCCCAGAAAATTGCTCTGGCCATGTGCCCAGGAGACAGCAATAACACCCAGCTCACTGTCGCCCACACTACCTCTCCTGCCGCAAGGCCTGTGTCTCCCTTCAGCTTAACCGAGTCCAGAACTGTTTAATTGCTTTTCCTTAGCCGTGGTGAAATCATCAGCTGATAACTGCAAATAACCACATGCCGTTTTGCTTAAGTGTAACACAATAAACAAAAAGAAAGCTGGTGTGTCCTCTCCTTTGTGGCGTGGAAAAGGCCCTTGCAATGCACAGGCCTTGCGGGAGCAGTGGCTGGGTACAGTGCATGGACACGGGTGGTACTGGGGGTACCAAAACCAGCTCAAGCCACCATCCAGACAGCCATCACACTCGCAGTAAGCAGGCTCCTCTGATGACGGGAAAGGAAATGAAAAGTGAAACGATTCAATGATTTTGTAAATGGTTAAAAATGCAGAATTCCTTTTCATCCAGTGCATAGTTTTCTTTACCCATCCCATTTGTTTGGCAAAAGATGCTGAAACCCCAAAATCCAGACCATGAACTCTTGCCAGAGAGGGAGGATAGGGCAGGCTGCTCTACAGGATGCAATATTCTGCCCTGTTAGGGGAGAACGGGAAGCATATTGCACAGCATCTTCAAAATCTCAAATCCCTTAGAGGCAGAACAAGTAAATTTAACACTCTGAAATGCTCAAAGCAACTCCCCTTTTTATTTATGTGTTGTAACGCACCTGCAGATGCCATGTGCCTTGAAATGGATGCCTGGCATGGCAGGCTCCTTCTTGCCATCGGCATCCTGAGCTGACAGGGTCCTGACAGCAGCAGCTGATAGCGTAAGGCTCATTCAAAAAAGCTCAGGCTTAAGAAGAGAGGGAAAGGTCTCAGTGAGATAACAAATTTGTGACGTAGCATGGGTTGTATGACAAGTGCCCATGATAACTTGAATCAGCTAAGTTTGTATCTTAAGCCAGAATAGGGCAAACACAGGAAAAATACCACAGAGGGGAAGGGGTGTGGGAGGGAACTAATGGAGGACATTTATCACTTGGGCTAATGAAAATCCAAACACTTTCTAGTCATGTAGCTGGAGAAATAAAGCATCCCCACAAGTAAAACTTGATCTTGTAGAGATGAGCAAACACTTTTCTGATTCGAAATATTACCTAAACACTGTAGAAAGGCAGATGCACTTACATTCAGTTCATCAGCTTTGTTGAGTGAACTCAGACCTTCCAGTGCTTCCCTACAGGTGCTGGGGTGGGGGCAGCTTTGGTAAAATTCAGGGAATAGGAAAGAAATAAAGGAACACAGGCAAATCAGTGAGAGAAGTCTGAAAAAAATCATCCACTGTAGTGACAAAGCAGGAACTTGCACTCGCCGGGCATCCGTGTGCCCAGCTGCAATGGCACAGCCAGAGGAAGGTGGTGAGGGCACGGCCCTAGCAGGAACATGCCGCAGTGTTTCTGCCCTGTGCTGGGTGCCAGGGAGGTTCTGCTAGAGCAGGAGAGGAGCGGCAGAGCCTCAACTGCCTTACAAAGCACTTCTGGCACATGCAGTGCAGTGGATTTGAGCCAGTTCAGGGCATGGTTACACTAGTCAGATTGCGCGTGGTCAGCATCAAACAAGCCTAGGTCACATAAGTGATTTTTTTTTTCCCCAGCATGAGCCAGCAGCATCCCCGACTGAACCACTTGTTTCCTTGGCAGAGAGTAGAAATAGCAGCCTGTTGTTCTGCAGTATTTTGTATGCTCACCTCGGAGAGCCCAGACTTCTGGCATCCCTGGTGGCATTTTGCAGGAGGAAGCACTGCTGCGGTGCAGCTCCCCCTGCACAGCCCCCCAGGAGCAGGCGAGCTAGGGGCACGCTGCTGGTGCTGCTGATGCTGCTGATCTCCACCCTGCTCCCCGGTGGAATCCAGCTCTGCACTGCATTACAGACAGAGGCAGAACTGCAGGACAAGGCAGACAATGGCTCCGAAATGTCAGAGCTGACACCTCGACTACGGTCTCATCATCCATCAAGGCAGCCGCTGCCCTGACCTGTTGGAAGTCAGCAGTTCTTTATCCCGTTGCTCTGCTGCAAACCATTTTTAGCCTGGGAAGATGGCAGCACTGTGAGAAGTTGCAGTGGTTAGACACAAAGCCCTCAAGCCACTTATCACTGTCTAGTGATGGACACGCAGCCTCTCTGAGCCAGCGACATGAACAATTTTTAACCTTAGCGCTCCTCACTGCGCATCACCATCAATACTTCGCTACAGTCAGCGTTAGGCAGATGATTTCAGCCTGGGAAGGTGCTGTTTGGTGACAATGACTTCTGCTGTTGGCTGGGCTGTTCGCCACCCGTGTCGCTGCAGGACAACCCTGCCTGCCTGGCGCGTGGGGTGCAGCGCTGCCAGGAGTCTGGGAAGCTGCCCGGGATGATGGTCACCCCAGTAACAGGAGGAGAAAAGCCAGAGCCAGGAGGGAATTTTGTAATTGCCCTTGTGTGACTGTCCCTTGTGCGCCCACAAAGGGAAAGCAGAGATAAAGAGGAGAGCTGGTGCTAGGAACAAACGTTTCTTCCTCTCTTTTGTTTCCACCTGCTGATATGGCTCCCAGCAGTTCGCTCTTTCCTGGTTTTGCAGGCTGCGGTGAAAGCCAAAGCTCCAGGTCTTAGTGAGAAGAATGAAAGAAATGCACCAGCGGTCACGGTGCAAAAATTTATTGCTAAGAAGCAGGTAGAAAAAAAAAGTGATCGAAGCCAGAAAAAAAGAGCAAGAACCATGAGACTCACGGAGGGTCATGCTGGTGCTTTTTATAAGCCGCTGCATCAAGAATCGCAGAATGGCTGAGGTGGGAAGGGACTGCAGTCTCTTCCTCTTGCTGAACAAAGGGCAGCTACCCTGATGGTGGCATGCAAAATGTGGGATGAACAGCAAAACTGAAGGGTTGTCAGCGCTGCAGGTGCGTACAGGGCTATGACCTCTGGCACGTAGCTCATTTTGCAGTTACACTTTGTTTAATGCTGACCGGGACTGCATTCATCGTCACTCCCAGCTATGCAGGCAGCACACACCAAGTCATTTTCTGCACCACAGAGGAGCCTCATTGCAACACACAGTTTTCACCATAGCTGAAATACCCCCACCCAGGGTACGTACCCACCCTCAGCTGCCTCGCATTGGCCCCAGGTGCCTCAAAATACATTGCAACCACTCTCCCCTCAGTTAAACAGCTAATCCCATCCCCTGGGCTGTTTAAGGGTGTCACATACACATTTGCACAGGCTTGGTGGGCCAGTTCATGCATCTTCTCCCATTACCCCTGAGGCAGAACAGAAGGTGCAGAGCTGGTGCAAAATAGATTGGACAGACAGGATCCAGGGCTATGGTTTGTGCGGTACTAACAGGAGGGTAAATCCCAGATCCGCGACAAGGCAAGGGGACAGACAGGAAGAGTGCCCTCAGCCAGCTCCACGGGTGAGTCCGCTGCTGGGCCGCATCAGGCGGCTACACCAGACCAAGCCCTTTTTGCTCGGAGGTGTCAGTGCCCTGCCACGCAGCCACCTCTGCTCCAGCAGGAAGAGCACCTCAGGCACGCTCAGAGACCTCGTTTCTGGTATCGCACTATCCTCTAGCCACGTACCACCTTATGTACCGTGCTACCTTTCATTCCCTTGACTAATCCAGTGTGAGAGCTTTCTGAGACACATGTAACACTTGCAATGTCATTTTATTTCAAACGCTCTAAGTGAAATACACCACCAGTTTTTGCTTTATTTGTACACCTGCAGCCTAGTAAAAAATTGCCTTGAAGCTTTAACTGTGTCAGTCAGCAAAATCTCAAATAATAGATGCTCTGCTCCAGCACCCTCAGGTTCACAGGCAGAATCACAGAATCACAGAATTGTCTAGGTTGGAAGAGACCTCAAGATCATCAAGTCCAACCTCTGACCTAACACTAACAAATCCTCCACTAAACCATATCACTAAGTTCAACATCTAAATGTCTTTTAAAGACCTCCAGGGATGGTGACTCTACCACTTCCTTGGGCAGCCTGTTCCAATGCCTAACAATCCCCTCTCAGTAAAGAAGTTCTTCCTAATACCCAACCTAAAACTTCCCTGGTGCAACTTTAGCCCATTCCCCCTCGTCCTGTCACCAGGCACGTGGGAGAACAGGCCAACCCCCACCTCGCTACAGCCTCCTTTGAGGTACCTGTAGAGAGCGATAAGGTCGCCCCTGAGCCTCCTCTTCTCCAGGCTGAACAAGCCCAGCTCCCTCAGCCGCTCCTCGTAGGACTTGTTCTCCAGGCCCCTCACCAGCTTCGTCGCCCTTCTCTGGACCCGCTCAAGCACCTCAATGTCCTTCTTGTAGCGAGGGGCCCAAAACTGAACACAGTACTCGAGGTGCGGCCTCACCAGAGCCGAGTACAGGGGGACAATCACCTCCCTAGCCCTGCTGGTCACACTGCTTCTTATACAAGCCAGGATGCTGTTGGCCTTCTTGGCCACCTGAGCACACTGCTGGCTCATATTCAGCCGACTGTCCACCAATACTCCCAGGTTCTTCTCTGCCTGGCAGCTCTCCAACCACTCATCTCCCAGCCTGTAGCTCTGCTTGGGGTTATTGCGCCCCAGGTGCAGGACCCGGCACTTGGCCTTGTTGAACTTCATGCAGTTGACCTCAGCCCATCGGTGCAGCCTATCCAGATCCTCCTGCAGAGCCTTCCTACCCTCAAGCAGATCGACACACGCACCTAGCTTGGTGTCATCTGCAAACTTACTGAGGGTGCACTCAGTGCCCTCGTCCAGATCATCGATGAAGATATTAAAGAGGACCGGCCCCAGCACCGAGCCCTGGGGAATGCCACTAGTGACTGGCCTCCAACTGGACTTGTCTCCATTTACCACAACTCTTTGGGCCTGACTATCCAGCCAGTTTTTAACTCAACAAAGTGTATGCCAGTTCAAGCCACAAGCAGCCAGTTTCTTGAGGAGAATGCTGTGGGAAACGGTGTCAAAAGCCTTACTGAAGTCAAGGTAGACCACATCCACAGCCTTTCCCTCATCCACCAAGTGCGTCACTTTGTCATAGAGGGAGATCAGGTTCATCAAGCAGGACCTGCCTTTC
The DNA here is from genome assembly GCF_963932015.1 of Anas acuta. Classification (NCBI taxonomy): domain Eukaryota; kingdom Metazoa; phylum Chordata; class Aves; order Anseriformes; family Anatidae; genus Anas; species Anas acuta. The sequence goes on along the minus strand of NC_088979.1, from coordinate 162,155,493 downwards.
ATAAACCCATGCTGACTGGGCCTGATCGCCTGCTTGCCCTGTAAGTGCCGCGTGACGACTCTCAAGATAATCTGCTCCATGAGTTTCCCTGGCACTGAGGTCAAACTGACAGGCCTGTAGTTTCCCGGGTCTGCTCTCCAGCCCTTCTTGTAGATGGGCGTCATGTTTGCTAGCTGCCAGTCAACTGGGACCTCCCCCAATAGCCAGGACTGCTGATAAATGATGGTAAGCGGCTTGGCCAGCTCCTCTGCCAGTTCTCTCAGTATCCTTGGGTGGATCCCATCTCGCCCCATTGACTTGTGCACATCCAAGTGCTGTAGCAGGTTGCCAACCATTTCTTCATGGATAGTGAGGGCCACATCCTGCTCCCCATCCCCTTCCACCAATTCAGGATACTGGGTATCCAGAGAGCAACTGGTTTTGCCGCTAAAGACTGAGGCAAAGAAGGCATTAAGCACCTCTGCCTTTTCCTCATCTTTCGTAACTAAGTTCCCCCCCGCATCCAGTAAAGGCTGGAGATTCTCCTTAGTCCTCCATTTTGCATTAATGTATTTGTAAAAACATCTTTTGTTGTCTTTGACGACAGTAGCCAGATTGAGCTCCAGATGAGCTTTGGCCTTTCTAATCTTGTCCCTGCACTGCCTCGCAACATCCTTATAGTCATCCCAAGTGGCCCATCCTCTTTTCCAAAGATTATAAACCCTCTTTTTCCTGCTAAGCTCAAGCCACAATTCTCTGTTCAGCCAGGCCGGTCTTCTTCCCCACCGGCTTGTCTTTGGGCACGCGAGGACAGACTGTTCCTGCGCCATTAAGATTTCCTTCTTGAAGAGCGCCCAGCCTTCCTGGACTCCTCTGCCCTTCAGAACCGCCTCCCAAGGGACTCTACCAACCAGTGTCCTGAGCAGCTCAAAGTCAGCCCTCCGGAAGTCCAATACAGCGGTTTTACTGGTCCCCTTCCTGGCTTCTCCAAGAATGGAGAACTCTACCATTTCGTGGTCACTCTGCCCAAGACAGTTTCCAACCATCACATCTCCCACCAGTCCTTCTCTGTTTGTGAAGAGAAGGTCTAGCGGGGCACCATCCCTGGTAGGTTCACTAACCAGCTGCGTCAGGAAGCTATCTTCCACGCTCTCCAGAAACCTCCTAGACTGCTCTCTCTGGGCTGTGTCGTGCTTCCAGGATATATCTGGGAAGTTGAAGTCCCTCACAAGCACAAGCGCTGACGATTTCACAACTTTTGTCAGCTGCCTGTAGAACTCCTCATCAGTCTCCTCATCCTGGCTTGGCAGTCTATAACAGACCCCGACCAGGATGCTTTCCTTGTTGGCCTTCCTGCTGATCCTAACCCAAAGGGACTCAACCTTATCATTCCCAGCCTCAAGTTCCACGACATCAAAACTCTCTCTGATATAGAGAGCCACACCACCATCCCTTCCATGCTGCCTGTCCCTTCTGAAGAGCCTATAGCCAGACATTGCAGCACTCCAGTCAAGAGAGTGGTCCCACCGCATTTCTGTGATGGCAACCAAGTTGTAGCCTGCCTACTGCATGATGGCTTCCAGCTCCTCCTGTTTGTTACCCATGCTGCACGCATTAGTGTAGATACACTTCAGCTGGGCCATTGCCTTCTCTCCCAGCCTTGCCACTGTTCCCACAGCTCTAACAAGCTAACAGTTAGAGCTGTTAAGCACAGCTCTAACAAGCCTTGTTTCAGCCCTGTCCCCCTTCTCACCTAGTTTAAAGCCCTCTCAATGAGCCCTGCCAGCTCCTGGCCTAGGATCCATTTTCCCCTTAGAGATAGGGACCCATCTGCAGCCATCAGGCCGGGTGCCGAGTAAAGCGCCCCATTGTCAAAAAAAAAACAAAATTTCTATGTTGGCACCAGCCTCTGAGCCATGTGTTTATCAGGTGGGCTTTTCGTGTCCTCTCTGTACCCCTCCCTGCCACCGTAGGGATGGATGAAAACACCACCTGTACTCCCGCTCCATCCACTAACCGTCCCAGTCCCCTAAAGTCCCGTTTGATGGTCTTCAGGCTTCTCTCTTCAGTGTCATCACTGCCAGCCTGGACTACTAAAAGAGGATAATAGTCAGAGGGGCGAACCAGGTTGGGAAGCTTTCTGGCAACATCCCTGACCCTGGCCCCAGGGAGGCAGCAGACTTTCCTACGGGTAGGGTCAGGCTGACAAATAGGGCCCTCTGTTCCCCTGAGAAGGGAGTCGCCCACAACAATCACCCTTCTTTCTGTCCTGGTGGAGGCAGTCCTGAGGCGTGGAATCGACTTCCTTGCCCCAGGCATCCTCCTGGGTAGACTTACTGCCTCTTCCTCAGCTACCGGTCTCTCAATCTACAGGGCCTCAAACCTGTTGTGTAAGGGCACCTGGGAAGGTGGGGCCAGTGGGGGGGGGCATCACCTGCGATGTTGAGCAGGGACCTGTCTCCATTCCTCCTCAACTCCTAGGTCCCCTGCCTCTGCCCGACAGCAGCAGGGCAGGGGGTCCACCCTCATTTGCGGGGTCTCACCCGGGTACCTGTCCTTCAGGCCCTGCAGGGAGTTGTTCCACAAGTCTATCTCCCACTCACACTCCCTGATATCCCTCAACCTCTCAACCTCCTCCTCGAGTTCTGCCACGAGGCAGACCAGGTCGTCCACCTGCTTGCACCTCACGCACAGTCTCTTTGCCCCCCGCAGGTGGTAGCAACAGGCTCAGGCACTCTCTGCACCTGGAGACCTGAACTGCTGCAGTTTTGAGCGGGCAGTCGGTCTGGGTGTGTACAGACTTCCCGGAGAGCGTGCTGTGCCTGGTGTACACCATTGCAGCTGAGCTAGCGGCAGACCGCCGTTAGAGGAGGTGTTCGTATGGGCAGGGGGGAACGCTCTGCCCTTCCTGCTCACCCTGCCTGTGCCAACTACTGCACCCCACCCTGTTTGCCCATCCTGGTCGCCGCACTCCCTAGGGGCAGCTTTTGACCGGCTGGGGAGGGGGCACTGCTGGCTCTGCCTACACCTCCTTCTCGCCTCATTCAGCTCCCTCGGGAGGGCTGCCGGGTCCTGGCAGCTCCCTCGAGTGGGCTCGGTGCTGGAAAAATGATCCCTGCCTGTCCAACGCCCTGCTCCCTGCGGAACGCGTCTGCCCTGGAGCTGATCGCCTCGGCAAGTGACACACTGCAATACGCTTCCTTGCTCGATAGGAAAGGTGTTTTCCTCAGAGGAATGGCCTCTCACGATCCCACATACCTCCAAGATCTCTCTGCAAAGAGATCACGTTGTGTGCTGCCAGCGACACATCACTGCACAGCAGCACATGCCCCAGATTTTCTGCAGGTCTCTCACGCTGCCACTGGCACTTGGTGAATAGAAACACTCGACCCACACTGCCTACATACAGGGGCAGGTTGGAGTTGTATCTAGCACAAGTTCTGCCCCAAGGTGTGACAGCACCATGCTATCACACTGGGCACTCCACATCATCACAAATGGTGACATCTGCTGGCAATGCGATGTGCAAGCAGAAAGTGCAAACACGCAGGCTCCATCTTCTAAGAATCAACAGCCAAGCAAGAACCTAAAAGGGGAAAAACTGGGCAAATAGGCTTGGGGGTTAAGTATGGGAAGCTGTAGTTAGTATGGACTGAGTGTGACGTGAAGTTAGCACACCCTTATCCATAGGACATACTTGAGCAGGGTTCCTGGGTTGAGTGGTTTCTCTCTTCTATGATCCAGGCATTGTATTTCTGACCTAGTTCTAGACCAGAAGATGACTTAGCAGTTGCTGAACTATTTAATGGAGACTGGGAAGTTGAAGACCATGTCATCCTCATTGAAATTAAGGTAGCTTGTTTCTCATGCAAGACTGTAAGACCAGTACTTACATATGCAGTTAAAGCAGTCTCACTTAGTGATAGACTTTCTAGCTCTCTTGCTTCAGAAGAGCATTATCAGTCACCTTAACTTGGTTCTATTCCTAACTGTACTCCAGTCCTTGTCTCATACAAAGGCAATATTTCCAGTTTTAATTCAGAACAAGCAGTAAGACTTACCTTCTCTCTGCTTAGTATTTGTGCAGCCCTTGGATACTGTGGAGCACACCACCCCAGGAAAACCTATAAGGTTCTAAATATATTCACCTAATTCTAAAAATATTCACCTTTTTTAATTACAAAAGGGTTAAGAGTGATTTGTAAAATCAGTGGCATGTTATCCAGAACTTGCTAGTAGTAAATAGTCTAAGCAGTATTTTGTTGTAGAATTATTTCTTTTTTTTTCCTTTCTAAATACAGCATCTCTAGTCACTGAATGCATGGGGAGATAGGTACTCAGTACTTCTGGAATGTTTTTATTCCAGGAGCTAGCAATCCACCCATCTGCAATCCTGCTACAGCAGATGCATTGATGCATTTAAGAAGTGACTGTTCACCTTTTGTCACACTAACCGCTAGAATACCATTAACAGCAGTGTGACAATAGATTTTAGCAAGCACTTACATTGTGCTCGTACCACAGGAACTAAAACCAGTAGCTCACACTTGTCATGGGCCTCAGAGAGTCACAAGACATTCCCAGGAAGGAAACCCACATTTAGATTTGAAGTGGGTGAATAAAAAAGTGCTAAGTATGTAGCCATCATTGTTACAGTATTCCTACAGAAGCTTACGTACAGGTGAATTTAAAGTGGAGAATATATCCAACATGGCTTATATGTCTTTGCAGAGATGTAAAGGTCCTATTCTAGCTTTCAATGCCAAATGAAATACTGCTCTCGATTATCTACTGTGGAAATTATCACCCCCATGTTCTGACTATAATAAAAACCAAATGCTACAGAAAAGACATTGAAGAATAAACACACTGAGCTCACAGCTGTATTATATATCCATGATTAACTTGCCTACAAAGGCCCTTGGATTAGGACACGTAGAGATTTTCAGAACCTGCTGAAAATGCCAATAATCATTACAAACGTTGCTCTTAAATGTTACGTAACTGAGTGGTGCCATCTCAAGAAGTTACCAAGTTCTTCTGCGTGACGGTAGGACATGCCTGAATTATTTATACGTCCCAAAGCACTTCCAGTCCAACAGAACCCACTGCAAGCCCTTTACGTAAAGGCAGCTTGCACCTAAACTAAGTAATGCTTTTTCAAGCTGAAGTCATTAATGAGTTAGGGGTTGCACGATGATCATTATAATTCCACGTTTGCCCCTACAGATCTTAGAATGGTCAGGATCATAGAGACTCCTTCTCCTAGAGAACGTTGAAAACTCAACCATGTGTTCTGCCATGATCATTGCAATTCCACATTTTTGCCTCTGAATATATTAGAAGGGTTGGGATCATAAAGACTGCTTCTGCTAGAGCATGTTGAAAACTCTAATAACCATATGTTAGGTTTTAAGTGACTGAACTGCTAAGTAATCACCTAAGAGACCAGTATATTCTCGTTAAGTTATCGACAATGTGGTTTTCCTTTTTATTTTTTTTATTTTTGTTCTTAAGTTTTTGTTTGTTGCTGCTGTTTGCTTTGTTTGTTTTAATACAATTAAGGATGTGCCATTTACACCCCACAAGAAAAAGCAGAGAGTCCTTATGGAAAAAAAAACAAATATATTGAACACATACCAATCAAGTGGTACAGATACGGGACTGGCTTTGATTTCAAAAGTAGAAATAAAAAAAAGATGTAATGCAACAGCTGTTCAATTTCCAAGTCTAAATAGGCACTGTAAAAAGACATTTCAGCTTTCTCCAGCACACATTCCTGTCTAAATGCTCCCACTGTAATCAATTCCTAGGTTCCCAAACAACAACAAAAAAATCACTGGGAACATAACCTTAGAATAAAAGTTAATATCCATCCACCCACCCTCTTACAAAAAAGCAAACAAAAAAATTCCCCCAAAGTACAACCTTTCAATGCTGCTGTTTTGACTGGAGCAGAATTGGAGAATTTATAAAGGTTCAAAAGCACCCAAGGCAAGTAGTACAATATAATTTGTTCACTAACTTGTATTGGAAAGGAGATTAAAAACATTAAGATCTGCATCTTGGTACATAAAACTGTTGTCCTGAATAAAGAGAAATCTTTCAGGAAAGTTTTACAACTTGGTGGAAGTCCAGGACCCAGCTTTAGGCATCATTAATCAATGGGGTTTAATTCTGACTTAGTTATAACCACTTTTATATACTGTACATCTACCCTATAGTTGGATCAGTGTCTCAAACTGCTCACTGGTGTCCCTTTGAACAACTGTAAACTAAACCATAGTATGCAACTCCATAGGAAGCTAGAGATCAGGTGAATATACACAGCCAGTTATATCTCCCCTGCTTCACGCTCTTCTGAGCTCCTCGGGTCTTCTGATCGGCCATTAGCACTTTCATAAGAACGTTTCTTGTCTTTGAAATCTCGCGGTGACCTCTCTCTTGAGCTTCTATCTTTATCACGTGATGTTCTATCACGATCTCTTGAACGTTCTTTGTCTCTTGAAGATCTTTCTTTTGAGGATCTGAAAAGTGCAGTAAGTTTGAGAATTCTCATTAGTCATGAATTCATAGCGGTCAAACAGCATTCTGATTTTGTATTTTTCTCCTTATTCCAACACAACATTAGATTTATGTAATATATGAGAAGACATCATAAGTCATTCTACTTTTCTTCCTTCCCTACTTTCAATTGCAAAACACAAATACTATTTAGGGACAAAATTTAACCTGCTTTTATTACAGAGTCCAGATTAAGGTCAATATGCTTCATTTAATCTCTTGCAATTCCCATCCTCAACCTTGCAGTATCAGAAGTTCCACCAGAATTTCTCATATGCAGTTTTTAACTTGAGGAAAAATTGACTAGCATCTCTCACACATCAAAGTTAAAGTTTTTTTTTTTAAAGTGTACTAAAAAATGGGAAATCGATCGAAAAGGGGAATTAACTTGCAGAGATTCTTGAAGAAGGCTATTACATGACCAAGAGCACATCTGGAACCTGCACTCCACTTAGTTTTTGTAAGAATAATCATCCCTTGAAGATTTTAGAAGGTCGGAATTTCCAGATAGGATTTCCAAATTTCAGGCATTTCCAAAACCTTTACAAAGAAGCCAGAAAGAGCTGTTGCACTAAACATTCTACATGGGTTTAAATTAAATGAGCTGTACTCTGTACAGTACGCTGTACTCTTTCCACCTGGAGTAAGTTACTGTCATTACCTCAAAGCTTCAAACCAGAAGTCTGCAAAATGGTTCTTCAATACATGTCCCTTTGTAAGCTTACAAAGAAGTGACCTCTCATTGTTTCCCAGCTAAACAGATTACTTTTCCTACAGCATAGCGTTTCGCAAGATTTAGCATTTGCAAGTGCTGAAATACACAGACAGTAATTCAATACCACAAAGTACATGCCAATTAAGAAGTTAATACTAGAGTTAATATAGCTGCTTCCCTAGTATTTTGCACAAGTCTACTGCAGAAGTAACAATGCTCCCCAAAATCAGATGACTCAGACTAATTCTAGTAATTAATCCTAGAATAGGCATACAGACAGGATACATAGCCATCATCAGCATCTTTGGCTGTTCATTCAATACATTTTTGGAGAATGTGAGATGCATTTGTCCAGCTGTCCCGCTGCTCCATACAGGTGAGGCTCTAATCAGCTGACAAGAAGGGAGTCTGGCTTCAATGGATCACAGCACAAAGATGTGGAAGTTCGTACAATTCTTTCAATTCTTTTAGCAAGCAATAGAGACAAGGAGACTCAGAACTAAAATACCATTCCTACCTTTCTCAAGGACAAGGTGTAGATAACCTCTAGAATCAGAGGCTCTACTAGATTTACATTTTCTGGCATGCTCAGTAAGGATTACTTCCCAAACAACCAAGTAGATGCTTCATCAGAAATCCTACATTTGCAAGATATGTGGGGCAGCACCCATACTTGTCATGTTCAACAATTACGAATTATTATAACATGTGATACTGGTTCCAGGACAGCATTTGTGGATGCCTGCATTGAGTCTGAGGACAAAAAAATGTAAGTGACCTTGGGCAAAAATCCCAAGTAGTCTTGACAGTCTAGTGTGAGCTCCAGGAAAGCAGGGTATAATGTATCCAGTTTCAATTCTTCCAAGAGGTAAGAGACTAAAAGCACAGGTCTGTGATGTGTCATCAGCCCCAGTCACTTTTCTCAAAAGAAACAAAATGAGAAAACTTAACACTTCACTACCACCGCAGAGAACAGTGTAGGTCCACCAGGACCTGAACAATATTTAAAAAAATGTTTGTCTAAATGCTGAGTATTTTCTCACCCAGCTTTAAATCTCTGCAGTGTAGACATCTAAGATAACCAGATTCCTTTAACATTAAGCAAAGAAATGAGACAAATCATGCCCTAGAAGCTTCTACTTTAAAATAGATGCAGAAATATGTCCGATGAACCTGTAAATGGGACTCTTGAGATTTACATGTGACCTAGTCATCTAAAACCAGGTGACGTGAAATCTCATGATTTCAGATACTCTTTGTCCATACAATATCTACATACATCATTAGCCCTTGATATATAGCTTCTTGCAAGTGGGCTCAAGCACACAGACGCAAACATCTCAATGGCTTTTAGAACATGAATCAGCAGCCTGCAAGAACTTTAATGATGCCATTGGGTATTTTACTCTAGCCAAGCCCAAGGAAATCACACTGAGGGCTTTAAGGTTAGCATAAAACGTTGTGACTCTTCCCATAGAGAAGCCACAACTCCACAGTTCTCTCAGTGGCTTCATAGTTAATGGCAGCACATGCTGCCACTGCTGCAGCTTTCAGCAGTCCTTCTACTGCTTCTGATGTCATTCTGCTGTTCCGTGATCTGGCAAAAGCACCACAGTCTCCAGATCCTACTTTATTTGGTTATTTTGGTTATGTCACTCAAAAAAAAAAAAAAAAAAAAAGGCTAGGACTCCTTTCTTAAGTATGCAACTTGCTGGAGTGTGTCTTTTCTCTTCCAAACTATACTTGGCCACAATCCCTTGGACAACAGAATCTTTTGAGATTAAGGAAGACAGGTTTGAATAAAAGTACTTTATATTTGTATTTTAAGAAAATACTCAAATATTTAAAAATAGGATTTGGCAACATGTACTTTCTTGGATTAGAAAAAGTTCTTAAGAAACAAGAAGTGTGATATATTTGAGCCTACAAGTTCAGGTTTATTTTGGATTCTGGCATCAACAGTGGTATTGTATTTGATAAGAAGACTTTTTCCCACATTCATGCAAAAAGCAGATCTAACAGCTAGAAGGGCACCTATAAAAGGAGGCATCAAGGCTGGCTGCAAAGTCAATCACTATCCTGGCTCCAGTGAAGCAAGACTATAGCTGTAAGGATACATTAGTCTGTTGAAAGCACAATTTACATAATTTAAATACAACAACTATTGTTTGACATTAGAGAATTAAGACATATGAGCTACTAATAATGGCACACACCTTCCTCAAGTTAACAGTAGTCTAAGACTCTCACTCGTGCCAAGGATTGTTCTAACACAGGTCTCTCTCACGTTGGGAAATGGCATCAGAAGTAGTACTTCCAGTACTGAATTTCGTAAGGCTGAAATCTTGCACCCTGAAGTCTGGTATTTCTACTCATTCACAAACAAAGCTTGAAGGACTTATCTTTTAATAGTGTCTTGTAAAAGGACACCGATTTCATCTTCAAAGTACCTTGTCCTTTTTCAGGTAATCTTTGACAGCTGATAGGTTTAGCATTATATGGATAGCATGAATAGCCAAAATGTCTTCATGCCATTTCCTTATTCTTACAGATTTCCCTACCAACATACAAAAATAATGCATCATTTGTCTTGTGCTTATCAAATTGGAGGGTTTGAACAACTATGATGAGAAGGACAGAACAATCCACCAGTATAATTTTCTCTGAAGTGCTGAAATTCAGTCTTGCAAGGCTGGACTTTGATGTCAACGTATTAAAGGCAATTTGAGCATACACTTTATGCAGTGGCTTATCCAAGTAAACAAATGTGTTGATACAAATTAAAATGTCTATTTTAAGACTGAAAAACTACAAGTTTGAAGTGAAGATTTGCTAATCTGCCATTGTGAACACCTTGAAATGGCGGTCTTGAAGATAGCCATGATGACAGGCTAAAATGAATGTGGAAATTGCTGAGTGTGAAATGTTGACTTTAGGACACTACAGAACATCCTGAAGAATTTTAAATACCAGACACCACTGATTTTATCAACTAGAGTGCTGAACATTTATGTGCCACAAAAAGAAGGAAACAAAAGGCTTGGACCAACTCTGTCTTCTGTGCTCTCTTAACAGAGCACACTGCAAACTAGACTCACCCAATCCAAAAAGAAGAAAGCTTACCTTTAGGGCAGAGAGCACACTTGAATAAATTCAACAAATACTTCTCCATGCTTGGAGGTAAAACTACTAAATCATTTGAATTCTAAAAACCTGCATGTATGGACAAATTGGACCTCTTATTTTCTATTAAGCCAACAACCTGTCAGGGTTTTAAGGCTAGGCACCCTGTCTACTACACTGCACTCAAATCTCTGTCTCAGTGGCTGACCTTTACAAGAATGGAATCCTGGTTATGAGCGTGCCTCCCCTACCAGAAGCCTTGTTTTGCAATTCTAACACTCTAAATTATGCTTACCTCACTCATCTAAAATAAGCCAGCAACCCTCAGGAACAGACAGCAATCAAGTAATTCAAAAGCAGCAGCCCCGGACTGCTCTTTGCAGTAATTCTTTCAACAAGGGATCAAGCCACTTTCCTCGCAAAGCAGTACCTTCATATTTCATACAACAACTTTATTTAATGGCACGTATAAACTTGTCTTTATCTAGCACAGTACACAACAGATGGGTTCCACCATTGGGAATAAGAGCCCAAAGGGAAAACTAAATGGATAACGGTTAAAACTGCTTATATCCCTAAGTTCAAATGGAGACCAATTATTTCACTTCACTCCCAGCTTTCCTGGAGTGTAGATTTATCAGCATGACAGCAATACCCTGGATCACTCCTTCACAAGAGAAGAAATACAAAGACCTATTATTTTTATTTTTAAACAAAAAAAATCACCACTATATATAAAATCATAAATATGCAAGGGGTATAACTGAATTCTGAGACAGTCTCAAAACATGTATAAGTTACTAAGTACTGAGTGTAAACTTCATTTAGTGCAAAAAAAAAATATCTGACCATGCGTGTAGGAAAAGCCATTTATTTCCAGACCAGTATTTACCGCTTTTTGGAGCTGCGTTCTCGGCTTCTCTCCCTGGAACTATGCCTGCTTCTATGATGGCTGCGACTCCGGCTGCGGCTGTTAGAGCGAGACCTGTGGCGATGGCGTTTCTCACGGGACTTGGAGCGAGTTCTCCTCTTTCGTTCCCGGGAGGCTGAGCGAGACCGATGTCTGCGGCGATCTCGGGACCTAGATCTAAAACAGAAAGGAATTCAGACACTGCATTCACCTAGCTATTCTATCAGTGTACTTTGAATATTACACTCTATGCATAAGAAAATTTGTACAGAGAATAACCCGCAGTGTTCAGACCTACTGCATTGCCCTATGACAGGTAAACAAAGAGGGGAGAACAACATTAGACGTGCTACAAACTTTTTTTTGACTAAAGCAGACAGTTTTATATTTGATTTATGATTATACTTATGGTTACAGCATAGCCAAGTCAGGCTTCGGAAAGGAAAAATATTTGTTTTGTTTTAAAATCTTGCATTTATCAGGACAAGTTTTAGAACTTTGATGCAGTGACAAGGATCATCTGGCAGAAGCTGTGTAATTATGATATTCTCAGAACTTAGGACTATACCCTTTCCCCATAGCTACTGCAATAGAAATAGCCTGGAAGGTTCTAAACACCATATAAATTCTTGATTTTCTTTCTTTTTTAAATCACCTTGCAGTAATACCTCGCTGGTGACTTTCAACTGTAGGTATAGAAGAAAACTGGCAACATAAATAGGAGTCAACATAGCACTTTGTGCTTTAAGAACATAGGTTTTCACCAAAAAGGTATTGAACACAAGCATCTGTTTTGAAGAAAGTAATTCTCTGCGTTCCAAATGTTATCAGGGACAAAACATTGCATTGTAGTAACCACAAAATAGACAGACAGCTCAACAGCAAATGCTAAATGCTGTATAAACACAGAGATGACTATGTAACAGGATGCTTTTTCTGTAAAGAACATCTCAAATTAATAAGGCTAGACAAATTTATAACGTTCCAGCTTGTGAAAGGCTGGCATCACTGGTGGTATTTCTCATTTGCAGATTTGTATACCTTTTGGTATGTTTGCTGTGGGATCTTGACCTGAAACAAATGGAAAATGGTAAATCAATTTTTCTTACAGAGTTATTATCAAATATAAAGTACAGTTCAGTAATAAGTCAGACTAGTTGAGCCTTTACTGTATTTCTCATTTTACTAACAAAAAAGTTAAAGGCCATTTATTTTAAGTTAACATCTTTGCAACACATTTATCAGGAAATAGATCCCCCAACAACTCTGTTTTGTGCTGTGTGTGTGTGTGTGTGTGTTTGTATGGGGATAAGGGTATCTACTCTGCTTTTTAATTCACACCCCTTCAATAAGAAAAGCTTACTGTTAAATAGAGCCAGTACTCCCTTATTTCTTGTAAGACACATTGTCAGACTGCAATAGATTTCAAAATATTCATTACTAGCTTCTGAAGACAGTATGTCAAGAGAACTGCAGTTCAGGTCTCATTCGACCCTACCCTCACAACGCCTGGAAACAAGAGTCTATTTTCATAGAAAAACAGCAAATTACTTTGCTTAGTCAATGCTATTCAACAATTCCCAATAAGGAAAAAAGTTAACACCTGTCAGATCTAAAAACAAGGTACATACCTGAGAAACATATTGCATGTAAAAGGCATTTGTTCAAGTTTTGTTCAAGTGTGTAGAGACAACGATATTTGTAGATTTTAAAGAAAAGGCTTTCTATAAAAATAATTTAGGTTTTAAGTGAATTAAAAGTATTGAATGAGTTAAACATTTAAGTTTCCAAGGAAGGGAAACTCATGATTCTGCAGATTTACAAAAAACAAACGTTCATGAAGTATACTGTTGTTTTTTCTATTAAACTTATATAGGACATTATGTAAATGCAATTAAAGTAGATCCCTACCTTCTCAGTTTCTCCCTTTCTTCTCTTTCCCTCTCCTCTCTACGTTTCAGACGCTCCTGGTTTCGTTTTTCCTGTTTATCAGCCACAATCCTCTAAAAGAAAATGAATGTATTCATTAAGTTACACTTCAAAATTTCTCAAATGAAGGTGTAAAAGCTATAAAAATAATCTAGACAGTTAATATTCAGTTCTTTCCCTTGTATATATTTCTCCCTCTCTCTTCCTCAGTGTATATATATGTATTTTTTTCAAGAAACTCAAGTTATTGCAGAAGAGCTGCAGCAAATACGTGGGTGTTACACCAAGACCTGAAAGATGTAAACTTACATTAAGTTTTTCATGAAGGGGAATTGAGAGCAGTAAGTCATGAAGTCATGTCTTAATGTGAAAGTTTCCATGCCAAACCTATCATATTTTGGCTACTGGGGAAGGGTAGAAGGGAATTAGAAGAGGGATATAGTTAGGAACTGTATTAATTCCCTCAGCTATCCTTTGAAATAAAGAAACTCCTAGTCTTAAAGGACTTGGTTGGGCTGATACCTAGTTTTGAGGCTACTTGTTTCTGTGTTGTGAACAGTACACATAGAATTAGAAAGGATGCTTCAGCTGACAGCCCCCAGGTTGAACTCACTACTACTGGGGACAAGGCACGCTCAGTAGAGGGCCCTCAGATATGGAACTCACAACTGGAGATCTGGCCAAACCCAAGTCTCGCCACCTTCTGGACATGATGAAAGAAATTCAACTCTTTGTAAAGACCTTCTTCTGAGATGTGGAATTGCCCCAGCAGCATCTTGATTAGATCTCTGAGGAGAGCTCTGAGGAAGGAGGGGATAATTATTGTTTTCTTTTTTGTTAGGAGAAGTACTTCAAAAGATTATTTTATTGATGCTTTGGGAATGTGACATAATTATCCATGCATATTTTTTTCCAAAGGTTGTAAATAATCAGTTAATTAGCCCCTTTATTTCAAATTATCTCTCTACTTCCTTGCACAGTATCAGTAGTTTAACTACAAGCAAGGTTTCTTCTTCAAGTGAATCCACATAATTTCATGTAGGGATGAGAGGAAATGCACATGATCTCCTCTAGGTATCTAAGGCTTGAATTACAACAACTGTATTTAGGAGCCTAAATTGCCAATATAGTTAACAGAAAGAGTTGAGCTTTCCAAAGGGTAAGTCACAGTATCCATGCAAGACAGCTGGAATATTATGAAAATCAAGCCAATTCACTCAAATTCAGCAGCAACATTCCTTGCTTTAGGGCTTCAATTCATTTGGTGATTCTCTTTAGTGACTGCTATAGTAACATGCTTAATTGCGCCTTAAAGTCCATAATTTGCATATTAAAATCATAAATGGCATAAGCTTCCAAGTCCATCCTCTTGAATACCAGAAGTCTGGAATGTAATTCCAGTAAGTTTTTCTTCAAGCATATGATTTCCGATTGAGGTAGCGTTTTTTAAGAAAATATTCCAACTGGATTCAAAACTTCAAGCTATGGAGAACATGCAACCTCCCTGTAACAATTATTTTAACAATTAGCCTCACTTCAAGATATACACCTTTTTCTATTTTGACTGTGGATAGCTACAGCCTTGAGTTGTTGGAACTCATTTCACCTATTGTTAGTCAAGCTTAAAAGCTGCGATAACCACTCAAAGAACCATTGTTGGTGCCTATGAAATGATTTGTCTGGATAAAATAAACTAGTTTCTGTAGTCTTTCACCACACAGCAGGCTGTTGAAGCTCCAAACATTTCTGTAGATCTTTTTTGGAATCCTTTGCTATGAATTACTGTCCTCTTTATGTATGTGCTCTTTAACGGTACCCAAACTGAGCACAGCATATCAACAACAGCCCTATTAACACTTTATCCCTAATTAAGTAAAATATCACTCCCTTAGGGTCCCATGTTCTTTTATTTTCAGGAGTCTCATTATTACTTTCATCCAATAAACTGGCTTAAGGTAAAGTTCATTTGTCTATCTCCCAAATCTTCCAAGACACAGACACTTCCAGCAACGCTAATTCAGAATGCAGTTCTCCATTTGACAAGTGGAATTGCAGTCTTTGTTCCCAAGATACATTACTATGAACAGGTGTTTTAATACAACTAGTCCAAGTGAGGCCATCTTATCACATTATCTAGGTAATTGGTATTAGATTAACATGTTCGGTGTTTATAGACGAACAAATTATCTCAAAAGGTAACATGAAAAAAATCACACGGCCAGAGATTCCATTAAGACTGCCTTATTAAGTAGGAGCACGCGCACACACGAAATAGAGGAATGATTTACCCTGAGTTCCTCAAGCTTCTCTCTTATTTCAATAAATCCTAAATGCAGCTTTCCTCCAAAGTGGTCAGCAAGACGTCGGTCATTGTCATGAAGACCAAGGTAGGCCGAACACACTTCACAAACCCGTAGCTTCTGCTGCTGAAAGCTAGAGGCAGGCATAGAATTTCTGTATACCTCCTAGGAAAAGCAAATTTATTAGTCTTACTTCTCAATGTGCAAAAATATAAAAACAATTTTTTACCACGAGTATATTACTTTTGATGATAGAATTCAAATAAAGGATGTGCTGATTTGCTTTAATTCACCCCATTCATAAATCAACCGTCTCATAAAGATGAAGTGCAGGTTCCTCATTTTGAAGATTGGATGTAGTAAAAACAGGATATTACCAAATGGTTTTGCATATTAAACAAAGTGGAGTGATCATCTTTATTTCAGATTATACTGCTTAGAACAATGAGCAACTTTCATAGAAAACACACTGAATACATGTTAACAAAAGAATTACTATATGTTAACATATTATAAAAATATTAGATGTTTTCATTGTGAATGCAGTTTAAAACAAGAGAAATCTACCCACATTTTAGATGCTAATTAAACATCAAGTTACCTAAGCAAAATTTACCTACAAACACTCAGATGACAGACAAGCAAGACCGCCAGCAACCCCTCTGGTACCATTAAAGCAACTGCAGATGTTTGTTTCTATGAATTTAAGTATATTAGTGAAATACGATATGGAAAAAGCTCTTGACGAGATTTGCCACCTGAACATTACAACAAAGACTACTTTGACTTGCCTCATACACAAGCCATTGACTATCTTTCAATGAAAACAAACTTAGCAGGGTCTGAAATGGCTCCCCTTACTGAAGCTTTCCAATATGAGCCACACACCAACACACTTCAATGTGCAGTGGGGTTACCATGGCAAGTGTCACAAGACCCAACAAAATGAGCAAGTCCGACACAAACAGCCATGACTGTCATGTCCACAGATGTTACCAGCCAGCACAGCTAAGCTAAGGTAAACACATCATCAGTGGAAGTTAGTATAATTTAATAGTAAAGGAGTGTATTTGAAGGTGGAAACTTCTCCCAAACAGGATGCCACAAAGCAAATTCCTTGGTTTATATAAAGCAGTTAACTAAGGAAGTCCCAGTAGCTAAGGCATCTTGCACTACACAGTTACTGGCCAATTTAATTTGGGATACTGCCCTCTTTATCCCCCAAACCTTACACAGTCAACTTACTTCAGCTTCTCTCTTCTTTACCCGTGCCTTCTCCACCTCATCCATTACTTTTTGAGATTCTTCCACATTTCCATCAGCTCCCAGCTGTTCCACTTTGGCCAGTAGTTTCCCAATTTCTTCATTCAATTCATGAACTCGTTCAGCCTTGAAAGAGAAGAAAAGGCTCAATGCAGGAAATGCTTTTAAGTTAATTATGGAAAAGAGTCTGAACTAATACTGAGCTATTATTACACGCAAAATCTGTAGGGTGAAATTAAGGAAGCACGCAGAGATAACCTCCCCATTTAAAAGGGAAACAGAATTGCCTCATGTCAAAACACACAGAGAAAGGCTGGGTTACCAAGACTATGTAGCAACTCCAGAGCATGATTTTGTTCAGAGATTTCAAATAATTCATGCTGCTGTCTTGCAAAATTAGTATTCATACAATCGTTCCTCCTGGCTTGTGCATGGATTTGAAGAAAAAATGATTTTTATTTTGATCAAAAAGTACAAGGATTAATAACATTTGTGTGGAATTGTATCACAGAGATTGAAGCTCTCTGAACTCAAGAATATCAAAGAGGTCTCTTCTCTGCCTTCTCCTCTCCCTGAGAAACAGGTTCTCCCTTAGAAACAGGTTTGCTTTTTACGTGTTTATTATAGAACTTATTTTTACCCTTCATCAGCATGAATTCTCAGATTGGATAGTCTGCCAAAGTCTAAATTTGGTTCCTTAGAAAAACAAACCACCAAAAAACTCTTCAGCAGGTAGTTTTACATGCTTACTTTAGCTGCAACTTCAGCACTGATCTCTTCTTGGGTTTCTGCTAATCTTTTCTTAGCCACTTCTGTTCTCCTATCACAGTCTGCAATAAATGATTGCAGGTGGTCCATTGCCTGAAACATCAACAAGAACACCAATCAACATGGTAAAGAACATGACTGTTATTATCCTTAATAATTTCCTGGTTTAAGACTAACTTTTCAAAGTTTTTCTTAGTGAAATCTTTGTAAAAACAAAAAACTAGCTGCTTATGGTATATAATCACATATATTAACATATGATAACATTTTAAAAAACAGTCTGCACACTGCCAAAATTCATTAAGTATTTGCAGAAACTTGGAAATGTATCTGTCTTAAGTCTTATTCCTGAAAAAGCAGCAGACATTTATAACATGTATTAAAATTCTTCAAAGGATAGTTAGGTTCACCTCATCCTGCCAATACATGCAGAACCTTAACATATTTTCCACTAGGTTTTTTAGCTATTAATCATATTAACACCATGCCCCAACAACCACCCCCAATTTTTTATCCATACTGAAGACAGACTTCCTAGTTGGGAGTTTGGAACTGTATTACTCAAGCTATGGTGTACTAAGACATAGCATGTAATTTGTTATTCCCAAGAGAAAATGACATTTTTATTAACAGATAGAGAATTTAAGACTCTCTTCAAAGCATACATGACATTTGCTTGATAATTGTTACCATGAAGACAGCATACAGGTTTATGATAATTATTTTTGTGAAAGGGCATTAACAGTTCTACCTAGGAATGACTACCAATACAAACATAATACTCGCATATAATCATGCAGAGGCATGTAAACATTCCCGTAACTGTGGAGGGATTTCTCTGCCTCCACTTATAAAGCTACTTCACATAAGTTCTCCTTTGTGGACCAAAGCTTAACTTTTGTTGCTTAGTTTATCCCTCTAGGCACACAAATTATGCTTTCTCTCCACCAAGACAAGATACATACATCAAGCTCAAAGAAGAAATCTTGATCTTTGGACGCTATTTCATAGTCTGCCCTTAATGCCAGGTCATGCACCTTCAGACATTCTCCAAGGTCCATTCTCTGAAAAGAGACAGAGGGAAAGTAATGTAAATTTTCAAAAGAGTTACAAGGAACAAAGTAAGCACGATTTCCTTTAATAGTCAAATATTCTGAAGAAAATCACCTCCTACATGGGAATAAAAGGACAGTTTTAAAAAGCTGTCAAGACAATCCCAGATCTTGAATAAACATCTATGAATGATAACAAAAAATCTAGACAGAATGGAAGGCTTATCCTAACATGATTGCTATTTGCATTACAGAGTATCATTATTGTCCTGCAAAAGAGTTTTTTTTTTTTTTTTTTTTTTTTTAAACTTTCAGTAAAATAAAAGGGACTGAAGTGGAACATCCTGTATTGAAATAAAGCAGCTTAGGAGAACCAAGGTCCCTGAAAATAATTGGCAATTAAATGGTCAAATGCTTGACCTGATCTATCTGCACACTCCATGTTCTTGCTGTAACAGTCATCTGAAATAGTTGCAACCACATCATCACTGTAAGTGCTGTTTAAAAAATCATTCTCATAGCATATAAAGGTAGCCAAAAATCAAATCTATCCAAAGGAAAGGGAAGAACAAACTAAAGTAAGTAGATTACATCGTTAGCTTTTAATCGCACATGGAATACAGCTGAGAAGAGCGCCCAGAATCTTACTAGGTATAACAAATACTTTTTTTTCAGATTGAATTTTGCAACTTGCATAGAAAAAGGAATTTTGATGAAATCAAAATTGTTTCCTGCAAGTTTGTTTGGTGATCAAGACAAAATAATATGCATATGACAAAAATCAATACATAATGGAAACAAAATTAGAAAAAAAGATAAATCAATGTGTGAATTTGTAGAGAGGGTATAATCACTGAAAGTGATTACTATTTGCTTCACTTAAAAACAATAGTTTCAGTTAGTTCTGTGCACTGCTCACTTAAGAAAAACTGGTCCTTTCTTAGCATTAAAAAACCAATAGAAGTTGAACTCTAGTAGAAAAAGCTCTCCTGTTGTAGTTCAGTAGCAGTTTTAGAACCAAAACTAATATAATTGATAATTTGTGTTCTTCCATAAAAAGATGAGTGTTAACTTGGAAACTGTTGGAAGTCACCTGTTATTTGAATATCTAACTTCAACAGGAAAGAAAAAGATTAGCTCTTTCCTTTGTAGCTACACAGAACCTCAGCAAATTTGTTAAGTGATGCAAAGCCTGGAAGACCTAGAAGCTGAGCAATACATCGTGTCTAATTTCCAAGTCATTAGATGCTAACATTACTGCATTCTTGAAAAAGAATGAAAGCAGTATGAAAGAACATTTTATAACTATCTAAAAATTAAGACACCCAAGAATACTCCTAAAATTGGGAAAAGCTTGTCTATATGTCAATTCATCACTTGCACTTACATACGGTATTTAAGTTCTGAAAGTCAAGGCCAATCCTGTTTTATGTCAAACCCACCACTCTCAAATGCATAGATGAAGCTAGTGACACTAAGAAATCTGTACACAAAGACAAAGCCTAAAAGAGATTCATCACACCATCCAAAAAATGCTATTTCAATATGAAAGCTACATACAGAGTAAGTACGTTCCATTACAGCCTAAAAAACGAGAATTCACGTGACACTACCATGACATACTTTGTGCTGACTTTATGATTTGGAATGGATTTGACCTCTTCAAATCAGTCTATTTCCTGATTTCTTTAGTCCAACTTGTAAATCCATAGCTCAAGAGGATGGAAGTTACTTTGAGCCAGCATTTCTGCTGAAAAAAAATTCTACCCTTCCTTTATCACTGTGCTGTGCCTCCCTGTGCTAGCACATGTGCCTGAACAACTGCACAGGATCAGGGTACTGACTGAGCAAAATGTAGCTGAGCAAGCCAAGAACAGAGAATTTTTCAGCAGCGTATCTCTATCCAATTTGTTATGCAGCTATACAAACAGACATGCTGACATTATATAGGGAGAAGAGTAATAGTGGACTTGAGCAGCTTGGATCTCTTAACAGTACCAAGATTACACTTCACAAACTCTTGAATAATTCAGTAATATTAGCTGCAGTTTTCTGGGGGTGGAGGAGAGGCGATGTAGGATTTGTTTTTGTTAGATAATGGCCCAGGTTAGAAGAAAGGAAGCACTGGATCCCTTCTACCTCTCTGCTCCAGCTTGGAGCACAGTCATACAAATACTCACATGGCTAACAGACAGGGAGCAACAAGAAGTACATACAAGAGAAACAGCCTCCTTTTCATTAGCTTTGCTGCTAAAGAAATCGTGTCATTGTTGGAATCACTCCTTCGCACACTCAGTACTAGTCTTGACTAACCCTTTGAAAGTAACATAACAGAAGTATTACTACTGTTTGTCTTAAATACTCTATTAGCAAAACGAAGTTTTGAGAGATAAAAAAAGTTTAAAAACTTAACCCAGTTTGTACATTACAATGATCAGGCTAAAAAGCACTTCTGCTGATATACGGTAAGGAATATTTGGCAAAGAGGATTCATCTTGGGGATGATTTATTACTGCCAAAAGTCTACTTTGGATCAGGATTGCCAAGGACCTTGATAACCACAGAGAAACTCATAATGTAGTTTGGCTAATATGGTTATCTGCATAGTAGATGGACAGCTGATGGAAATGGCCAGAAAATATAGTAAGACATTTTCTTTTTCCACATGTCCATGTTGCAATCTGGTGCCAAGCCATGCCCTTCCTCAAAGGCAAAGAGCATGCACTGGTAGCCAGCCAGTTAAGATCAGTGGTATTTGAAACAGAAGGTGGCTTTAAGACAGCCTAATGTTCAGACACTGAGCTACTGTGGAAGGCTTAAAAAGAATGCACATAAACTTTGTCTTTCATTGCTCACACAATGATTTTCAGACAGACTTACGCTACTTAAAGTGATTTACAGGAGTCCCAATGAGCAAAGCAAACAAAGCAAGGGGCAAACAACAAAGCCCCCAGACTAGACAAAATTAAAGTTTATTGAATACATGAAGCCATATATACCTTAGGGCTTTTTGCAGCTATGCGTTTTTACTGAATAAAAAAACAGAAACAGATTCTCCAGGTATGTGGGGATTTATTATAGGCAAAAGCTATTGCTTAAGTTTAGTCTGGAAAATAGTCTAGGCAACTACACAGGGGTATCATTAGCAGTCTGCTTTTGCAGAGCTTTGCTTAAGGAACAACTGCCTGCTACTTAATGTGGTAATAATTTGCTGTAACAATTTCTTCTTCTTTTAACCACTGTTAAATGAACAATTAAAGATATTTGATTTCCCAGAGCTGAGATTTAGACAACTCATCTTTCATCCCAACAAATCTCATATTGAAATGATTCAGAAATCATTTCTGTTGTTCCATCTGTGAAAGACAGAGAGAATGCCTTTCGTGTTAATACAGAAAAAAAGCTGGCTTACTGTTGATGCTTAGCTCTGCATCAATCAAATCAGGTGCAGAAAAAAGATCATCACCCAAGTTCACCACGAACAGACAAGGAAGAGGTGGTCCAGGACGTAGGCAGCACAGAAACTCAAAAAAGAGCTCAACTGAAAAAAACAACAACCCATGCACTCATGGACTCAACTAATGTTGCTGACATTAGTAACTGAATCAGACTAAACTATCAGATATGATGCTGTTTCTGGAAACATGAAACTAAGGTTTTCTTTTTCAGGTCTTGAGCAACCTACAGGAAAAATCTCATTTTGGTGCTTTTGCAAATACTATACGTTCCTTTGACATCCAAGATTAGATTACTGAATGCGCGCAACATTGGCTACAAGAAGAGCACAGAAAAGCCAAAGCTACTTAAAATGCAGATGTTGATGCCAAGTGTGACATAGTGGCACATGCTATCAATGCTTCTAAAACCAGCATGCACCTTTGATAGGCTTTGACAGATGACAGTCTGGACAGAGTTTCTGTAGAGAATTCTTCCCAGCTAAAAAGATATCCATACCAAAGCATCAAGAGAGTTTTTTTGTTTATGAAATTATGACATGATTGGAAAAATTAAGTTGTCTGGAGGAACCAGATCTCTCCCTTTATCAAATTGTCAGGGCGGCTATCAAGAACACCCTCATCAAGGCAGAACAAGAACACCCTTGCTACAGTCAAAAAGATGCAGATATTCTTTGCTGAGATCTTCCTCACCATGGAATTCACTTCTCATCTGCAGAAACAGTTTTGTTTTTGACAGATTTACAGACCTGCCACAAAGCCTATCCCTTCTTGAAAGCACCACAGACTCAGAAGAGGAAGTTTGGGGATGATGCATGACTGAAGTCCTCACACTTCATTAACTGCATTAATTTTTGAAGGACTTCACTGTTAGGAAACAAATACTGAGCTGAAAAGAGGCAGATAAATAGTAAATTATTGGGTATTAAAGTCCTTAGCAAACACTGAATATTCCAGGTATCTTCAGAATTATAATACTTCTTTAAAGACCTTTCTACCTTTAATCCTACTTTTCTTTCTGAAGACTTCAATGACTTAGAATAGATCTTCACTGAAAGACAAAGCTAGCAGCAGTATTCCTCACTTGTAAAGGAGATATTTTAGTGTCTCCATAGCATTGTTTTATAGCCTGATTTTATATTAACATTGAATTGAGATAACCATATAGAAGAGTGAAAAAAAAAAACTCTTTCATCCAGACATATTAAGCCCATTAAAATAGAGCATACATTCAATTCACTTTAGTGGCACTGGTCAAAGAAATTAAGAATATGTCTGAAGGGACTGATGTGATCACTTGCTGTCACAACAAAGCACTTCAAAATTCATCACCACTGGGCCGAAGACTATGAATTGAGGTGGCTTACTCAAGGCTAATTTAATTTGATTTGCAAAGCCTAAAGCAATTTACATGATCACATCAGACCTAAACTGAAACACTGATACCCTCCAGCAGAATGCCTACTTTCTGCAACACTGCAGGATATAATCACATCCGCACAGCTAAGTTCTGCATGGAAGCAGTTCCACTGAGCCAGTGGAACTACTAGCAAAGAAATCAATTCCAGACTACGACACCTAAATGCAAATACTTAAATGCACCCATATGCAGATGTGTGAACTATCCAAACTGCTCTTCCACAGTAAAAAGGGATCTAGACAGTACAGTCAGTGAGCCTTGATGGATTTAGCCTACCTTGAGAGAAACACTCAGTGGAGATGAACTGAACCTCTCCTCCAGGCTCCATTGCCTAGATCCCCTCTGATTCCAATGGAAGCTTAGACAACTAGCTCCTCTAATGAAACCTAAATTTAGATGTCTTTATCTGGAGCTGAATTCCACCCCTAATAAGCTTAACTTTAATCATGTATTAAGGTAAGTTGCTAAACCAAGGCCTCAATTAATACCATTTTAGTCAGCACAAGTCCTGAAGAGCTGAGTGAAATAAATTCGTGAGCACTAAATGATACACTTAAGTCCAAGACTGTGCTCATAGCATAATGAAGTTTGTGTACACAAAGTGCAAAAAGCAATGTTCCTCAAATGCAGAGAAATACAAAAAAGAGGTAAAGTTCATCCTCCCTGTGGAAGAAAGTTTCTCAACCACACTTTGCAAGACCATACAAAATATTTGTTACATTTTCTTTTCAACAGGGAAATACAATCAAGCTAATAAAGATAGATTACTGCAAAAGCATTGATCAGTTTGGGCTCTTCAAAGGTAGCTAGCAGGTTACTGTAAATACTTAGGACATTACTACTTTTAACTTTACTGAAGGCATTTGCCTTAAATCTTACCACACTATCCTTTTCACTAGTACTCAGCTAGCTAGTCCTTTAAAACATACAGAGAAAACACGTTCTTATCCATTCTGTAAAACTTGCCGAGACAGCACAGTGATTCTATCCAAAGAACATTGCTTAAGAGGTTCACATCATTAAAAGGGAGTCATCTGATTCCTACAGATGTAGCTTCAGTCCTAATCTCATGATGCACACATACATATAGATATATAAAAAAATTTTGTATTGATGATCAAAGTCATAAAACAGTTTGAAAAAAAAAACACAAACCTGAGTGTCATCATTTATTAAGGATAAAAAAAATGAAGCATTAAACCTTTAAGAGAAAAAAATGAAATTAAAATTAAGTGGTAATGATTTACTGTGTCCTAAAAGACTAAGAGTAGCTAAAACTTAAAGACTTACAAATCCATCTTCATAACAGTGATCAACTTCACAGAGCAGAACACCAAAACATTAAAAAGTCAGTTAAAAACAAAAGCTTTAGTGAGAGGTATTGTCAAAGGCAAGTTCTGAAGAGGCACTGCTTTACAACCTTGAATACAAAGCAATTTCTGTGATCGTACTAGTTTAGTATGTGCCTCACACAAACTCCAAATACAGGTAGTCACAGAGCACAATACGTTCAGAACTATGATTTTAACTTATAACAACCTCCACAAGTGTATTCTTCGTTTACATTTTTGTTGTTAGGACTCACTATTCTATCTATATCTTCCATTGTCCATCACTTCCACTGTCCTTAGAAACAGATGACAAAAGGAAAAACAAATATCTTCTCCATCTCTCCGCAAGGAGTAACAAAAATCATCCCCTGTGGGCATTGATATACCTCTGACAATTTGACTTAGAGTTTTCAAGTCTACAAAACGAGAAAGCTAGTAGTACAAAAACATGTCCTTAAAAAAAATTAAATACTTTGAAATACCAATGTAAACAAAACCTTCTGACTCAAGTATGTAGCCACTTAAACTCATCAGCAGGCAACTAGACAAGCCTACCCTTTATAAAGGTGGAAGAAAAAGGTAACCGATACAGAAGAAATGTTCTGGTGGCAAAGCACCTGGAATCAAATTTCAAAATGCAGTTAGGCTGTAAAGTTAGCTTTACAGCCTAAGTCAAGTATTTAGGCTTCTATTAATGACAATTTTACCATAACAAGCTACTCCAAGGAAGCAAGACAGAGGAGTGCAAAAGAAAGCTGTAAGAAGCAAGAATCTGTGCATTATTGCCAATGTAGACATTGGAAATCTCCTAGTAAAAGAAGTCAAAATTCAAACCTTTAGTAATTTTCCAGAAACGTTTCTGATGTTAACCAAGAGTTCAGTGTGATCAAAGAAGCTTGAGGAAAATAAACTATTACAAATGTTCTTAAGAAGTCCAGGAATAACAGAAGATTTCATGCAGTATTCTTAAAAATAAAGAGACAACACTTGATCTAAAGAAAGAAGAGATGATGCACGCAGAAATACAGACAACACAGAGTAAGTTTCCAATCTCCTAAGAAAAGTGTGCATGTACTACTGTTGTTGATACATACTGCAGTCTGGGGAACACGATTTTATCATCAAGGGAAATCAGTACTCTTTTCCTTGGTGGAGTTTTGGGTATTTGGCCATTAAGGAAAAGAACACACTGAAGTAACAGAGCTTACTCATTACAGTTATTTCATTTGTCTCATACATCTGTGAATGTCTTCCCTGAGTGCTGTTCAAAGAGTGGGTGGATTGGAGTAGCACAGAAATCTGCATTTTGCAAATGGGAACAGTAATATGCAATTCACAGGAAGGCAGATAATCTTACGACAGTTTTAAAAAATGGCAATTTGTGCCCATTATACTGATAATGTAGTCAGCAAAGAGATTTAACTTCCTAAAATGGCTCAACAGAACTTTTTTCTTTTTTTGAGAAGCGTACGATTCTGGCTTTGAACTAAAAGCTACTCATCACCTACACTCGAACACTAAGATGCAATAAAATTTTCCTATCAAAACTTAGGAGAAAACTCCACATTTATTTTCCAGATCAACAATAAACTGTTCAGACAAACTACGTGTTTTTTGCCCTTTTAAGAGCTGTGCGATTAAGACAGAAGGTGCCATGTCCTCAGACCCATGACTAGGTGAACAGCAGAACATTGGATGGGTCATGTAAAACCTGTCTCTTAAAAGTCCCTTTCCACTACTCCCACTTAAAGCATTAAGTCAGTCACTTTTTCTGGAACCAGAATTACATCATGGAACACGTTTTGTCGTCTGATGACTAACTGCATCATGAGGAAGAAAGTTAAGTTATGGAAATTCACTGCATAAATTGTTTAGTTTAATACTCCAAGAGCAGCAGCAGAAGAATCCAGTAGAAGATGGAAAAGACCTTTCAGCAAGAACTAACAGACTCAGTAGACAGGCCCAACCTACAGGCGTGGGTTTGCACCATAAGAGGTGTTTTTGCATGATACGTAGAGCTTTCATAATTATAAACATCTCTTACTTGCTAGTGACAGCCACTGTAGGAATCTTTGCTTATACAGATTACACTAAAATAAAAAGCTGTTTAATTAACCTTTTAACAATAACATCTTGTGAATTCTGAACTATGACTTCATACGTTTTTATAGCACACATTTATGTCCCCTATCTTCCCTTGGCCGTAAGCTCTTCTGATCATTGCAAGAAGACCAAAACACCAGACAACATAATAGATGGGGAAGACATCTCTCCCTTTCCCCATTTTGTTTGGGCAGTAACATATATATAAGTTGAACAATAAAACCACACACGCAGTGATACACAAAGCATTGTCATCACATTGTTGTCACTTATAATGCACTATTTTTAGCATGAATTATCTTCACTGAATACCAAATATCTCATGCACTTCAAGAAGCCTGAATTTTGGTATAAAACAGATCTCTGCTATAAAGAAAAAAATATCTTTAAGGATGGGGAAAAAATAACTTAGAAAGCTAGAAGACTTATAAAGGAGCTCAACAAGAAGGCCTTTTCTATCCCACTGCCTTTTTTATTAAGACAAATACTAAGTTCTCTAGTTCAGTTCTAGTATTTAGTTTGCTTCTTTATGTGCTACTTAACAAATATAGTTGTGCCTGCTTTTCTAGGGATTCCCTGCTTTTCTAGGGATTCTTCAGAGGTAGGAAGGATGGGCTGTACCTGTAGGTCTATCAGTACAAGAAGAGCCTAAATTAGTAAAACATAGTGTGGGCATGAATGTTTGAAGCCTTTTGAATAACCAGAAGTGTTGTGGTAATGTAAAAAATCACATCTACTTGTGAAGAGCATTAAAGGAGAGAGAACAAGTAAATTGGTTACCAAGACTACATATTTCAGTTTTTCATTCTACAAATGGACTTTACTCTGTATTTCATTAAAGGCTTCGATCAAGTCAGTCACTTGGAAGGATTAGGCACAGAAAACCAATAATGTCTCAAATAATCCTTAAGACATGCTTTTCTAGTACTTACTTTCCCCTCTGTCACAGGACAAGAAAACATGCCAATGTGAATGAGAAAAGCTACTCAAGTACTACATTAAGAATGGGAGGCACATGAGACTCCGCGTATCATCATACTACATCTCTCTACTGTTAATTTCTCTACCATCACAGAGCATTAGGTTAAAATTCTTCAACATTTAGTAACAGCCATGGTAGAAAAAGGAACTTAGCTAAGCATTAGAAAAGGGGGGAAGACTCTAAGCAACCCCACTAGATTTTCACAAAGAAAAAAATATATATTGCTGTACAGCAAGTTCCTGTGCATATTTTAAGGTAACTGCTTACATGAACATCCTTTTTCCATAATCAGTGCAATGCAACTTGCCTTCCTTTCACAAAGGGTAAGCTACCTTAATCAGGCACCACAAAGTTAAGCACCAGTATAATGAAAAAGCTACTGGCACGTGCCAAAGCCCTTTGTTCACTATATTCAGGCATAGGAGCTTCTGATATAGAGTACTCAAAAATCCAAGTCAAGCAAATGAATTTATTAATATGCCATAAATGGTGATTTTCCAAATTGCTGTAGAATTTGTAAAAATGGGACAGTAACAGGATGTTGTACACTGTGTCTCTTAGGTTCAATATATCTCAGCTGCTGGGAATGTAATTATTTGAACTTTCAACTGCTTTCACAAAAATATATCTGAAGAAAAATCACTATACAAGTATTTGCGTGGGATACTTTCTCAGTACAACAGGAAATTTTAGGAAATTAACTTTATAATTTACATGTTTATATAGAATTTGAGAGGAGTATTTCTGTTAGTTACAATGGTACCAGTGTAAAAACACAGCTACAGCATAATGAGTATCTTCATGTATTTTAGACTTTATACATTATAGCAAACAATAATGAATTTCTATGTAATGATTAGCATACAGAACAGAAAACAAAAAAAGCCTTTGTAATGATGTTTTACATAAAAGTTGGTACAAATGCTATCAGAGAGCACTAGCCATGTGCTGAAAAACATGATGTTAACAGAGATATTACAAAGAATAAGTGTAATTCTATTTCTCCATTATTATCTGAATAAAACAGTATTTAGCTACGTACAGTTCCAGAGAGGACATCATGAGGGCAGCAGTTGAGAAGGTGACTCTTGCACACTCTGTCATCACTGAATTTGATTCTCTGGCGGGTCGTGTCACCTGCAATATAGAAATCAATGTATTTCAGGTTAGAAATCTGAAGAAGCCAAGTATGTTATGCAAGTTACATGCAAAGCTTTAACACTACCCTGTCACACAGTGAAGGCCTATGGAAACTAGAATTTAAAACACTGTATGCTTCTTTGCCAAATAAAACCAAAACCAAATGCATATTTTAATGCTCTACAATGCTATTTAAAAATCCTCTCATACTTCTGCTTCAAAAATGCAGCATGAGAAGTGCTTGAAACCAGAAAGAGAATATTAGTTTAAAAACACTTTGCTACAACAGCATTTATTAAATGAGCTATATAATGCTCTATTCAGATTTTGCATGAAATAGTGATGTATTTGTATGCAACAATTAGCAAATAAAAGCAGCCTCAAACAAAATGAAACACGGTGAGTCTTCACTGAATCCCACCTGATACTCATTTTATTGTTTTGCTCTTTGAAGCAAAGCACCCTCTTACTTCTGATGGGAGTAGCATAAAGAGTTGGCAGAAGAATGAATTTAAATGCTTACAAACCTGAAAAAAGTCAGTCAAACATATGGACTTTGCCTACGTGCAAAGTTATTTTACAGATCCTTGTATGTAACCGTCTCGTAAACCGTATTTTTTTCTACATGCTGTTTGTTGGGATGGGAACATCTTAATTGCATCTTCATCATGGCAGGTTGTAGTTCCCGCATCAGCAGAAGCATCAACCTGCCCACACACTGAGGGCCAACTGAAAGTTTAAATGACCCCATCTGGAAGCAAGACCTGAAGTCTTCAGATCAAAGTAACCAGCTGGTATTTTGGGGGTGAGGGAGGGAATGGGTTTTCCTTCAAGTCATAATGTCATTGTCACTTTTTGAGATTCAGAAGAGAGATTGCTGCTATGGCTCTCTTGCTGTTGAGACACAGGCATGATAAAACCTTAATCTCTCTCAGTATTTATCTATTATACATGAAAATTAACAACTTGTTAAAATTTTTAATCATCGAAAACCTACTGGTGAATTACTGAAGCAAGAAGGGCTGCTGGAGGAAAAAAGATGTATAATGAGTTTAGATAGCAACCTTTTCCATTTCATCAAGTATTTTAAAGAGTGCGGATACATTTTGCTGTTTTTATGGCTTCATGATTGGAAATGCTGAGAATTTGGAATCTATGATACGATTCAAGAAGCCCAATTCATTACTTAGGTAATTACAACATAATAAAAATACATATTCAAGCCTTTCT
Organism: Anas acuta; assembly: GCF_963932015.1. NCBI lineage: Eukaryota > Metazoa > Chordata > Aves > Anseriformes > Anatidae > Anas > Anas acuta. Next base: position 162,125,229 of record NC_088979.1, on the reverse strand, counting down.
TACTATTATGTAATTGCATTTTTAAAATATCAGCTCTATGCATAGGATGCTAATATAGAACATTTTCAGATGGGCCAAGTTCCAGATTATTAAGCAAACAAAAATTTCCAAGAATACCACATCCTTAATATGCCTGCAGAATGCAACATTTAAACCCAGTAATCCACAGGCTGAAGACAGCTTCAAAGCAGTTCAACAATAGGTTTTCTAGAAATAAAGCTTACCGTTCACTGTTATTTACACTACTAAAAAATTAAGCAATCCCTTTATAATCACGCCTGCTACTGCAGTAAAGAGTTTTGAGTTTTGTTTTGCTTTTTAGGAGGTGGATCCATATTTGTTTCTTTTTTTCCTTTTTCTTTTTTTAAACACATAACTGCGTTTGTTCCACATTCATTAACACATCTGAAAAGTTAGCGATAACTCACGGCTCGGCGAATGCGGGGCCTTTCTGACACTCCCTTGCAGATTGATGTAGGCAGGCAAAGATACATTGAACCTTTATAAATAAAACAAGGGGCCAGATTGTTCAGTTTGTATAGAATAATAGACTCTGCCAGCAATTTTAACACAGCATCTAGAAATACATGTTGACTGTAAAGATTCTTCTATATAAAGACAAATGAACAAAATCAAGAAAAGTGTATATATATAAAAAAAAAAAGACAGCTGATAGCCTAATAGCACTAACCCATCAGGAGTTAAGGAGTTATGAAGACTAGAAAATTGCCGAAAGACTTATATGGTTCCTTAGGTAAAGTTGGAAAGAATTATTTTCCCAGACATTACCTCAACATCAAGAGGTCATTCATTTTCTTCCTCTTAACACAACTGGTGACTGACTCTACAGCTGCAATACCCTCTCTATTCCTCTAAGGGGCTAAACGATAATCACAATTAGCTAACTGGGACAAGACGACACAGAAAAAAATGGCAGCAGGAACTGAACAAATGACAGCCTTAAGGTGGTGTTCCACATTTGCGCTTTAACTGACAATCTTTTTGCATTGTGCCTTTGGTCTAGCACTTCAGAGTCTTGCAGAGAGGCTCCCACACACAGAACACCCAGATATTTACCTTTTCCTGTCTATAGATAGTGTTGTCACACATTCACATTTCCTTTTAAGCTACGGTGTTCCAGCAGGAAAGGCTTATCAAAAAGAAAAGGCACCGTGTCCTATGTTCTACCAATGACTGAATCCTGTGTCCCTCTTGGAGCCCATTCCAGAGTCTGACAGCCTCAGAAAAAAAGTGCTTTTATTTCTTCGCGGGTTCTGTGGGCTCCAATACCCCTAAAATAGCGCAGACATGTTGTCAGGGACAGAAGATATGTTCTGCTGCTGATCTGCAGATGAATCATCTTGAGGTGGCGATGGCCTCCGGGGCCTACATGGGCTGCTGAGTGGGGGAACAGCATCTACAGACCCACTCTGTGCCTGCCTTTCAGCCTTCCGCTGGAGCCTTGCGGATGCCTTCTAACAATTCAAACAACAGAGGCATGAACTTGACTGCTCCTAATCCCAGGACTTGGTTTAAGTGGTATGTCAGTTAGCCAAGGTGGTACTTCTCCACATCAAACTACAGTCAAGTCGGTACACTCTTTGTGGCCATGCTACCAATTGAATGCTAAGGAATCTTTATGAGGACTTAGAAAAGGCTTTATATTTTCTGTAGAAAGAAAATAATACACCTGAGGACTAAGTAGGTGCAGTCATTTAAATTTTAAAAGTATCCTTAAACAGCTACAAAGAGGACACTCACCAATATTTCTGATCTTATTACAAGTTCTATTTAATAGGTAAATCATTATGTGAGCTCAGAATAGCAACTTATTTAACCCTGCCTCTAAAGCACAGCAGAGTATTCAACTGCTTGATCTTTAGGGCTCACTCATTCAAGAAATAAAAGGAGGCAACATCCATTACTGTAAGCCACTCCAATGTTTCTGATTAGATTTTCTCCATTAAAAAAAATAAATCATGTTTGATAAAATTTAAAAAAAATGTATTTTTTCCCTCAAGAAGTAGCAGCTTTAGTTTTACTCAAAGCATCTGGCCCAAACCACATTTCTACAATGTATTACATTATTTATTTTTATATATGTATATAATATATATAATGTAATACATCATAATACATCATAGTGCATTAAAAGGAAATTTCTACACTTACACATTTTATATTGAGATATACAACATGCTGGAAGCAAATACCAGAGCACTGTATCTTACAGATTCCAGTGCTGGAGTCACCTTTCTAAAGGAGGTTTTCTAGTTCACGTTAAGTATGTTGATGACAAAATTGACATCAATATTCATACAGCTGATTAAGGAACATCCAGAGGCTAAGATCACAACATGCATTTGTGACTACAATCCACTCTAACTCCCAAGTCTAACCTATTAACAAGCCTCTACAATGTCATTCCCTTGTATTTTAATCACAAACGAGCAGAATGAGCATGTCTGTACTGACACTGCTTAGCATTAGCTGCACATCGTTTATTTCACCCAGCATTTCTTACAGCTCTCCTGTATCCTAACCTTTTCCCAACAATCCCAGTGCACTGATGAGATTACCATTTGGAAACCAAGCATAACCTCTCATCCTCAACAAGAGGTGCATGCCATGCAAAGACAACAACGTGCACGTTCATCTTCACACTGCTGACTTCCTGCATTAAGCTTCGTCAGCCAAAACCGGTTGGGTTTTCACTCAGATTTCTGAAGTCCCACCATTTTGGCGAGGGACTCTCAGAGCTTTATTCGTGAACAGCTACTAACTGGGGGAGTATCAGGTTGAAGGCTGCATAGCAAATTTCATCAGCAAAATAAGCTTTGTTTAACAAGTACTCAGCATCTTTATTTAACTGAGGTTCATGCAGTCACAGAAGGTCCTGTTCCTGCTGCAGACTGAATGGGCAGCTAATTCTGATTTACTGTCACCAATGCCAGACACACCTTCACCATAACACTTTTAGTATAACACATTTCTAAGCAGGATTTCTTCTGTTTTATGCTATGACTGAATTAATACTTGTAAATGCTTAGTGCAATAAAAGCATTTTTAGCTAATGAATTACAAGCAGAATGTAACAATGATACCCTATCAGGCAAGAATATGCCTGTTTGCGTCTGAAGTGCCATTCTAACCAGTGTCCCAAAGCTATAGTAAAAAAAATAATAATAAACCCCAAATCCTTCACTGTTCCCCTTATTTTTAAGGGCTAAAGTACCAAAAACTTTACAATGAATTCAGCAAATACACACAATTCACTGAACACAATCATTGCTCTTCAGAGCACCAAATCACTCCTGATTAACAAGTTATCTTTTCATGAAGCGTGTGTATTGCTTCTATTTCTGAGTTGGTATCAATTCCACGTTCTGGGTAGGTTTTGCAGAAATTCACACACAAAAGATACTTTTTTTCCATCTGTATTTTGGTGTCCATCCATATCTGAAAGACAAGCTCTCAGAGGAGGCTCCTGGCTCCCTAACCTGGCTCTCAGCCTGAAGCTACCCAAATGGCTAGCAGTACTGCAGTAATGGCAACAACATACCAAGCTCAAAAGCACATGCTAACTTCCACCTCCATGTGGAAAACTTACGAAACCAGAAAACATGGCCTATATACCCTTAAAATACCAGTCTCAACCCACTGCCCATCGTAAGTACTCATGCAAAAGTATTTGCTGCACTTCTTGGTGGACAACACATCCATCTGTCACCTGCATGCCTGCTACAGCTGTACAGCTTCAAGGTGCTGAGAAGCTTTATCCTACCCTAGGGAGGCAAGACCCCTAATGTTTCCCTCTCTGCTCTCCAAGATGGGAATGAAATATAAAGAAGTTCTGCTGAAGTGAAAGCACTTCAGGCAAACATGAGCACAAATTAAAAAGCTGGTCTGCTGAAGTGAAGCACTGCAAACACAAATGCTAATTAAAAAATAGGTTACAAGTTCTTGATTGCGCTTCTGTTACTATATAATGAGCTTCACTGAACAAATGTAACTTTAAGATAAGCACAGGGTGTCACTTCAGCTTCTCCCCAACAGAGAGGACAGAAAGGTCACACGTGAGGAACCACTACTACAGATAACTAACTGAAAGCAGCTAGGGTAAAACTGATAAACTGATGAAGATGTGAACAGATGCCAAACGTTATTTTCAGTGAAATAAGAATACCTAGAGCAAGAAAACTTTGCTATTAACATCTAAGAACTTGGTCAAACACTCCAAACAGAGCAGTTCAGCCCAAAGGGGTAGCAGGTGAAACAAAAGAGGTGCTGACTGACACTTCATACATATGGGTTCCATACATCTGAAGGCTCCAAAGATTAAAGCTTCTGCTATTCATATAGCATAATATTTGTTAGGAAGCTTGGCAGAACACTTTCACAACCACATGTAAACTTCAAAAGCACATACAAATTTCCTTGTCTATAAAGAAGACTAACGAACTGCTAGTTGGTCATATTTTTAGACTATAACCTCATTTTGATATAGAGGCAGTTGTATAAAAAAAAAAAAAAACATTTCTTTGCAAGGGTCGAGTCCTGGCAGTTTCAAGATGTTGTGTTTAAGTTACAGGACAATTCAGATCTCATCTGGGTCTGCACCACTGTCTAAGGCAGTGACCCTTCTCCACCCTCTGCTTCTAGCCTGTTCCTTGCAATGACTCCAGCATTCACGCGGCAAGGCAGATCAGGTAACCGAGCTGGCAGAAAATCAACTAGTTGAGCAAGATATGCTGATTTGAGACAAAACAGGATCTTTACGATCAGGCCTTTTAGGGAAAACTTGGCAATCTTACCCAGTTCTGCTACGCTCTTAAAAAAAACACCGCACCCCTGGGGTACTAATATCAATTATATTAACGTTTCTTTTAATAAATGAAGTCACTTACAAATTAACTTGGGAATGATCCTTGCACAAGGATAACTGTTATGTTTGCCAGGGAACAGAGATGGCAAAACCAGGCATACTGTTAGAAATATGTAATGAGCCTCTGAGCTAAAAAAATAAATCATTTTAAAAATGATGCTTTATCACCTTATTCCTTGTACCTCTGAATGACAAATTCACACAGCCCTGGTCCTGAGCCATACATTCAACTTCAACTAACCTTTTAACTACTGTCAGGTGTGACAAAGCCATTGAGTTTAATGGCTAATGGTGAAAAAACAGCATAACATGAATAAAACATTGGGATGCAAGTACGTAAGGTCAGCGACTTCACTTCAGCGCTCGTTATTTCTCAATATTCGGGAAACCCACGCTACATACTCAGTAGTTTATATTTAAGCCTCTCTAGGTATGCCAGCTTATCAGTGCCCGCAGTGACATACTTCAGAGTATGCTGTTTTCCATCTGTAGTCACGACTGTATTCAGTTAGTCCAGCTTTTTACTGACATCTCAATCTATGCAGCATTTATTTACTTATTTTTGGGTATGGTCCATGTCCAACCCAGTCTTTACCTCTTATCAGAGAAGCATGCAAGTGAACTTCAGGTTAGGTAAATTTATTTAAGATGTTGAAAAATACCAAACCACTCATGTTAAAATAATGTGGTTTCACAGGTGCTTCACAGAGCTCTCTTTACCTGTCATTCACAGAACACTTTCACCGCAGCGGCTTTAGCAATACAACTGATTTTTAGATATCCCCATTTACCTCTAAGAACTGCAACTCGCCAGGAACACCTACAGAGCACCTGCCACGTCCCTTCTACTCCACCGCCTCGCCAGGGAACAGGAGGGCACCAGCAGGGTGGCTGGCAGAGCATCCAACATCACACTCCGGCAGGTACCGGGCAGCGAGTGAAGTACCACGCATGGAGAGGTGTCGCATGACTGCGAGCGTATCTACCCCACTGCTCAAATTCAGACCAAGTGTTTGATCTGCCTTTTCTAATATAACTGAAGATTTTAATTTGAAGTCCCTCTTCCAACCCAAAAAGAGAACCAACCAAAAAAATCCACCAGACTACGCAGAGGGTAACATTCTGTTGACTGGGAAATTCAAAGGCCCTTTGGTAATGTTGAACAAAATATAGAAACGGTATTTTTAGAAGCATTTTAAGATCTATTCTATTGCCAGGTAGAGCAAAATAAAAGGCAATGGGGACAGCTGAGGAACTGAGAGCTCTGCTCTACCAAGAAATGCCAGGACTGCCACACTCTAATGAAAAGCCGTGTTTTGCATATTACTAGAAACAAGAGTATTTGTCAGAGGTGATGGGGGAGCGAAACAAAAAAAAGAAGCCAAAACCCACTACTCACAAGGCCAGCAATATTTCAATGACCTTGAACCTGGCCTTGAATTTACCAGGGTACCAGCTTCACAGAAAAGGATGCTTTTCAGTCCCTGGGAGCACTCTGGTTTAAATAAATGCTCCACTGGAATTTTTATTTCTTTGTTTTTAAAAAAGAACTAAAATGGTGTTACACTGATATTCCCAATTCTCCACCTAATCCAATAATGGAAGCCAGTATTGCTAACAGCCTTTTTTCCTTACCCTCCCCAATCCTGCCAACTTTGTTTAGATGCTTCCTCTCAGTAAGCCACTTTGAGTTCAGCACACGCAGCTCTGGATTTACAAGCTGGTTGGGTGGGGGCAATACAGTTATCAATAAAATGCCTGCTTTCTCATGAAGCTAACGGAAACCTAGTACGCGATTGGTTTTCCTGGCTTAGGTCTGAAGTGCAACTGTCATTTAGCATCTTTAAGCAGCTCTCACACGTCAGTCACCCTTCTTCCACCGCCAGTGGAAAACGCATTCAAAAACTGCGAAAGCCTTCACCCCTTTTAAGCTTCCTGCACAGTCTTAGGTACCCTTCTGAGACAGCCATCTGGGTGCTAGCACCGGGAAGCCCTGAATTTCATGAGCACCATGTTACATTGCCAGGCTGTGTGCTCACACCACAACAGGAAGCATTCAAAATCTGCTCGGACGAGACAAGAAAACGCTCCAAGTCAGATCCTGCATGCTGACTACTTGCTAACCGGCCTTGCTCTGGAAAGCAACCTCTCCATAATTAAGCAGTAATTTTCCTATGAGGTTATTGTGCCCCTGTTTAGAACAGCTTTAAGTATGTAGCAGGAATCATTCACGATAACCTGGGTACATGAAAACTTGCTACGTTTATTTAAAATTCTAAACTCTATCAAAAAAGGTGAAAAGATGATCATATTGCCCCGGTTCCAGGAGATGACCGGCTTGTGCAAAGTAAATCCCAGTTCATATATCCTACCCAGTGCATGGGAACACAGATAATCATTAATAAAGCACGAAGCTTCAACAAACACGCAGCGTACCTGAGAGAGTACAACATGCAGAACACTAAAATTATCTGTAATCACAGTCTACCCTCAGGTGCAGCATTCTCTCGTTCATAAATGAGATTCTACACATCATACCAGGGCCTCCTCTTCCCTAGCAGTTGCCACACTATCTACATTTACGGATTGCTGCCGTTCAAACACTGCTGTGGAGCATGTAAAAAAATAAATCTGAGAGCCTGTACACAGCGATAATTTTCCAATTCACAACGTGACCGCAAAGCGATCATAAGGCTGATTGCGCCTATCTGTCTCGGGATGACTGCCTCTAAGTGTTAAAATGGGATTTTTCTTTTTCAAACAAAGGGAAAAAAAAAAAAAAAATGGGGGAGCTCATCCGCTGGGAGCGCCTAAACCCTGCCTTTCAGAGAGCGGCGGGCAGACCCACCCAGCCAGCCGAAATGATGGTTTGGGTCAGACTTCAGACAGCCCTAGCGACACGAGAGCCCTGCTCGGCCGCAGGAAGGGGGGCTGGGGCTGTGCAGCCTGCGCCCCCCCGCCCGGCCGGGGCCGCCCGCTGCTCCCCGCGGGGCCGAGCCACGCGGCCGGGCCGTGCCGCGGCGCGGTTCCGCTTCTCCGGGGGCCCCGCGGGCAGCGCTCGGCGGCCGGGCCGGGCCTCCAGAGCGGCGGCGGCCGCATCGCCCCCGCGGGGCCCCGGGCCCGCTCCTAGGGCGGGCGGACAACGGCGGCGGCGGCTCCTCGGGCCCCCTCCCGGCCCCCGCCCCGGCTCCGAGCGCGGCCGCGGCCGGGGGGCGCTTACCGTCCCGGGACGTGCCCATCAGCTGGTCCAGCATGGCGCGCATCTGGGCCTGCGCCGACATCTTGAGCGCGGCGGGGGCCCGGCCCGGCCCGGCCGCCTCACGCCGACTGCGGCCTACAAGGCCCGAGGCGCGGCGCGGCCCGAGGCCCTCCCCCTGCGCGTCACCGCGCGGGCCCGGGCGGAGCCCCGCTTCCCCGCCGAGGGCGCGGGGGGGACGCGGAGGGCAGCGAGGGCAGCGGGCGCTGCCGCGGAGGGCGGAGCACAGCGGAGCGGAGCGGAGCGGGGAAGCCTGTGCCCCGCGCCCGGCTCGGTGCCGCCGCCTCCCCTCCCCCCGCCGCTCCTCCCGCCTGCCACGCGCGCGCGCCGGCGCTAACGGAAACCCGCGCGCACGCGCCGCGCCCCGCCCCCTCCCCCAGCCCCCGCGCGGACGTCAGCGCCGCCGAGCGCTCGGCGCCCGCCCATTGGCCGCGACGCGCGGCGCGGGGATTGGCGGGGAGGCCCCCGCGGGGACCGCTCCGGGCGCCCCGCCGCCATCTTAGGGGGCCGCGCTCCGCGCCGCCCGCCGCCCCCCCCCCCCCCCCCAGCCCTGAGGGGCCGCTCCGCCCGCCCGCCGCCCCCGCTGGGCTGCCGGGCACTAACGGGGGAGGCCAGCGGGGGCTGGGGGGAAGCGGTTCGGCTCGCAGTGTTTCTGACAGCGCTTTGTCCTCCCTCCTGGCAAAGCCCAGCCGAGCGCGCTTTTGTTGGTGGCTCTTTATGAAGCTCCTCCCGCGGTTACAGCCCAGCCTGGCGTTTGGAGCCCCTGTCAGCCACCCCTGGTGCAGGTTTCTTATGCATCGTGCACGGAACGAGCCTCTTCTGGGAGCTGAAGCCTGTGTTTCTTTCCTTATAGAAATAAACTTGCTGTTCCAGGTTGCGGGGCAATAAAACAGCATTGTTGCAGGGACTATATATAACTCATTGTCATCCAGCTCACACATCTGGTGTAACTGGCAGGCGTCATCTCACTGACACATGAAGCTTCCCCAGGATTCTCAGTGAAACAGGCACAAAAAGGCCCAGTCTGAATGTCAGCCCCGCCAAGACATTCAGAAAGTTGCAGCTCATTAGGTGGCAGTATTTTGAGTTATTATCACTGGGTCACTGCCATGGATGAAAATCTTCAGGGCGGGGAGTGCTCCAGCAGCACTCACAAAACCTTCTGATGCTTCAAAGAAAGGGCCTTTCCTTTGGAAATAGGAATTGGAATTTGGGCCTTTCCTTTTCCATTGGAAAATTCCCAATGTACAAGACTATGGCAGGAAAACCCTGCAGAAAACGGGCAATTTTCACCTACAGATTTAGGGCAAGAAAACACGGTTGTAACTCCTCATGAGATCTCAGCAATGAGATTTTTGGCTAATTTTCCTTATAGGCAACCCCCCTCGTTCCCTGCGGCCGCCTGTCACACCGGGCACCCAGAGGCAGCTCAGGTACCCCCGATAACCTTGGGGAGCGGATTCCCCGTTTCTCCCCGTTCCCCCCACACCCGCTGACAGCAAAGCACCACGCCACACCAAGCCAGCGGGGCCTCCCCTCCGGGGGCTCGTTTATTGGGGCCGCCTCAGCCCTTGCCCCCGGGCTGCTGGGGCAGGCGGAAGCCCACCAGCCCGGCCACCTCCTCGGGCGAGCGCTCCCCCCGGCCGTGGTACTCGTGGTGCAGGGCGGCCAGGTGCCGCACGCTGCGCAGCAGGCACAGGTAGGTGGCGGCCTGGAAGTGCAGCTCCTGCTGGGCCCGGCACAGCTTCTCGCTGGTGACCTGCGGAGAGGAGGCGACAATGTAAAAGGAGGCGAAGTTCACCTCACGCCCGGGAGAAGGGGGGGAGGGGGGAGCCGCGGCGGCCGCCGCCGTACCCGGTGAGCGCGGAAGGCCGCCAGGAGGTGCCGGTAGGCGGCCGTGTCCCGGTAGGGCCGGCCGGGAGGGCCGCTCGCCAGCCGCAGCTCGCGGAGGAGCCCGCGGAGGGTGCGCAGCGGGGAGCCCAGCGCCGCCATCTCCACGGCTGCGGAGCGCCGAGAGGAACGATCGCGGCCCTCCCCCGCTCCCCCGCTCCCCCGAGCGGCCGGGGGAGAGCGGCGAGGCCGGGCCGCGGCCGCCTGCTGGGCAGGGAGGGGAGAGCGGCGGTGCTCGGGGAGGCTTCGTGCAACGAAAGTCCCGGGCAACGCCCGACCGCCCCGTCGCGGAGGCTTCGGGGTCTGCGTTTTGGACGCAGAAAAAAAAAATATATTTTTTTTTAATTGAAAAAATATAAATAAATAAAAATTTAAAATAATTAAAAAAATAAAGGGTAAAAAAACGTTCACCCCAGATGGGACTCGAACCCACAATCCCTGGCTTAGGAGGCCAATGCCTTATCCATTAGGCCACTGGGGCTGCCGCGGAGAGCCCTGCGCGGCGGTGCTACTTCTGCCACCTCCCCGCCCCTCGCTCCTTCGCCGGGCGGCGCCTCCCGCCTGCCTCCCGCCGCCCGCCAGCGGGGAGCAGGGAAATGGCGGCCGCCGTGAGCCATCAGGGCAGGGCCAGGCGAGGAGGGCACGGCCGGGCCTCGAAATAACGGCCTCCGGAGGGACGGTCCCCTCCTTATAAACCTGTTTGGAAGTGCTGCCCTTGCTTCGGGGTTGCCTCAGCTGAAGGAAGCTGCAGCAACTGTTCCCCCCCATCCAATTTAACAACAAAGAGAAACGATCCCCCCCCCCCCCCCAACATCCCCAACCACATCTTTATTTTTTTGTGAGAAATAACACAGACAGGGCTAATATGTACATTCCTCTTTATTTAATACAGCACAGACACATGACATAAAAAAAAAGAAAAGTACACTCATGAAAAAAGCCTGTCGCCATTACGGACAGGGAACAGCTACACCCAGTTGCGTAAGGCTCCTACTGCAGAACAGGGGTCTGCTGTTTAAACGTGGATCCCAGAGCAAAACTGCTGCCAAAAAAATCTTTGCACTCCTTTCAGGAAAGCAGAAGAAAAAGAGGGAAAGCCCCTCCAGGAACAGGTGGTGAAGCTGGTGGCATCTGCAAGGTTCATAGGACACAAGCCCCATTACTGGTTGGAACAAAGCACTGAAAAAGCAAAAAACGTGCTCCAGCTCTTCTTGCAGAGGGCCAACAACCCTGACTTCTGAGAACATCAGACGTCTCAGGGGTGGTGAACCTGAGTATCTGGAAGGAGTGAAAACATCAAGTAGTCACACACAAGAGATTTATAGTCTCCCTGATAGGGCTCTGCTAGCCACAACTGGGAATGTGCAGGGGAACAAACCAGCTTCCCAATTAAAATAAAAAAAATAATACTAAGGACTAACAGCCATTAAACTGACCAGAACAGTATACACATTTGGAACTGATGCAGGCTTTTGTGGCAGCAGCTTCTTCTTTTTCCTGCTTCAGTTCAGGATGGAAATTAAGCAGGCACCAGTTCCTCTGGCAAAGAGCCTTACACACTTAAAAAAAATTAAAATACAAAAAAGGGAGACAGGTGTATTTACAAAATCCATGGCTGGTACAGTACATCATTTTTAAGACACACTAAATGCTACAATCTTTCAGGTCCTGAGATTATTACCAAAAAAAAAAAAAAAAAAGCAACAACTCAAAATTTGTGTTCAGGTCCAGTTTTATAAGGAGAGAGGAAGGAAATCACACATTTAAAAACACAGTATCCCTTGAAGTTAGTGGAACACGCCTCCCTAAAATCCAAATGAAAGTGGTGCTAATCACCCAAATGTAGCTGCATTTGGTTGTTCAGGCTTGCTGTCACAAGAGGGGAGCATTTCGCAGGGGAATTTCTCTGGAGAGCTCACCAGGTAAGCACGTGGCTGTTAGGATCCTCTGTCACTAAGCCCTATGATCCGAAATACGGAAGTAATAAAAGGAGGAAGGTGACCTGATACAAATTCACGTGGGACTGAGTAGAGCATCACAGGAGTCACCGACTCAAAGAGGTTTGCCATCTCTTAGTAGCTGTGTTCCTTTGAAGAAGAGGACTACAAAGGGTGCTAGTTTTGCTTGAAACAAAATGCTCAGGCAACTGACTGACTGTCCAAGCTACACAGAGCAGGGCAGGAAAACCCTCAGCCCACTGGTTTCTCGGCTGTTCACTTTACATAGCCTCCTTCATTCTCCTGGGGATCAGCAAGTCAGGTAGGGTTAAGCTGGTTATATCCAAAGTTGCTAAAAATATATACGCCAAATGTGACAACAAAGGATACAGAGGCCAAACCTGTCTGTGGGAGGACCCCCACTGCCCTTGGCTGGGTGGGCAGGAATTGATGTGGAAGCTCTGCTCTTGACTAAGCCTCGTTACCAGGCAGAACTGAAGGGCCTTACAATCCACACCTGTATTTTCAATGAAATATTCTTAACATAGTGCTTTTGTATCATCAGACGTTACAATCACAGATGGTCTTTTATTATAAGCACCTGACTTTAAGCTAGAAAATACCAACATTTTAAGGATTACTCACAAAATGCTTCTAACCCTCAGTAAAAAGAAGACTACAAGAGACAAATCACAGAACAAGGGTACTACAGTTTAACGGCTAAAATATAACGCTGCTCAGTAGACTTTTTGGGGAAAATAGCATTAATGATTTTCGTAAATTTTTTTCTTTAAACAGTAGTCCAAAAATATTTCTCCATCTATTTCCAACAGGGACCTTGAGAACTATGCAAGAACATGGTACTAATTGCTACATGATGGAATTACTGGCAATAAAACACACACTACAGTTCTCACCTCTGAGCTAAATTGTTATTTGTAGTTACATACAAGACTAAAGATCAGCGAGAAATACCCGGGGAATCACAAATTAGCTTTTATTTGAAGATCCAGCTACCGGGTAGCTGATACCTCCTCTTGTTTAGAAGCAACTTCATTTAAGTGAGGAATTGATTTACTTCTGATATTGGAAGGAAACACAGGATCTCATTAGCTTCTCCCCAAATCCAATCAGTACATTAAAAAAACAACATTGCTGCGGCTTCTTTAAACCAATTTTGAGAGCTGAATATTCTGAAAGCTCTCAGACTAAGACTTGTCACAAGAGGTGATTTTAGCTTCCCTCTTGAAGCAACTTCATGACACTTGACACTAGGTGTTGCACCAGCAAAAGGGTTTCTTTTTTGAAATACAAACTTCTTTCTTCACTGTAGCAAAAAGAGTTCTGCAGTACAGACATTCAAAAAATATTCAATTTTCTTTGGGTAAAACTTCAACATGTATTAACAGGGTAGCTGAGGGAAGGAATGCATGTAACACTGAGACATGTAAAGAATACTTATCTGCATAGTTGATATTAGTGACTACTAATCAAACTAAGGCCTTATCTGGAGAAAGCTGAGAACACAAGAAAGTTTCTTCCCCCACCTCCCATTCCACTGGTGAAATCTGAGAAGTCTCAAAGCAGCTCTGGCTGCCTCAGCAGCTACTTGGTTTGGCCTGCAGCAGTGGTATCTCCTGACTGGTTTGGGTTGATTCTCTTGCCTTTTTCTGTTGGTACTGGACAGTGACAAATGTAACCGAATCTGTTCAAGAAATACATCTGCACATGCTGCTGGGCCAAAAAAAACACCTTTAGTAATAAGCATGATAGAAGGCAATGTGCACTGCTTGTTTTGGATTACTTCAGCATAAAGAAAAACTTTTTAGTTAATGGTTACTAAATGAACAGGAGGAGACATGGCAAGGGAAGAGGCTGAAATTCACTTTTAGATACAAAACATGATGTGTGATTTTTTTTTTCCAGAGTTGCTCTATAGAATTATAGCTGTCAAAGAATGTCTACAAAACAACAGACCTATATCCTCCACTACTGACAACTGACAAGATCAGCACAGTATCACTTACGAGGAGTGTGCAAAATGGCCATAGGGAATCTTTCGTGCATCCCCAATTCCAGGCCATGCTGATCTCTCAGCATAACACATAGCAGCAGCGGGGCTTCCTGCGGCCCCAAAAGGCTATTACAGCAGCAAGGAATCATTGGGTCACAGAAAAAGGATGATGGAGCCACACCAGACTTCTCCACAACCAGAGCATTCCCCAACAACGTTTGGTTATATTTCCAGTGGCTAAGCCAGGCTATTTCTGGCTGCTTATTGTGGCAGTTATTTTTTAAGCAGCAGCAGACTGATGGTGATTTTCAGAACAGCCGCAGGTGTTAAAAACACCACAACAGTCAACCAGCAGTGCCAGCTGTAGACTTCCAATCTTTCAGATAGGCTTAGAATAAAGAGCACACATGCCTGAAAGAGACTGAACAGCAACAGCAGAGCCCAGTCACCTCAAGTCACTGCCACGGGTGGATGTGGATAACTACAGAATAACTCTCACACTCACCTAAGGCAGATTAGGATGCGCTCTCACTCCAGCTGACCAAGCTACCAGCAATAGTACTATCCCCAGCACTGTTAGATTGGTAAAAGAAATCTACCAATGGCCTCATTTCAACAGGTTCATTTGAACGTGATAACTGGAATAGCAGTTAGGCTATTTTCTGCCACAGGAACATGTTGCATTTGGTATCTTACTGTTGGCTCTCTAGATGGGCTCTCCACTTAAGTATGAAGGACTCTTCTAGCCATTCCTACTCTGGTTTCTGAAAAGAGAAGGTAGAACACTTCCTTTTCATATTGCAACTCAAAATCAGGTCTCCCCCAGTGGAAGCATCACGGAACAAGCACAGTCTAGTGATGCTCACGTTACCTTACGTTTAGAAATGAATTGCTAATTTCAGATATGCATGTTTATAATAATAGTAAGTCAGATGTATCCTCAGCACAGAATAGTTAAAATCACTAGAAGATCTATTGCAGATCACTGATTCTGTCAAAGGACAAGCAAACAAGCACAGACACTATTTGAGTGTTCACTTGCAGCCAACAATACACGAACTTACTGTTCATTATTTTAAGAGAACAAACCATTAATGAAATCTCAGCAAGAAAAAGTACAGCGAGAAAAGTACTCAAAGGTGAATGATTTAGGCAGCTTGTGAAGTATAGTCAGGTTTAACTTCAAAGAGCAGCTGCATTCTTGCAGTTTATACCAAGTTCCTTCTCACACGTGATGCCCGGTAGGAAGTGACAACTTTGGTAAATGTTAAGAATTCTTGCAATAACCAGCACCACGCAGACATGGCTAGCCATACACAAGATTCCTTGCAGTTCATCTCAACTCAAAACTGTTACAAGCTATTTTAACCTTCTTCTTTCCCCACTTCTTTCAGTTAGGTTAGCCACACATCTTTGCCTCAAGTTCAGTAATAGTGTGAAGCGGTACGGTATTTAACGTTGTCAGTTGTACTTGTGAATTAAGACCCAAATTTAAAACCTCCAGAGAAAAATATAACAAGTTTCAATCTCATTAGCCACTTCCTTTCTCTCACACACGTTTACACATTCACACACGCACGCTTTTATTGTACTGCCACCTTTGCCCAAATGTTCCCCTTTTGTATGCAAATGTTTAACAGCGCCAGCAGAATGTAGGAGGATGAACACGGTTATGGGATTCTCGGGAATATTGCTGTGTATGTACGTGTGCGCACACATGTGTGAGCGTGAGAGAAAGAAAGCACACAAGCATACAGAACCAACACCATGGTACAGCAGCTATGAATGAAGTCACATACATTACACACTTTTTTTTTTTTCTTTTTTACAAAAGGGAAAAATAGTATAACAGCATAAAGCCATCTATCTTGGCAAGCTTAAGATTTTCCTCCAAAATGCCTTCCAGCACTTCAGGATCTCTGAGAACAGTTTAAGAGGGTAGGGAAATAAAATAAAAAAAGGCACTTAAACAAAGGACAAAGGCCTGAATCAAGTAAGTCATGGAGGGTAACAGCCATTTCACCAGAGCTAGGACCAATCAAAAAGCTACCAACTTTTTAATTTCTATAAAATTAAAATTGCATAAAGTGTTAATTAATCAGTCATTTACCTACTGCTTTCACTTTCTGGATAATTTTATGAAACAAACAAAAAGCAAGTGTCCCCTTAGTGATTTCCCCCTAATTCAGCAAAAGATTAAAGATAGGTGTGGGAGGAAGCCTTCCACAGCTTAGCCTGACTGCAGGTTTTCCTGCAATTCCATCTGCAAAAAAAACAAAACAAAAACAGGAGAGGGACCACTGTGCCTTTAGCAATTCACTCAAAAAAAAAAACAAAAAAAAAAACAACCCAAACACCCCAATACTTCTAATTCATCTGTGGGCAAAAACTACTCAAAAGAAAACCAAACAAACTGTAAACTAGATTAAAATTTGCTAATAAATACAGCTAAAAGTTCATTTTATGAATGTAGCAGCAAATGTGATAAAGTTAGTCGGAGTCCAAGATGACTCCCAGAGGGTTAATGGTTCACACAACTGATGGCAGCTTGGGAGAGTTGCAGGATTTCTGTTTTCATGTCCTCAAGGGTCTTGCACCAAGTGGAGGAGGAGTGTGGAGGAAGGGTCAGGTGATGGGACTGAGGAAGGAAACAGGCTCTTGGCACCTGTCCCACCCCCAATTCTGTGCATCAGACAACTTTGATTGGATTCAAACAAGAAGTAGAACCCAAGTAATTAAAAGTTACTTCTGATTAGCAGAAAACAGATGTGAAACCCACAGCATCCACACTTGTGACTCGTATCTTGAATCATCAGAGAAGGCTGGACAAACTGATTTAGGCCATCTTGGAGTAGGAGAACACTGCAGTTACAGTCCAAGGTATCAGAAATTTTGCAGCCTGTTTTTCATGTGGCCTGACGCCTTCCTTCTTACTTTGCAAGTGTCTCAAAAGGATTTACAATAGCTACCATGACTTTGGGAACTTTGGATCGTGTAGCAGAAAGTATTACTCAGAGGGTTTTAACATCTAAGACCTGTGTGTGAAATTATTGCTTGCATTCGTTTGGGGCTTTCAGTGAGCTTGACATGCTAGCTCATACACAGACCCCAAACTGAGTTCAGCCCTGCTGCCTTGAAAAGACAGCTCTACTTGGCTTTCTTATTGCTTGTGAATACTGAGGGTTACTTAGTATGTACAACTACAGTTTATTTATTATCAGAGGCCCTTAAAAAGTAGTAAAAAACTGGGGGGAAATGTCTCTAGGAGAGCTGCTATGCAGAATATAGTAAAACATTAACCTAGTTTTGCATTTGGACATTGCAGAAAATTTTCACTTCCCCATCCTGTTTGTGCTAACCAAAAATGTCTCTGGGAGCCACCCTATTATTCCCTTTAATTTGGCCTTGATAGGTTTAACACAGAAGAATAGGGAAAAGGCAACACCGACCCCTTCATCACTATGTTGCTGATTCCAAAGCAGCTCGGCAGTATAATGACTGAAGGCAGTTACCCTCTAGGGGACTGTCTGAACTGGCATGAAGACTGTATGGTCATCTTAATTCTCACCATCAGTATCAGTTTACTTGTTTCCAAAAACTGAGAAGTTCAATAGGCCATACAGACAGGACTACTTTCTATCCTCAAGGTTTGGAGAGGATATCCCTTAACTGAAGGTGTGTCATACCTGCAGAAAGAGAGGGAGGGATGTTGAAAGAAAGTTTGTGCTGTTATTATAAAGGGCCACAAGTCTCCCAATTGAAGTTTCATTTAGCAACTATGAAGACGAGAGATGTAAATTTGGATGAGATGCTTTGATGAAGAAAACACAGAAGAGGTAGAACTCTTAGGACGTTTTTTTTTTTTGGTGGGTTATTCTGTGTGTTTTGTTTTTAATATATTGCTGCTTGATGGCTCAACTACTGCAACTCCCTTAGCTACACAGGTTGTTAAAAAGTATCAGGTTTGACAAGTCAGAAAAAAAATCAACGTTCTCTTAGGCCTCAAAAAAGTTTTCTTCCTTCAACCCTTCCTGGAGAAAAAGAAAAATCAGATAAGGCTTGCAATCTAAATAGGTTGTGGTACTTAATGTTCAATAGAATTTGCACATTAGTAGGAATGCAAGAGTCTATGTAGCTGTATGTTTCAACTCTAAATAACCTTGACTAAGATGCAAGCTTATCTAATCAACATGCCACATACGAAACATTAGCATTAGCTAAAAGGCATCTAATTAGCTGATGCTATGGAGTGAAATTCATGAACTAATGAATCTTATTTTAATTCAATGTGTCTTTCACAGAAGTGTTGTGCAAAAACATTTATTGCTGAGCTCAACCCAACATCTTTATACTAAATACACAATATATATTATTTTAGATTCATGTATATATATATATATTTATATAAAATTAAAATGAGCTCTAAATAGAAAAGAAATTGTTCTCTGGTCTAAGAAAAATAAGTCACATGTAAAAGTAACCTGAAAGCTATAAGTTAATCTAGCAAAAACACTGAAGATTCATTATCCATGGTCAAGGTATCTCTGGAAGATGAGATGACCAGTAATCACTGGTTCAAACCCACCTCAAACTACTGGAAAGACTAGCTAGTAGGAATTTCAGCATCTCTGATCAGGAATGTTTCAGGGTTGAAGGAGAAGGGCATCATATAATTTTAGTTGCGTCTTTCCCCTAGGATTTATTTCAGTTTCTGTCACTCTCATCTTTTATCTAACAGCGCAAGGGATTCTACAGCAAAGTTCTGTCCTAGTGTCAAAAGTGCAACATGTGCTGGATACTTCCTAACCTTACAAATGAACCAGTCCATGTATTGCTATAAAAAAATAGCCAGCTTTGCAGTTTTGTGCTACCGTGAAAGGAAGAGTTCAGGTTGGAAACTCTCCAGGCCAGCAGGGGCTGGAAATGCTGGAGACGATCCATTCAGCCCCAGAAGAGAAGGCACCTCTGGTCGCTTTTGAACGACTCCTCTTTGGCTAATGCCTGAAGCAGTATTAACCTGGCTCTGGAGTAAGTCACATTCAGCTTTCTTTTACTAGCAAATCAGGATAATGCATGGCTTTTGGGAGGAGTTACATGACAGATGAGGAAGATCTAGAATGGGTAAAGAATTAACTGTATTTTATGAAAGATGTGATAGAACATTACTTAATGTCAGTAGCAGATAAGCACAAGGGAAAGGAAAACAAATGGAGGGACTGAAAGAGTCCTAGCATGCCTTCAAAAAAAAAAAAAAAAGGATGTGGGAAAGAAATGCTAGTGTGACCAATAAAATGTTGGTTTCCTTTTTATGTATGATGAAAATTTTCCACACACCCTTCCTCCCTATGTAAGTCATGTTAAAACAAAAAAAAAAAAAATAAACAAGGAGCAAAGGGTTTCCCAGTAGCCTGTCTCTCACATCTCATGTACCAGGAGATTTGTTTTTGAAGATAGCTCTCTGGAACCAATGAGACTGCATACATCCATAGGCTCTCTATAGCCAAAGAGCCTTGTAAAGCTGAAAAAAATGCCCACATCACAAACTGCATTTCTGTAAGGTTTTAAATACAACAAAGTACCCCAGCACCACTTCTCATCTATATAACCTTTGGTCCACAACCACACGGTACACTCAGGACCTACATATGATCTTATACGGGGCACTTCAGGAACTTGTGAAGTAGATGATTCCACCTCACCCAATGGATGGAGAGACCTATTCTAGCTCCTCTCACACTTTCAACTTTTTATTGGATATTACCCAGAAAAAAATGTTTGTGCTGCTGTGGGTTTGACAATCAATTTCTTTTAAAAGCCAATCAGAACAGATGAAAAAATGTTTGTTTCTTTAGGCAAGATCAAACTATGACCAGTCTGCATGACCAGGAGCACCAGTCCCCCTTTTCCTTCTCTCTTTGATCAAGTATTGTTTTCTTTTTCTTCTTCCTCTCACCACAGTGCTTGGGATCAGAATATGTAAACATCGACAGAAACAGCAGCCCTGTGACAATAAGCACTTTCCCAACTGGGCAGATTCTGTCAGCCAACCAGAACTGCTTCAGCTCCCTTGCTTGTCTAGAAGTCACTGGTTTTTCCGCTGTAACTTAGTGTCCCCTTTACTTTGGCCTCCATCTGCAATTTAGAAACAGGAAAAGAAGAGAAGAATAAAAACATGAACAAACTTATTTTGTAACTTACAAAATAAAAGACATACTTGGAACATTCATCCTTAGCATCATCAGAAAATGCATTGTCTTTATATCATGTTGGACTTTACATATTTTCAATAGTTGTTTTTTTTTTGTTTTTTTTTTTTTTAATAGGACTGATGAAACCAGAGACACCAAGCTTTACACCAAGATGTTTAGAGACATGGTATTTTAAGTTGCAACCTGTGATACTACAAAAACAAAACAAAAAAATCAATCTTTTCTTTAGAAGTTTTAACTTTGTGAGAATTTTAAGCCCACCCACGGTACTCACTGACAAAAGAAACCAAGGTTGATATCACAGGAGTGATTAGTTTGTTTTCACAGCCACTTACAACACTGCCCTGGTTCTGGAGCCAAGCACTGCAAATTCAGTATAAAGAATCCACCGTGCCACTGCCACCTTTTGTGTTCCCTTTACTGGCAAATAAAGGAGCACACTCCGCCACCTTCTATAATTTTACGATAGTTTTTCAGCTCTAAGCTTTACAAACATAGAAAGGTCTTATACTTCAAGTTACTCCTTTCAATCAAAAATATGTCACTTAAAGCATGATTCCCAGAGAAGATTGGTCTTCCACTACAAAACTATTACATTTATTCACACATGCATACCCAACTGCAAGAATCATGAAGAGGCTTCTAGTTGAAAGATGAGATATTAAAATGTAGTGGAAAAAACAATCCATTTTCCTCCCAGTATAGACTATACAGTCTGCAAAAATCATGCCAGTATCTAGTATGTAGCAGTCCTTTTCTTCTATTGGCTGAATTTGAATGCTTACGTTTCTCAAACTGCTATAATAAAATATTTTATTATATCGAGATTTTTGAGCTTTTTAGTTTCTGGCATTGAATGTTGTTTTTCTACATGTGTTTGGGTTCCAAAAATACTGCTATAATAGAATGTGCACTGTCCGCTGCTACCAAAGCTTGTTCCTGTTTTGTCTTCTCTAAACCAATTTCAAATTTGGTGTATGTTTCATTTCAGTCTAGGGCATAAATCTGTTAAGTTATAAAAGTAGTAAGAGAAATGTATCTTTACCTGTGTAAGCTTGCTGCAAGTGAGCAGGCAGAGGTGAGTGAGACAGCGTTGCTGCGTGCTGAGCACCTGGCTGTAAACCCTTCAGTAAGTCTGGGGTAAAAAGGAGGAGAAAAACAAAGATGGAAAATAAATCTTAAGAACCATGGCAGCCTTAGCAAAATAGGAAGCTTTTATTTTTAAAATTAAAGCTATCATAACATGATAATTTGCCCAGATTTCTGAAGACATCTCAACAGCAACAAAAAATAATACCTGATAGGATTCTGATGGCTGGTATACAAGTCAATAAAAACAGACCTGTTCAGATATGGTTAATCAAAAGTCAGAACCAGGATCATGCTTTACTATTGGGGTGCAACTCTTCATACTAGTTCATTTGGCAGAAAGGCCAAAATTGCTACAGATTAAAAGCTTAAAGAAATTCTTTTAAGCAATTGCAAATAATAAATCCCACCTAGATTGATGCCTTCCTGTAAGAAAATGGTTTGGTATCAAGAGTATCTAAGCCATTACTGAGCAAAGGATATTTTGATGAATCACAGTATTAAGTCTCATATCTGTATGGTGAAATCGAGAAAGTCTTAAGGTGCATTTCTTTTTGAAGATAGAGGAAGAAGTTAACCCAAAAATGCATGTACAAAAGCAGCTACATATTATGAATTTAACAGTGAAGTTAATCATCTGTCAAAGGTGATTCATAACATCTGGATAATTACATAAAGTTTTAACAGAGAAGTCACATTTACTCTCCTTTAGGGACTTTCATGAACCAAATCTAAGTGTCTCAGAACTGAATGGCTTCCCTTCTTAATTTCCACATTCAGCAAGCAAGCATCTTTCCCTACAGCATAGTGTGGTGAGGAATTCCACTCACTCTGAGTTAGGCTGTGGTGGAAAGCCGCTGAGGTAGATCCCGAGGTGGTTGTCACTCCAGCTGTGTCCGTCCCAAAGCCAAGCAGCTCCAAGGGAAACTGGAAGGGCACGGTCACAGGAACAAGGCCACCCAGCATCCCAAAAGGAGTTAATGGTGCAGACGTCACATTCTGACTGGTTACGGACAGGGGTGATGCCATGAGCGTCAGAGGTGAGGCGTTAGCCAGTAATGATGCTCCTGCTGTTGACTGTACAGAGAAAAGTAGTACTTCAAGATTTTAAAGCTTTGAGTATTATCCTCTAAGGAGATAAGAATCAGCTATTTACTGTTAAGTGTGGTCCTGTTAAAAAGGACATTACAATATTAATAAATACTACTTATCCACCTAGGATCAGTTCCCACTGTTTGTCTGCTCAACAAGCACAGTTATATCTCACGTTCACATGTGACAGCATGGTTCATCTATCTTGTTTTTCTTGTCAGCCTCACAGGTAAATTCCTTTAAATTACCCCATGCAGATCTGAAGTTCTTTAGAAGCACGTTACTCTCCCCTCTCGAAATATGGGTCTTAACACAACGCTAACTATTTCTAAAGTTACTTAGAAGTAAGGATTTCTGAAATCTCAAATTTGTACTTAAGAACTTACTTAAGAACCACCACACTTCAAAGGACAAAATTTAAGTTACTGAGATGTAGACATATATACAGACATAGGTAGGTGTTCATACAGAAACACACGTGCATGTGTTACAACAACAGGCAAGGAAGGAAAATTCTCACCACCCTACATAAGTCGCAAGTTAATTTCACTGTAGTTTAAGAAAATGTGAGATTAAGCCAGAATATTTTAGCTACAACAGATCCCAAATTACATCAATTCCTTTGTAATTAGCAGCTGTCCTGCTCATTCCTATTTAACACTTCCATTCACTAAACATGCAGTAATTCTGTATGGTAATGTTCAATTCTCAAATTATCTATCACAAAAGAGGAAGTATAGAAAGCATTTCAAACCAGATTCAAGCTTATATTTTACAGATATTTGAGCTATTACGATTCAGAGACTGAACAGGACTCCAAGCCTGTGCATTTTGACATGCAAGTCTTAACTAAAAAACAAAACCAAAACTAATTTTAATGAATACCTGAGCTCAAAGTGAAAATGAAATCTCATTGAATTCTATAGTATTAGCTTACAGAAACAAAGTGATAAAAACTCTCAGTGAGAAAAATTTTCTATTACCAGGTTCGGTCTTAAGATGTTTAGATGAAAGCTGCTAAAGAAAGGTTGCTGCTTAAGACATTTTAAAATCATATCCCTGTAAATTTAAGCAACTACAGATCAGATGTTCATAATAAGTATTCATATGTCATGTCATCTTAGGAATGACAGCTTCTAAGACATTCTACATCCCACAAGTAGAAAACCATGGATGAAAGACTTTATAAGAACATACATGGTTATTCTCTTTAGCCTTTGGAAGTGCTAATTTCAAAATAAGCCTATGCACAAAAAATGACAACCATTCACTATGTAGCTTTTCCTAGTTACAAACATTTTTATTACCAACACAAAATCATCTAGTCTGATCTTCAATGTAAGCAGACCAGGAGATTCTAATGAGCAACTTGTGTACCACTTGTCTTCTAATTAGCAGCATCAGGAATTAAATCTATAAGCCCTTAACGGAAAGGAAATTCACTTTCAGTCTCATGTAATGTATTAAGAAGGGTAACTCCTTAGTACATTGTACCCAGCTAGCCATTAGATTCTGGAAGACTAAAAAAGTACTGTTATCACAAATCTCTTCCCATTCAATGTACTTGGACTGGGAAGTAATTTGATTCTGATCTTCTGAATATACTACAATGACTGAGCCTCAGTCTGCACTGTAGCAAAAGTCTTATTGAATATTTTATCTTTGTACCACTTCTCCCAAACTGTTTCAGGTTATCAAAGTACCTTCTGAAGTGTCAAGGAAAAAAACACATGAAGTTACAATTAACTTGGTGATATTATATGCTACTCAGTCCCTCTAGCTGTTTGCCCCCTTCTATTATACCAAAACGCTTTTACTGTATTACAGTATACACCTGTGATAATTGATTATCTACCACATTCCCACCAGTCCTTCTTTTCAACATCACTATCTGCCAAGATGCATTTCATTCCCCAGGTGATCAGCGTCTCTGTAAAATAATGATTTGCCAGAATTCACCTCATCATCCACACAATGCTACTTGTTTCCCATGTCTATCAACTTTAAGCACTAAAACAACCATTTCACATTTTCTTCCACATCACAGCAACTATATCCATGGGATATCCACAATTGCATCAGATTCAAACTCTGTTCCCAATCCTTTTGCTGCAGCCTCATTTGCTTCCTCCAGGCACTTTCTGGAGTACCCAAAAGTGCACCACAGCTGCCACAGCTCTTCTGTAGACCCTTTGTGATACCTCTGTGGCCCTTACACAGAACATGGACTGTGTGATTTTTTGTTTGTTTGCCTCTCCATT
Organism: Anas acuta; assembly: GCF_963932015.1. Classification (NCBI taxonomy): domain Eukaryota; kingdom Metazoa; phylum Chordata; class Aves; order Anseriformes; family Anatidae; genus Anas; species Anas acuta. Next base: position 162,100,596 of record NC_088979.1, on the reverse strand, counting down.
CAAACTACCCCAAATTAATGAGAAGGCTGTATAAGAGCCTGTTAGACATCTCGTTTACTGTACCAGACTTAAGGTATTGTAGGCTGAGAGACCACAGAAATGCCTCATGAAAGTCATCTTCTTCCTGTTACTCAGCTGTACTAAGAAAAACTGGTATCAGGCTAAAACGTTATTATAAAGCATTATGAAAAGCTGCATACACACCACCACCATGAAACAATAGGTATGTATACCATTCAGATAAATGCATTGCTTTTCTGGTTTGCAGTAGAACAAGGTTTTGATTTGCAGTGATGTCGCCTTTCTTAACTTTACTTAAGTTATGCATGCTTCACAATAGAGAGATCAATTAAAAGAGAGGAGTACCTAAAATCTTCTCAATAATTAAATCATTCCCAGTAAGAAAAAAGCACAGCTTGGTAAAGTAGGCTGTCTTTTGGGCAAATAATAGGTTTGCATAGGTTTTAGAAAAAGAGTATTTTCAAAATATTTGTTTTATATTACTTTTTAACTCCAAAGTTCTACACAAGCTCTTAAATAATTTCTAGTTTATATATCAATGACCTCTCATTCGATTTGACTAGATCCTACAAAATAAAACACATACTTAATCACAAATACTAAAAAAAAAAGCCCTTGCAAATGTTAAATACTTCTTGCATTACATTCTAACCACAAGCAATTGAACTCCAGTTTTGCAAACTAACCACAAAGCTTGGCAACAAACATACCGAGATACCTCTACATGTTAACTCCATCAATATAAATAAATACACAATACAGAAATCTAATAATGCAAGACAATACTGCACTCCCTGAAAATACAGCCACAGAAAGCCCACCTTTTGTAGTGTTCTTAAAAAGAAAAAAAAAGACAAAACTGAGTTCTGTTTCATGCTACAGACCAACCAGTCTTTTACAGTAAGGATTCCTTCCACCCTGACCCCTGGATTTCACATCAGCTGGAAATACCTGTTTACTAGTGTGAACTAGTTTCATCAGTATTAGCATTCATACTAGGTAAAGCGTAAACATTAACCTTGTGACTCACTTTCAAATCAAGGTATTGTAAGCCTGTTTTCAAAGTGCGATAAATATTAATGTCTGATTTAAATGTAAACGCGTTAGATGCATACCTGCACACTGGCTGCTACAACTGGAGACCCTGAGGCAGATGATGGTCTGTGTGGAGTTGACAATTGTTTAGTAGCACCCTGTGTTCCACTTCCTGCTCCCCCAGACAGACTAGTCCTACTAGCTCCACTTGAGTTAAGGTTACTGCCTCTGCTGGCAGGTACATTCATTCCAACTCCACCCAAATTATTTTTACCAACAGTTCCAGAAGGAGAAGAGTTGGGCAATTTTGAAGAAGCCTGAGGGTTCTTTGCAGGCTGAAGGCCTGAGGTGCGATTAGAGGGCAGCAAATTCATTGTGGGAGACTGCCTGCTGATATTTACACCACTGGTTTGTTTATGAAGGGGGTTGTTGCTGGAGTGACTACTCTGGGAAACTAGTGCACTTGAACTGGAAGAACTGGGTGTTGTTGCAGGCCTGGGGGATGAGGTGGACTTAGATGAAAATTTAGGCGATGCATTGGGCTTGGGTGTCACAGAGGGCTTAGATGCAGTGGGCTTGGGAGAGGCAGCAGGTTTAGGAGAGGCAGCCATGGAGAAGGGAGGCTTGAAACCCTGGGAAGAAACCTGTGACACCATAGCCTTGGCTAAATAGTTACTAGAGGTAGAGGTGCTGGATGTTGTCCGAGAAACCAGTGGGTGAGATACTTGAGAGCCACTTCCAGATGAGGGGTTAGACAAAGGCAGGCGATATACTACAGACTTCTCTTGAGCCTTGATGACTGGTGATGAGCACGTCAGTTTGGGATTACTGCTCAATTTCACCACTGGATTGGTCTGTGATTTACTAATAGTTGCTTGTAAAGGAGATACATATTTCTGTTGTACAGCTGAATGCTGGTGCACCTTTGTCATTTGTGATGTTGAGGAAGAACCTCCTTGAATCTCAGAAGATGATACCAAGATACTAGCATCTTTGGGTCTTTGAGAGGAGGTGGAAATAGCTGCTTGGGTCTTAGAGGAAGAAACATGGGTCTGTGAAGAGGAAGAAGCAGCTTGGATCTGACTTGACCTCTGTAGTCCTTGCTGAAGTAGCTTGGCTGGCAAAGGCTCTAAGGAAACCTTAGGATTTTGAATTGAAGATCCAGCAATAAGGCCTGAAGAGATACCAGTGTGAACTATGTCCTGGGGTTTCTTTGGTACTGGCCCTGTGTGACCAGCAATAAGACTTGATGAATGGGGTGCTTGAGTGGGCTCTACTTTCTTTGAAGTTGCCAGGGGCAACTTGCTCATAATGCTTGCCAGTTTCTCTTCCCTCAGCCCAGGGCGAGGTCTGGATGTTGGTGTCTCTATGGTGGATCCAAGAGGCGATCCCTTGGCACCATTATTGATAACTGCCAGAGCATCAGAAATGGAGTCCAGTGATGGTGGGTGGAAAGAGAGGTCTTCATCCAGTGAGTCGTCCAAGCAGATAGTCTCTGGAGCTGGCGTGCAGCTAGAGCTGGCTGGGGTGCAGACAGGTGCGCTGGTACTCAGTGTAGTAGCACAAGTTGAATTGACTGAAGACGTACACGTTTTCTGTTCTTTCTTTGGACTGGAGTCCTGAGAATGAAGAGATAAGAAAAGGCAAGTTTAATAGCCTTTCTGGAATAGATCCAGAGTCTTCTTTCGTTTAATACTATTATTATGTACATTCAGTGGAACCAAGACCTGAAATTTTTTATATTAAGATATAGATATCTAGATGTCAGATACTTGTGTGCTAATTCAATATTTGTATTTTAAAGTCTAGTGCTGCTGGTCCACATACAAAAGTGCCCCCCACAGTTAAGAATAATCTCTGCTGTGAAGAACAGGATAGTTAATCTGATCATTAAGTAAAAATTGCTCCTAGGCTAAGACAACACCTCATCATGTCTAATGAAAACCTCTATCAGTTTATGCTATACTCCCAACCATACATTTTTCCAGTGTTGCCGAATTTAACACAAGCCAAAAGCAAACAAACCACATATTAAAAAAGGGAACTTTGATGGAACTATTTCCTTCTTCATAGTCAATTTTCAAAAAGCTATGTAAGCTTAGTATCACAAAGCTATACAGAGAAGTCTCTTGTATTACTTAGCTTGGTAATCCGTGCTTTAAACCAATAAGCTCTTACAGCATTTTCCTTAAATTAGCATTTACTAGCTAACCCTTCTGATAGATATTTTTTTCCTGGAACTGAGGCAAGAAACTGTTTGTATCAAATGGTCATATAAAAGTCAGACATTTACCTTCACTTTGGGTTTAGGTGCCAGAATCACCTTCTTCTTTGCCCTAAATCAGAAGAAAGCAGAGGAGATAAATGTGCATCAGAAGACAAAGGACAAGTAATTTTATTTTCAACTGTCACCCTGATTATATCCCAGTAAACTAGAAGGATGACCACTGTGGTCCACCTTTTATAAAAAAGCATTCTTGAAATAGAAAAAAATAAAGACTCTTAAAATAAAGGGGGGGGGGCAAGCACATGGTTAATCCGTTGTTGTCATGTATCATGCAAAATTCACTGAATTGCTGATATAACCTGATGTATATCAGGTTAAGGTATTTGTTTTGTACTTTCTAAATTTAGAGAAGCTTTAAAGTATGAAGGCGTTTCAGCCTCTCAGAATCCTAGGAGTTTATCTTAACAGAGCTTTATCTAAACTGACAATATCTATAATAGTCTTCAAACAAACGTCTTCAAACAAATCCCGAAGTATCTCCCTTCTCTCCCCTCTGTCCAAAAAGAAATTACGTGAAGATGGGAAGAGATACTATGAACTACAGATATTAGTAAGTTGTCAATACTATACTCACGGAGCAGAAGTGAGGTGATTGTGAACACTCCGACTTTCTTTAAAAAGCATCCTGGAAGAGTGGTGAGAAAAGAAACGTAAGGCGATTCTACAGGGACAGTCAACATGTGACCTCCTCATACACAGGTACTCTTGAATTTTTAGAAGAATCCTTTGATTATCTGTCCCCAAAATAGCCAGCAGGTAGTCTGTATTGCTACCATGGTGGAGTTACAAGCATAAACAGAAGAACGCTATGTAAAAAAAACAGTTAAGTATGCATACAAAATGTGTGTATCAGTGACCAAGAAGCAGCTTATATAATACAGTATCACCTCCTCCAGCGGGACAGAATAACAACATTTTGAATTCTCTGTCCTCAAGGGCTAAAAGATATTTCAAATTGCAAACTAAGGTTTATTTTAAGCTCCTCTACATACATGTTTACATGTTGAACACAGGAACACAGGTTTGGGTTTTGTAGGTTATATTTGTGTTTTGTTTGTTTGTTTGTTTGTTTTTTAAGCTTACTATCGTAAAGTTAGAACACAGGAAACAAGTTTGTGTCTAGTCATCTTCACTATTTTGTATAGGCCACTGAGTACCATTTCTGCGACTTTACACTGCATTTACACACGTACTTTTCTACAGAGCCAGCAATACAGCTCCACAAATGGCAGGAGTTGCCACAATAATGTTAGCAACTCCTGCTCTGGGAAGTAAGAATAATTCCTGACCTGAATCTATACTACAGCTTGCTATCCAAATGCAGCTATAAACAGACAGTTAATGAAAACTCACTCCCCCGTTGCTGCTTCCAGGTAGGCAAACTAAAATAGACAAGATTTCTCTACATCACTGCCATCATGTTGATCGCATCATGAACAGCTGTCTAAACAAGAGCTTTTCACCACTGAAAACACATCCTGGAGAGCTGCAACAATTCTGAAAAAAATCCAGGTATCTACAAACCTCATATCTGTATTACACTGCTCCCCATCAAAGACTCCTGAATGCCTATGAAAAACATCAGAAAACAGAAGGAACTTTCCTCATTACAAGTGTCATGTGCCACTTTCTGATCTATCTGGCTTTGCCAAAGTATTTTCCTCCATGCCTTCTGCCTGGTGCTTTGTCTACTCCTTGATCTTTTTCATTTTGGGGGCATTCTAGACACCAGTAATTTGTGACATTATCCTTAAACCTTTAAGACAAAGCGTAACCGCCACAGGAACAGAAGTCAAAGATACAGTACAAAGAAAGGCAGCAAGAACACGCTTAGAAAACAATCACTCCACTGCATACGTGTATTTAAGCTGTAACAGCTGATGAAAGAGGTCAGGATGAGATTGCCTCTGTGACATGATTTCAAAGTGCTGTTTGACCTGTAAGAAATAAATTTGCTGCAAGCCCACTTGCAAAACCATCTCAAAAGAAAAGAGAAACTCTTGGAATTAAAAGGAAAAAACCTTCCTGTTCTTTTCACTTCTTTTAAACATACACATTTATATCGTAGGCATTTTTAAAAACAGATGTGGAATAAATACACAGCCCACTTATAAATGGGTTATGTTATCTAAAAAGGCTTTGAAATTCTTAAGGATAAAAAGAATTTATTTAAATCCATGAATATCAGTAAAAGAATCTTAGGAGGCTGAGTATGGAAATTATACACAGTAAAGTAATGTGACAGAGCTACACTACAGTTGTGATACACATGAAGAAATGAACTTGGTGCAGTTCAGTCATATCTATACCTCATGCTTCTACAATAAAGAATGCAGAATGTAATACACTTAACTTTGGAAAAGCAAGAAAATTTTCCTCTTGTCTGGGCTCACAAAGTTCTAGTACTATAGGCCTACTCTGATTTGTAAACATTCCCTACGAAATACACCAGCATTTCATGTTAAAAATGACCTACTGATTTTTTTCCCCATTTCACATAGTTTCTTCTTACACAAGGCCATATACAAAGGTTAAAAAATATAAGCCTTCAGCATGATCTCTACTGTAGCATCCCCCCCAAAATAAATGTGAATCCAGCACATGAACAACACATGCTGTATTAGGAGTTATCACTGAGACAACAGGAAATATTTGCTTTTCCTTTTTCCATGCACAGCTACCTACAAGTTCTGACAGGTCACTTCCTAAATAGAGAGCAGGGGAGAGTACTCCCCCAGTCAGAAGATCTAGAAACATTTCTGTAGAAATTTGTTTACAATACCATGTTGTAACATCATTTCCTCCAATTACTGATATAGCCTCTGTGTGCAAAGAAAAATACTTTTACTATTGCCTCACAGAAAAAGGATTTAAAAACAGATTTATTTCCTACATACCCAATTCATTGAAAATTATTTACTTAGTACACATTGTAGCCAGAATCCTGTTTCTTACATCACATCTTCTGACAAATTTTTCTTTTTGACCAATGCATTTTATTTTGGTCATTGCCTGTTTTGAAGTTGCTTCCTACTGCTTGAAACAGACTTTTAGACAGAAAGCAGGTTGCTTAGGACAGTTGTGCAAAAGCCACCTAAACATGGTGGTCCTGGGCTCCAGCTAGTTCTGTTTGAGCAGCTGAGTTGGACCAGAAGAGCTCCAGCAGTCCCTTCCAAACTCAGCCATACTGTGAAAGCAGCCTGGATTTAAGTAGAAGGTAAAACCAAGTTCTTTTGCTTTCACTAACAAATGAGAACATCCACCTTTCTGGCGGAACTGCTGAAAGGAACAATGGTTTATGTTCCAGTTCTAACCATCAAGCTTAACATGTTTTAAGGAGATGGTTGACACTTGTGCTTGGAGGCCAACAGTTCTGTCGCTTGAGTACTATTGCTCCCACTTTATTTTTCCCCCTTTGCATGGTTGTTCTCTTAACAAGTCATTATGGATCAAGTATTAGTTTTCATCAATAAGCTGATTTATTCTGAACTGTAGCATCAGAGCATCCTAAATGCATGCACAAAATAAGAGCATAACATCTTAAATGTTTTTTAAAATCTTGCCTCGACGTTCCCACTCATAATTCTGAAGTCTACATCACACTGCATTATCAGACTACTAAAAGCATACTGGCAACATGGCTTTATCATTTTACATCACAGGAAAAAACTCTCCAGTTACCCTTTTCTCCCTCTCAGTATTTCCCTCCAAGGAAGCATCATGGACTATGTTATGAACTTCAGCAAATTAACTATCCAACAGATGATAAAAGCAATAGATCTCCACGGAAAAGAGCATCTTTTCAGCTCTTGGGCTTGCAAAGATGACAAATTTAATTTATTAAAAACTTTTTTTTTTTAATATTCTATTTCCATTGACATTTTCAAGTTTTAAACAACATTAAAGTATACTGTTGAGTCAAACCTATCTCAATAAATAAAGCTCAAGAAACAGTTTAACACCAAAAGGAATAAATTTAAAAAACAGGTATCTTACCTCGCCTGCATCCAGCCTTTAGGCCAAAGTGGTTTCACTTCTGTTTCCATAAAGGTTTTGAGGTAATCTTCAGCAGACTGACTTCTATTTGGCTCTAGCTCATAGCATCCCAGCTTGATCTTAACAAGATTACACAACAGAGACCTGCAAAAAGAAACACAATAGATATATTGAAAGAAACAACCTTTTCAAAAGCTCAGCAAAAAGACCAAGACATGGAAGCACTGATGCTGTATAGCTGCTGTCCACTGGCAGTCATAGAAAGAGTTCAACTCCAATCTTTTTTCCCCCAAATAAACTTTACCATTGTATGAGTTCCTACTGTAACTGGTATGATCTGCTGCTGTTTCCAACAGACTACATGGCTTATCTCTTTTCAGCTTCCCCATCGTTTTTAATTAGTTTTACATTTTTGTCATTGCCTCATAACTGAAACATCTTCTCTCACTTTGCTCACTATTACCTTGACCTTGTTTAAGATGGAAAATGTCTGTGATATGAAAGCAAGTGAAATCCATGCTACACTGAATTATTTCAACGGAATATTCTTTCTGACAAGGATGCTGTATTTTACTGTCCTTAAAAGATATAAAAGTGCACACAATTAAGTAACATTGACCCTTCTAAGCCTTGTGAATGAAAAAGAACAAATTTAAATCTCATCTTTAAGTATGGCTCCCTTCAGGTCAGCCCTAGTTGTACTATTTTATACATACAAATATTTATTCCATTATATATACAATATTCCATGAAGATTGCTTCCCTCTGTCTTAACATACAACATACTATGGACGAAAAAAATTCAATGTGAGAAGCCCAGCAGCCCCATTCAATATTTTTATTTGTTCTAAAATTAAATTAGTAATTTCCCATGCAAGTTCTAAGTTAAAAGGCTCTGGCTGCTTAAAAGCCTGCTTAAAATTGCTGAAATCTAGATAATCCCATTTTGCAGTAAAATCTACTCAAAGGAAACAGAGAATTCAGCATTTCATATAAGAATCTATGATGCTCTTCCAAGAACAATTATTTAACACCACCATGTTGTAAAACACACACACACCTGTATGAAGTCAGTGAAAAACTGATGACAAAGGTAGTTTTGTCTCACCTCACTGTGTCATCCCAGTGAAACTTCTTTCTGGGCCCCACAACCCTCTTTCCAGGTTTCTCATCATCATCTTCCTCTGATCCATTTTTCTCTCGTTCATCTTCTGCTTGCGACCTATATTTAGAACAATTGTTTACTTTATAGTTGTACTACAGACAAAACATTTAATTAGGAGTGTTGTGTTAAATGTCAGTAAAAAAAAAAAAAAGACCTGTCTTCAGATTCTCATTATACCCTTCCTGAAAGGGTAAACAGCTCATCTTCCCCTCCTCACTGCTTCACAGTCCTCAAAGACAAGTACAAGTGAAAAGGACACACTGTATGGATGTTGTCAAGGATGCTGATCTATCTACTAATGCTTCTCCAAGTCTAAAGTCAGCTAACTCTTATGGAAACAGCTGCAATATAAAGGAACAAAAGTCAATCACGAACCTGGACACACCATCCTCCTACTTCCCCTCCACTAATCCATCACATTGGGTATCTCTGGTATCCTTCTCACAGTTTACAATTTCTTTTCCTCAAGATCTATTTCATTCAGTTAATGGGATTTTTTTCTGAAGTCCGGTGATAACATCACTTAGATAATACCAGCTACTTTGCACAACTCAGCTTACAGGCACCTGTAAACTGGAGCTGAGTACTTGGCAGAACTCAGAGAATGAATAACATTGAGACAAGCTTCTGGGTAAGCTCTAGAATGGAAATGTACAGACTCCAGAAATACCCACTTGGCATTCTTAGCTTGATTGCGGGCCTGACAATCCTCTTGATATTTGCATAACTGTTCAGGCATGACATTACTGACAGCCAGTTTCAACTTCTGCAGTGGTTCTCTCAAGCGGTCATCCTGTGAAAAAAGAAACACTGAAGTAGTCCTACTAGATGTAATGTAAAGGTCTTTTCAGAAAGTTTCACAGAAATTTTCCCCTCACTCCCAACAGGCAGTATTTCCAGTACTAGCTATTGACTGCAGCTGTACTTGCCCACGTGATACTTGAATCCTGTGAGGTGCAACAGCGTTATAGAAATGCATATACTTGAAATCTCTCGTACAACTAATGAAATCTTGAGACCAGAAATGATGAAAGATAGGCACAAGGAAACAAGCCACAAATATCCCAAAACATTATGACACAACCTCATTAAATAATCCTTTCTAATAAAAATAGGGAAGAAAACTTGAGGTAAAAAGCAAGATGACTTGACTGATGAGCATTTCAACACTTGTAAATAAGTATCTGATGAATCAAGTTTCCAAAAACCTGTGGTATAAAAACATCTTGGTAATGATGAAAATCTATGTATTGGATCATTATTATTGTCTGTGCATAGATTATTATTATTAAATGTAATTTACATACCTCAAAAGTAAGAACCATTTATAGAATCATCTCCAAATATTAAGAACTCCAAACATTAAAGTGATATCGTACTATATACTTCCCTACATGTGTTAAATTATCTTCCCACAAATTCTAACTTCACATTCTTAATCATAACTGTTTCCTGAGAAGAACTAGGATGCTATGTGCTGTTACACCTTAATGCTTAATTTAGAAATAGCATATGAAACCTTATTCCCTCTAAGCAGGTTGAGATCTCTGCATACATGATCATCAGACCCTCTGCAAGATTTAGTCCTGATTCTCATCTAAAGAACCAGGTCAGGATACTTCAAATCACAGATACCTTTTTTTTTTTTTTTTATTCGAGAGAAACACACATTCTTTGAGGAAAAAGCAACTGCAAATTAGATATAAAGGACTTGTAAGACTTGGTCACAAAAGCAGTGTATTTGCACAAATAATACAGGCTGGTCATCTATTATCAATCCACCTTTTTTTTCTTGGCACAAAAATAAATGCAATAGCAATTACAACTTGTCATAACCATGATTGTGGCTTTCTAGTTCTGTTACTTTGGTATCTACCCTCTATCCAGCTTTCAAGATGAAAGCATTTCATTCTCAAATAGAAAGGTCTGAAATACTTAAAATATTTGTTCTTTAAGTAGTGACAAGAGCACTCACACAGGAAAAAAAGCATTTATGCTGATCTAGCAAATGCTCCAAAATCTTTTGCTTCATTGCAGACACTGGGGGCTGTTGCTCTTCTCTTCTGCATTCTTTCCTCACTGTTACATAACTGACTCACACTGGAGCTACTCTCCCCCCCATTACCTGGACATTGAGGTGTAACTTCTTCAGACGCTTTATCAGTGTGTCCTTATTGCATGGCACAAAAGCCTCAAGGTGAGAGTACACTCCATTGCGGATGGCAGGATTTATCTCCTGTAACTGTAGCTCAATACTGACAAACAAACAAGAGACAGCCAACCAGTGAGGTACTCCAAGATGAAGATGACAACTGAACAAAAACCTAAGGAAGCTTTGTATGCATAACAGATTTTAGCTATGCATACCAGAAATAGCAGCTTGGGACACATTTTTAGATATGTTAAACTAAATTTTGAGCAAAGGAGGAAGTCTTAATGTCAAGAAACCACTCGAAAAAGACTTTCAGATACATACTTCCCTGGCAATGTTGAATACTGTGTTTACAAATTGTATTTACTCCCACCATCGCACATCAATCTTGATAAAATTTTGGCTGCTTGTCTTCTAGAGGTAACTTTTTTGTTCCTTAATATTATTAAGAGCATAGAACCCTCTATATTAAACGTTTAGTTGAAGGATTACAGAGTAAGAATAGTCAGCATTTTTCTTTATGAAAGCTGAAGATGTTTTGATTTATGAAGATGTGGGACAGGAAGAAAAAATGGCAATTTTGTTGAATTTTACACATGAAGTCAAGGACATAGGGCACTACAAAACACTTTACAGTGGATAAAGACAGACAGATAGTCATGACAGGAGTTGTATTCATATATAAGTCTCTTTAGCTAGTAACTAGCTTAGACTGATCTACCTTCATTGACTTTTAATGGCTTTGTTGGAACAACCTCATTAATACTTCCTCTTCTGTACTTTTCCTTTCAACCCATTTCCAAAAAGGGAAGGTTGTACAGATAAGCACTTACTCCAGCAGAATATTATTCATGTCTTGTGTGAAAAACTTCTTCCTGCCTTCTTCATCAAACATCTTGGCGGCCTGAAAATACAACAATAAAGAACAAAAGGTTCACAAAGCTCATTTTATCCCCAAAACATTTGTATCTTTACTTTTACAGCTATATAATTTTCTTATTTTCTGTTTTTAAACTTGGAAAAAAATCTTACTACACTCAGCTATTTAGAAAAGATATGAGAATTACTATTATATTCAAATAAATACTCCTTGCTCCAGTGCAAGCAATCATTCTATTTAGAAACTGCCTGGATCACTGATGTTAACATACTAGTCTTTTCAATAACCACGGGGAGAAAAAAAACAGAAGAGCTGTTGTATTAGCTTAGAGCCAGCAACATCATGATCACTGATGACTTTAAAAGGAGGAGCATTGCTTGATGCTCTTGCCTGTATGACTCATCAACACTTTCCTACTCTCTTCCTTTGTTTGTCTGTAATGTGCCTTGCCTGGTTACAACTTTCCAGCTTTCTTAGATCCATCTCAACCCTGCAATTTCTGCACAACTCCCTCGCATCATCCCTCTATTCTGGTGCTGTCCAGCATACTCTCTATCTTTAGACTAGGAGTGAAAACTGGAAAACCTCTGTTCCACCAACTCTTTTGTATTCCTCTCTGGTCTTTTCCTGACTCATGAAATGAAAAAAAAAAAAAAAAAAAAAGCAAGATTATTCCTATGCATACTTCTTTTTTTGAAGATTTCCTGGTCTCTCAGGAATGCCCATGCAGAATCACTGTCTTTGCTCCTATCACTTATATTTTCCACAAACCATGACAGCTCATGTGAAAAAGCCAAGTCAATTCCCTGCACTGCTCAACAATTCAACTAAAATCAGTAAAATCTCCTCTCCAGTGTCACTTCACTCTGCAGACTTATGAAAGTCAAGACAAAGAACACTGAGAAGCTTGTTGTCTTAAGATATTCTAGCACTGGGATGAGAGTGTATTTGAAGGGCTTGAAAAGGATATCCATGCAAAAATGTATGCAAGTGTGGTATTATCATATCGACTGACAAACATTAGAGGCAGTCAACATGCTATGTGACAGAATATTCAAATTAAAAAGGCTCTTTAATCTGGTCTTTAAAACTTTTGTTATCAACTTGTAACAACATAGCTAAAAAACTACAAATTCAAGCATTAACTTGACCACATTCCTTTATTACTATTAAATACTTACTCTTCTTATTCTCTGTTAATTTCAAACATACATGGGTCATTTAAGTATTTTCTAGGAATGTAAACTCTATACTGCATAGGGAAACAGGGGTCTGTTACTCCATCCAGAAACTGTAAGGTAACCAAACATCTTGAATGCTTTACCATCTCAGTCATGAATTATACCAGAGGTTTTTTTAGTTCCTGTAAGTACTGCACTCTGCTCACTACTTTCTACTGTACAGTCAGCTGCTGAGGGGATGGTACTATCTGTTTTAAGATTACTGAAGGATTTGCTCTGCTAAAAAAATAAGAAAGGTTATAGATGTTTACAAGTGATAAAGATACCAAAAAGACAAGTTTGAAAGTATTAAATCCAGTGTCTTTAAGGATAATTAAAACAAGGATTATTACCTTACTGTTTTATATAAAAGTGGAAGGAAAGATGCTTTGACATTTCTCTCCCAGGGAGATCTTAAAGCTAGTTTCATCATTAAGCTATTATACTAAACGGTGTTGCTGGTCTTTGAAGCAAACTACACCAGACTCAAGAAACACACTGCTATCATTTTTTGTTGTTGTTGTTCCACAGACAGATTATTTTGACAGCTACCATCACAATAGAAAGTAGCATATCCATTACTTCCCTGCTTGTGTGCAATGTTGTCTGTAGTTCAGAATTGCACACTGAGGGGACCAGAAGACATTAATCTACAAGAGCAGGTCAGGAAGTGTTCATTATATACAGTCAGTGGCTTTCTAATTTATTTATTTATTTTTAATCTTATCTAGGTACCTAACAACTTCATTCATGGAACACAGACTTTAGTCTACAGATTCTTAACTTTCTTTGCATTAATGAGCACTCAAGGTACGAGCCTGATAAGTGTCTGGAAAAAATGTACAGGAGCCATTTTTCTTTTTTCTCCTTTCTAAAAAGATTTTCTCCCTCACCGGTAACGTCTGTTGATGGCAATTTGGTAAGGAAGTTGCAACCCTTAAGTCATTACAGTCTAGTTCTTCCCCAAGTCTATGTGTAAACTTGCTCTGCTCACCAAGGGCTAAACTTTCAGAAAACACGCTCAAAAGTATAAGACTGTAGAGTTAGGTTTTCCAAGAACCACTGAATTAAAGCTTTTTTTTTTTTTTCAACTGCATGTTTTTTTTTAATTTATTTTAAAAAGCATTGAAGCAGCGTGAACTCTGGGAAGGCCACTAACAAACACTTCCTTATTCTTGGTCTTATCCAATTCTACTGCTGTTTTGCTAGAAAGCTATTGCTCATTCGCTGTAAAGAATCTGAAAATTCAAAAGGTAGGCAAAATCATCTGATTTCAGAGAATACTAACCCTTGTCTATATTTAGACAAGTACATTTTAAAACATCTAACAACACTACAAAACATTTGCATACAGCTAAGATAAGCATTATGGTTATCACTAAGTGGTAGCAAAGCAAGCTCTGCTACTGTTTAACTATTTTAATGGAAAAAAAGTTCAGCTACTACTTCAAAACTTATTCTGAGTAAGGAAAAGCTGCACTTTATTCTGAGTAAGGAAAAGCTTAATAGATAAAATCAGAATCTGAACAATCAAACAACAAATTTATTCTCAACTTAAGATAACATCCACAACTGAAACAAGGAGCATATAATACCTTATCAGCTCTGACCCCTTTCAATAAGCTGTAGGAATGTTTGTAAGCTGGGAATTTAATACTTTTTATTAATATTTGAGAAGTTTGGGCTCCATTCCAACCTTCCAAAAGAATATATTATTTTTCTCCTTTTGAACTGTCAAGTTAACATTATTTTGTGTTACAAAGGCAGAATTTCAGACTGACATTAGATCACAAGCTGCAATAGTATTTTGTTTTTTTTCAAACTAAGTGAGGAAGCACAAATTCATTTTACTGACTAATAATTCGATTTAAAATAACACTGATATTCCCATTCTGGAAAAAACATCACAAGTTCTTGTACATGCAAGATATAGGAGAAAACCTTGTCTCCTCTGAAATAAACACTGCTTCAACAATTGACCTGCATCATCTGTGCCCATTTTCAGGAGTATAAATACAACCATTAAGACTGACATTAAGATCAATTCTACATTATTTATTATTTTTTTTTTTAGCATTTCAACCAGCAATTCAATGATGGTAACTCAGACCCTAGTAATTCTTCCTCATTATCTCAGATCCTTCAATGCATTCCCTCATGATTGAGTTCATACTTACTGTTCGAAGGTCTCCAATGCGCTTTTCAAGTAGCATAGGCAGACCTTCTGGGAGGGCAGGCACCTGCTTGGGTGTCATGACCTGAGAGGTGTAGGTTGCCTGAGTGACATTTCCATTTTCTCCTGACAGCTCAGATACTGGGCTGCCATCAGAAGTGCCATCAAGCAACTTGTCAAAGTCAATGTCTCCCAACATCTCCAGGGCACTTTCAGCTTCTTGCAGGAGCTCACGTTCATTTGTGCTACCAAAAATGGAGAGGACAGGATCATTGATCCTAAGATTCAAGTCAGAGATATCATTTCCTGCACTGAGAGAGGAAGAAGGAATTTTACTAGGGGTAGAGGTTGCAATAGTCACTGGAGGTTTTGGACTAGATTCCTTCTTCCTCATGGCTTCCTTCTCCTTTTGAAATTTACGGATCATGGCAGCCAGAGAGAGTGAGTCTTTATAAAATTTCTTTTTCTTCTTTTCAGACTTGTGTGAATTTAAGGCCATTACTCTGTAGAGGAAAAAAATATTTCATTAGAATGCATGTGACTGTTAAAGGTGACAATGGCCTTGAAAAATTTGGGAGTTTAGTGCAATTAAAAAGTTAGCAACAGGAAACAAGTACTTTGTGTTTCCATCTTCAGACTCTTGTACCAATCATCTCAAACCCTCGCTTGTCATGTGATGTCATGTTCAGCAGATTTTTTTTGTGGGCACACTAAGTTTAGAGTAAATGAGATTTACCTTAATGTACGCAAGACTTCTATTCAATTGTGGAGAAGTTGGCACAGTTGTTAAACTTACGGGTACACTAAAACACTTAAAACTTGCCTCTCTGACTGATGAACAAGTAGCAGGTTGCTTTAAGTTTAGACACACTGCATATGTTAAAGTAATTCTCTTCACCGCTAAGAATTTTGACGCGCAGGGTCAACATTCATATGCTACTCAACTGAGCATCTCCCCCCAGTTCATCACCTTAATAAAAAAAATGCTATCAACAAATTTTCGATACCAACTTGAATATTTGTAATAAGACAACTTTCACTCAAGGAGAATTTTTCAGAAGCCAGTTAAAAACCCATCATCTTAATCCTTCCATGCTAACCTCAGAATACCTTTGAGTGTTCTCCTGTGTTAAGAAACACATAGAATAATCAAGGTATGTTTACAGTTTCCCAGAATAAAAACCTAGGGATAAGAAATTAATTTTCGTTAGAAGGCGGAGAAGATAGATGCAATTCTTACTGTCAGAAAACTGGGTAGGACAATGATGGATAATGTTATTCACAGAATCAACATTTCCATGTTTTCCATAATTCATCTTTCCTTGTTTAACTCTTCATTCAGAATTTTAGGGTAGAAGAAAGTTAGTTCATAGGATTTACTTAAGAAAAAAAAATCAAAATCAAAACCTGTTAGCTACTAAATATAGCTTAACATTACAGTATCCTGAACAGCGATGATAAACTTGCTACCACATGCAATCTCAAAACCAAACTTCATACGCAATTCTAGAGTTCATCTGAAGAAAGGAACCTACCCCAACTGCTTAGGAACTTTCATTTTCCGAGGCTTCTTCTCCTTTTCCGTCCCTTCATCTTTCCGCTTGCGCTTCTTCATTCCACGATCTTCACTTTCTTTTAACTTTGCTATCTACAAAACAGATTAAACAAAGGACAATGATTCTTCTATCCTAAAGCACTTCTACAGCAAAAAAAACTTTCATTTTCCTTACATTTTCCAATTTGGAGTCAGGAAAAATATCCTGATGTGTGTAAAGGCAAACAGTACACCTGCATTTACAATAGCAATTACATTTACTGACAATTCTGTCATCAATTAAAAAAAAAAAGTTACTGAATTCAGCGTTCTCAGTAAGAAAAATACTTGGAGGCATAGGCGGACTGATACCCAGCCAGCGTGAGCAGCAGCCACCTGGGAAAAACGAACTTGCCCTTTTGCTACCAATTTCACTGAAAAATACAATGTAGTATTGTATGGAATATATTTTTTGCTAATTTACATCAGCAGTTTCCCCTCCAAACTTCTTGCCCGTCCCTAGCTTACTTGCTGAAGTGGAGTAGGAAGGCAGAGTAGGGAAAAAGAATCTTCAAACAGTGCTAGCATTATGCAGCAACAGTCAAAACGCTGCTGTGTTATCAATGCTGTGTTAGTCACAAATCCAAATCACAGCACCATACGGGTTGCTATGAAAAAAGTTAAGCACACAGAACAGTAGGCTGTTTGTGAAAGACAGTACACGTACTTTTAACACAGCTACTCCCATGTTCTGATTTTATTTAACAGGTACTTTGCTTTAAGTGTTATGCTGAATATTAGGAACAATTTCAAATCTTTTTTTTTTCCTGCAGAATTACAAAAGCAGTTAGAGAACTTATGTTTTCATCATATGTAATGAAATTCTTATAAAATTTAGGAATCAACTGTCACTTATTTAAGATGGATAGACACAACTTGCATGCCTGCCTCAACAAGAAGTTAGACTTCAGTCTTCAATGACTGAACAACCTGTGGATGTCAGGAGTTATTTCCTAACTGTTTATACAACAGCCACAAAAGAGAGATTGTCATAAAACAGTATTGCGTATCAGTCTGTTTTAAATCACTCACTTTAGGTGGCCTATGCTTCTTATCTTCTGCAAAGTCTTCATCCTCTGAGTCAGATGCCTGGCGGAACTGCAGTGTACCAGTGTTGATATAAAACCCTCCATATTTGGTTGTCAGGGATGCAGGAACCAATTCATCATACTAGACAGGGAAAAAGAAAATGAGTTTATCGTCATCTCTTAATAAAATGAACACGCAGTTCACTTACCAGTTCCTATCCATGAAAAATTATACAGAAGTGTAATGAAAAACCTATTGGCTAGTGCTTAGAACTCTAATATCATCAAATCACCTTCGTACTTCCGAAATAATGCCTTTTATTTGGAAGTAAAGATTTCAGCATTAAGAAAAACTGCTTTCTGAAGGAAGTGAGGATGGGCACAGAGGCTGCTTCTCCTGAGGAAAACGCCTTTCAACATTTTTTTCCAAAATTCTTTCTCTGACAGCACATTACATTATACTAGAGGTTAAACCATGTGATACCTCAGCTATATGAACAATGATATACCACCTGAGTACAAGCAATTTCACTATTTACGAGTTGTTTTTGTCCTGACGCTAGGCAGGTACATTGCTAATTAGCTCTGTCTACTACAGCCTTACAGGCATACCAGTGACATCATTGGTCTAATACTAATTTTGTGAAAACACTGCCTCTATCGATTTTAAATAGTAGTTTCATAACTTTTATTGAATGTCCTTCAATTTTATGAGAGAATGTATAGCTCAAACTAGCAATACCTTCTGTTACTCACACACTTATCTCACAGACCTTTAAGTTATCTGAAAAAGACAGCTCTGAAGTTATTCCCAGAGCTTATTTCTCACATTTTCAAGAAAATACATCAATCTGAACAACCACCATTTTGCAATGGAAGAAGCCTAACCTATGTCAAAATTTTATAAAATTGAATGTTATATCCAGGAAATAAGACTGACACAGTAGAGGTGCTTAAAACAAGCACAAAAAAGTTCTCAGACATGCTTTTTTATTTTTCCTCTGAAAGCCACAGTAAAGCTCATCCCTTTCCTGATTTTTATTAATATGAGAACTCTGCAGTGCATTTCACACCCAACACACTTAACATTTCTTATCAACTCTAACCACAGTGCCTGCTCAAAAACCTGTTTCTCGTACAAAGTTCTGTAGTTTTCTTTTGTCAGGGATAGCATTTTTAACATAACAAGCATAGCCACAGTATCTGTGAGTTTATTTCCAATTTTTTTTATGTTGAACATGACATCCCCTCTTCTATAAATACTACAATGTCAGGACTTGCTTTGTTGAAAGTCAAATGTATTTTCATTCTGTTTAGACAGTTAAAGCCACAAGAAGTTTCAACCTCTTCTAAGCACTACTTTGTATAGTACTTAGCTTATATGAAGAAATTTCCAAGTTAGGATTACAAAGTTGTATCAAAAATATTGACGTCAAAGACATAATAAAAGTAGTGAATATTAAGTAAAGTGGAGGATAGGATTAATTATATTTCTCAACTGGCAGCATCTTTAGATTACAACATTTTCCTCCTGGTATTATAAAAAAAATCTGTCAGTCTCTATGAAATATATTGTTAACAGCAAAGTTTTGAAAAAGCTGAAAAAATGAATAGATTCATTCAAGTTTTATGCATAAGTATCAAAAAAGCAAGCCACAATGGTGTTTGCAAGCAAACTGTGGGAAGGTTGCCTTGACAATGCCGCTATCAACACGTTGAAGGTCAAAGTTGCCCTGAACTACTCCAAATTCTAACCACTGGACTTGGTTTTCAAATACTGAAAATGGTAAAAGGGTGAGCTTAACAAACAATAAATAATTCTGGAAGCTATGGTCTGTCAAGAAGAGTAAGAAGAGAATGCCTGAGACAAAGCTGCCAGCAAAGATAAAGAGGAAGCATTTTCAGGACCTACAAAGAGTTATAAAATACCAAGAAGATACAATAACAATTCAATGACTAAATCAATTTCTGTCCTTCTTCTGAAAGAAAGGGTAAGAGCATGACACACCTTAGATGTACACACTCTGACAGAGGAAAAGGCCTATTCTGAATTACAGCTGCAAGCAATAAACATTTGGTAGCAAGGCCAAATGATTAACAATTAAGTAGGATACTCAAGAAGGCAACAATGTGTTTGTTATTTTGAAGCTTGAACCAGCAGGCCTTCCACTGCATGCCTGTTAAGACACAATACCTGCCAGAATTCAACAGGTTGAAAAAATTAGTAGGTCAAGTACACACAGTTTTAACTGAATATCTGAGATCACTTACAGGAAGGGAACACACACAGTGTGAAGCACAATCAGCTACCAGGTTAGTTCGTTTCCCCTGTACATGATGAAAGTATACTGAAGATAATAATAGAGATACGCTTTAAGGACTAAAAAGCCCAGGCTACCAAAAACATTAAGAAAAAAGTTATCCAGAAAAGGAAAACAGATAAACACTTAAACAAGCAAGCTGGGTAGAACAGCCTCAACTGGAGACATACGTGAATTTGATCTGAGTAAGTGATTAGAAATTTCAATGAGTCATCGTCTTTTATCTTCTTGGAATGGAAGACTTAACATGCAGTAGAGGAAGGTAAAGAGAAATGAAAAGCAATGACAGAATCTATGGAATACCCTGAGATCACATGAGAAACTAGTACAAAAAAGCAAAAGACTTAATTGGATAAACTGAAAGCAAAGTGATTTAGTTATGGACTTGCCATTCATCTAAGAGACCAGGAGAATCATGAAAAGTAGAAGGTGCACAGTAAACTGAAGAGTGGAGGCTAGTTAAGAACTTCAGAGAAATCTGATGTTTTTCCACAGGCTCTCAGAACCAGCTTCATTAAGTACAAGGAGATGAAAGAGAGAGAAAATAAGTGATTATCCACAGTACTTAACAGAGCGGGCATTTCCCTTTTGAGCTGACAGGGCACAAACTGAATTGGTGAGGTTGGGGCCATATGGGATCAAACCAGAAGAATACACTAGTTGCCAAGTTTGGAGGAGAAAGCACACAGTCAAAGCTGGGACCATTATTGTCAGAAGTAAAGAACAAATGCAGGGGAACAAAGTAAAGACTTGGCTGCAGAGCAGTAAAGGAAGCCCTGGAGAACATAAAAGTAAGGATTAAAGACAGTCCACAAGTGAGAAAGCCATGAAATGCTGCAGATCATTAGTATGATCAACATGCTACATGGCACAGATCCATAGGAACAAGTCAACTGCAAAGACAGAATTCATTTAATATACAGATGAACAAACTTCCATAACAGCCAGCAGCAAACAAGGTCAGCAAGATGTGGAAAAGCAGCTTATCAATTGAGGTTTTCAACAGCTTCTGCTGAGGACTATGGATTTAATCTGACTTTCAAAGACCTTTTTGAAATTCAGCTCTCCTTAACCCTTGACAGAATTTACTTCTTTCTATCAAATTTTGAGTTTTCCTCAACCTACTGAATGAGGTATAACTTACAACTTTACATTTTATTTTCTTTCCAACCTACCTACCTAAAAGGGGGTCCTACAGACCACAACGTACCTCGTATCTTGCCAACATAACCCATTTCCTATTGCCCTAACTGAAGAGAAAATTTGAATACGATTGGCAATAACTAGATTAAACTTCATTTTGAAGTTTCTTCAGGATTTTCAATTAAACAGCATGCAGCTTCTGCAACTTCTGAATCTTCTGATGAAATCATTTCAAGACTTTTTCTTTCAATTAGCTTTTTCTGTGCATGAAATTAGAGGATGCTCTTCTCTGATCCTATTACTTAAGGAAAATGGTTTAACCCCTTTCCAGTGGTCTAATCTTTCTTAGAAATTCCAAGAGTACTGCATCCAGGACCGGGGCTCCCAGCATAAGACAGATGTAGATCTGTTAGAATGGGTCCAGAGGAAGGCCACAAAATTGATCAGAGGGCTTAAGCATTTCCCATATAAAGAAAGGCTGAGAGAGATACGCTCAGTCTAAACATAAGGCTCTGTGGTAACCTTATTGCAGCTTTTCAATACTTACAGGGAGATGGAGAACAATTTTTTGCTTAGACGGATAACGACAGGACAAGGGGGAATGGTTTTAAACTAAAAGAGGGGGAGATTTAGACTAGAAGTTAGGAGGAAATCCTTCACTCAGAGAGTGGTGAGGCACTGGAACAGGTTGCCCAGAGGAGCTGTGGATGCCCCATCCCTGGAGGTGTTCAAGGCCAGGTTGGACAAGGCCTTGACCAACCTGATCTAGTGGGTGGCATCCCTGCCCATGGCAGGAGGGTTATTTAAAGTCCCCTCCAACCTGAGCCATTCTGTGATTCATATGACCCTACGATATGTTTTCAGACAAAAACAGTACTATCTTCTAGAAAAACAACATAATAGAATATGCAATGAAATCTTGAACAAGGTTAAGGGTGAACAATCCATTGCTTTTCTAACCCATGATGGTATCAAAAACAAGCACAACGAACTTTCTAATGCTAAAGAAGGGTCCTCTTCCACAAGGTATAGTTAAGAAGTTTTTTGTTTGTTTAAAATCCTGGGACAAAGGACAGCTGGCAAAGCACAACAGAATAAGGCATAACAGACTATTAAATAAAGATTAACACAAGGCTCAGGATAGCCTAGTCTACAATAGTCTTCTAGAATACCCCTAGCTATTAGCAGTAGTTAGTATATTGTAATCTGTCAGCCTAGCTTGAGTCAAGTATCAATGTATTATACATTGCCCTGTTTTGTTCTTCCCCCAACCACCTTTGGTATTCTTCCACCAAGTACCAGAGTCAGGCTAATAGCCTAATTGACCTTCAGTACCCAAGAAGAAATTCTTGTTGCCTTGAAAATATTTCAGCCTAAGTTATAAAATGCATGGCCACTCATGTGACTACCTTTATCTGTTCAATGTGGTTCCTTCTGAGATTGAGCTCTGACACACGCTGCATATTTAGCTGTAATAAAAACACTTAACTGTACTTTCAGTGTAATGTTTAACCCCTCCAGCTTTCATGTTTCGGAATTGCTAGAACACTATTGAAAAGTTACACTCTCCTTTCCCATTCATTTACCATGAACGTGACTTGCCACTTACAACACTTCAGACAAGTGCTCTTATCAAAGACCTATGATTTTGGCAAGTTAAAAACTGCTTTATATTACAGTAATAGCTATGTTTGTATGTTTTTTTCCAAAACACTCAACTTCCTTGTACTGCTTAATAATGAAGATGAGTTGATCCTTGACCAGTATCTACTCCTTCAGGAGTTCCAATTACCATGAAAAGAAACTTTGTGCTTTTCAAAAAAAAAAAAAAAAAAATCAAGTTTGACAAAAAAAAAAAAGGCAAAAAAGTACTGTACCTATGAGCAATATTGTTGCTTGTTTCTTATTTCTTACTCCAAAAGCCTTGACATTACCAATTTAAACAATACTACAAATGCCAGATATGTCTGTTTTTTCAAGTACCTAAGCAAATGCTGAGTTTTGTTTCTGAATTGTCCCCCTGAGCTCTTGAAGTACATGGAACAGTCCTATGGTATCTGGTTGAAACACAGGCCAGAACACAGGATTAAAAATAAATTATTTATTCCTTCCTAAAATGAGTACAAGACTTTTGTACTGGGCTTATGTGGAAAGATAGATAGCAGGAATGACCTCTGTGAGAGGCCCCATTCATGTAAGAGCCAGTGCCAGCAGCTCCAAAAGGGACCTGCCACTGGCCAAACCTGAGCCAATAAGCAATATTGGTTGTGCCTCTGTGAGAGCATATTGAAGAGAGGGTAAAAAATATATATATATATACTGCAGAGAAGCAGTTGGAGAAAGGAAAGAAAATGTAGAGAGAACCAATCCTGCAGCCCCCAAGGTCAGTGCAGCAGGAGGGCAGGAGGTGCTCCAGGCAGGCAGCAGCAGTTCCCCTGCGGGCTGTGCAGGGAGAGGCCCCTGGTGGAGCAGGCTGTCCCCCTGCAGCCCATGGGTCCCCCATGGAGCAGATCTCCACGCTGCAGCCCCCCATGGGTGGAGGAGCCCCCGGTGGAGCAGGTGGATGTGGCCCGGAGGAGGCTGCGGCCCATGGAGAGCCCCCGCAGGAGCAGGCCCCAGGCCAGAGCTGCAGCCTGCGCAGAGAAGCCCACACAGAAGCAGGGGGCCTGGGGGGAGCTGCCAACCATGGGGGACCTGTGGTAGGTCCAATGGTACAGATCTTACTGGAGCAGCCTGTGGAAAACCCATGTAGTATCAGTTTGGGAAGGACTGCATCCTGTGGGAGGGACCCCATGCTGGAGAGTGAAGAAAGAGGCCACGAAGGAGAAGAAAAGTGTTATGGACAGGCTGCAATTTCCATTCCCCTGCATCACTTGGGGTAGTACAGTGGCAGTACGGAAGCAGAAGGTAGATGGAGGGGAAGTGTTTTTAGTTTGCTTTTAGTTCTCACTACTCTAGGCTGCTATTAATTGGCAATAAATTCATCTTCCCCAAGTCAAGTCTGTGTTGCAAATGGTGAGCAATCCCCCTGTCCTTATCAAAAGTCATAAGGTTTTTTTCACTGTAGTTTCTCTTCCTGTTCTGCTGAAAAGGTGGAGTGAGAGCAGCTGTGTGATGTTTGGCTCCTTCACGGTGTTAAACCACAACAGTATATAGTTGTATATAGTACTGCATTAATCGGAACAGTATCTGCTTTGTTTGGTACTCCACTTTACATCCTTATTTATATTGTAGGGAGGAGAGGTAAAAAGTAAAGAAAAAGTTCACCCTGTATTCTTTAGAATGCATACAACATGTCAGCTGCCATCTACCTTGAAGACACTTGGGAGGCATGCAAGATATCTTTTATTAGAGGTGACACTGTGCACTACTCCCCAGCCACTGGGCAAAGTGACAGTAAACAAGGAAGACAGGACAGTAATAACACAAATCCATAGCCAAGGAAACAGCTAATAAGTGAATCTCTTAAAAAAAGACAACAGAAGTTTAATGCACCCTCATATATTTAGCGAGGATGAGGTTTGTTACAGAGGCCTACAAAAGCAGTTTTTCCCCTGTGAAAAATACAGAAAAACTAAATTTATCTCTCAGTCAAACATGAAGGATGTTTAATGATAAAACCTATGTAGCATTTCTCCTGTATTAGCCTCTATAGCATTAGCACATCAATAGTTTGGGTCATTTTGTTTAAGAATCAGTATTTTTGTTTCAGAAAAATGTTTTTCATAGCTAGGTATAAAAAGGCTTCTTTGAGTAGGAAGGATGGGAGAGCAACATCAAGTGGGCCTAGAACATCATCTGGCCCAGGACTCCACAAAAAAAAAAAAGTAAAAGTGACAACAACCACAGTGAGTTCTGCCATTCTCCCAGTAGACACCATTCTCAATGGGAAAGAGCATCTAAGCTAATCGAGATTCTTGAACAAGATGCTGCTACCGACAATCAGGTTGAAGTTTTAGATCACAACTCCAGAACTCTTGAGAGGATGCTGTGGTGGGAGAGAAGAGGATATTAAATCTATCACATCTTTAATAAGCCTAGAGATTACAAGATGAATCAAATCAAATTTATCCTGCAAACAGGGAAAACGGTATACTATGATACAGAATTTTTGCAAAGACTAAGCCCATAAGTTACAGAAAGTCTTCCAGGGAAACCAAATAGGTAACAGCTATTTTACCAGTGTGTTCAGAATTACTACAGATCAACATAAACCTCAAAAGGCTGTCCTTTAAAGAGGGTCTGAGCTCTTAAGGCAAGATGTAGCTGAACACAAATGAGCTCTTGCTAATTTGAAGTACCTGTTTTGGAAAAACTTCCCTTGAATGAGAAAACACTAGTAAATTAATTTCCTCTATGCTGCAGCAGAGGGCTCATATACCAGCGCTTAGAAGACTGCTGTGAAGTCATGAATATAGAAGACTGGTTTAAATACTGACACATGGCCTTGGGTGCCTGAAGTACCGAATTGCATGCTACCCAGTCAACACCTCCACAGCCCTTGGCATTCGTGTTTTGCCTCAGTTCCTGTCAGCATGGCTGCTTCAAGACAACTTATACTGCTTACAGATTTCTAGGTGCACAGTTCTCCCTCTGTGCTCATCTTCCCAACAATGGGGAAGGTGCTAAGCAGTCTTTGCTTTGGATGTGCAGGTGTTCTTACCTACAAGTAAGAGGTAAGAGCATACTTGTTCACTAAACACCATGTATTACTTCAGATGCCTGTTCTGTATGACAGCAGAAAATTCAGAGAGCATCTCCTGGAACCTCTATCAATATAAAGCTTACATAGTCATGAAGGCATGCAACCGATCAAATATTCAGAGCTCATCAAGAAAGCAAGCAGTCCAGCCAAACCAGGCGCACAGGCAAGTGTACACGTGTTCATGCAAGAATATAGGTTTCTGCTTCCCCTACAGAACACCATTCTGCAATGAGTGTTGTCCTGGGCAATTTACCCATTTTTAACATTGAAGCAGTGGAAACAGTGAGGAGGGACAGCTTGGTTTGCAGTTTATAAATACTGTTACTACTGCAGAAGTCAACTGTTAAGCAAAGATTAGGATTTGCCAGTCTAGCTAATGCAGAACAGCTATAAACAACTGTAAGATTGTCTTACTGTAAGTTTTAGCTGGAAGAGTTCAGTACTGACTTAATACAGTCAAAATGTTCAACCCTAAAGCACAGATTTCCCACTCGTCTGCAATTGCATTCAGAGGGGAAAAGCCACTTCTAAACAGGCTTTAAAAGCTAACAAAATTATCCAGCGAGGATGGCAAGGATAAAAACCAGCATATATACTAGATACATCTAAAGTAAATAGCAACCTGTAACTATGCACTTATTCCCATAAGAGCCCATAAGAGGAGACAAGTCTGAAGAGTAAGTGATGCAAGAATCATCTGTGTCACTTAGGGTAATATGTACCCAGGTACTTTCCCTCCAATGTTTTCCTTTGGCTGGCTTCATGTTTCAGTCCACTGAATTGCTCTTCAAGAGCCCTTACCTCTCTGTGTTCAGTAGCCACAAAAACTTTGATGGTCTTAATGACGCCATACTGCTGAAGTCTTAAATATGCAGTAGACAAGTACTGATTCTTTCCAGAGTAAACAATGAAAGCAAATCTGCAAGAGCAGTAAGAATCTCACACAGTCTTTTTCACAGAAGGTGGGGCCCTGGCAACCTAGTCCCAAGCCCATCCTACTCTATAAGGACAGGTGCCAGTGTGCTTTAAGGACACTGACCAGAAAAATCCCTTAAAAGCTCGCTATTATCAGAGCTTTCCAAGAACCTTCCTCCAGAAATACACACCCTGTAGCTGCCTGTACTCCAGCCATATTAAAGTCCATTACCTGAGAATCATGTCATTATAAGATTCCCTGCACTTGATCCTGGTCCCTCCCCCTCAAGAAAACAGAGGAACAACTGCATTCCTGGATCCTTGGAGAAACCAAATACTGTTACATGCGCAATTTGTTACATGCATCTATGTTATGTGCACAAAATTGCTTAACTGCAAATGGATCCAGAGGAAGCAGAATTAATTAAATCACTTAGAGTGCCTGCTTTTAAAAACAGGTCTAGTTTTACCGGTTTCATTTATTCAATAGCCTTTTATAGCATTACTTCCAATGGTTGGTTTTAGAAAGAAGCTCTCTCTAATGGTACAGAGAGAATATGTTTCAGTCCCAAAGACTTCAGACTTTCTTTCACACCTGTGACAAGAAAAAGGCCTACAACTCTAAGGAAGCTTCCAATTATTTTTTCCTAGGATACAAAGGGAGACAATAGGACTCCAATCCTGGAGCATTTCAAGAGGTACTCATATGATTCTCAAGTGTTTGTGTCCTGGACATTAGAGGGTTTTGTATGTTTAGGAAAGTATGTCTTCCAAAAGGAAATAAACCTAGGCTAGGCCTGGCTGTGTATTTCTCAGGGTAAACAGTGATTTAATAGCTGGACACACAGAAGATGAGCAAAACAGACATGTAGGCTTTCCTTCTGGACATTTCCCATTTGCATCTGACAGACAGAATGCGAGGTTTTCTTAAACTTAACTCCTACATTACAGAACCCTTAAGCTCTGCAACAACAACTTAAGACTGCAGCTGGTATATGGTATACTCTTTTCTTCTGTGGATAGAGATGGGAATGAAAGACAGAAAAAAAGAGATGGCCTCTCACTAGTCTGAATTTATAATGCAGACACTAGGCATAATGATTTGTTCAGGAGAGCAAGCTTTAGAGAATACACTGTTCTCCCCAGTAGCTTCCACAGCTACCACATGACACAACCATCTGGTCCTCTGACAACTGCCTTTTGTATGTTCTTGCAGGAGTCTCACAAGAGATATCAGAAGCAAATGCTCCTGCAAATCTAATGGATCTGCTGCTGGTAACAAGAACAACATCAGTTTTCTCATCCTGTGCCACCTTCTAAGTGCTCAAACCTGATAGACTCATACACAGCTCTGACAGAGACCTGTACACATACCAAACCACTTAACAGATCTGTGACAGGTCACAAGAATTTTAGAAAAAAATCAAGGTACAACTTAGGTCCTATATCATAAGACATCAGAAGTGATAATGGTTGTCTACAGCAAGAGTGAGAACCCAAGTAAGCCTATAGGCTCGACTGGTTTCTCAGCCAGAGTGAAACATCTCAATATCAGAATCAGATCATTGGAAAGTGAACAGTCTTAGGCCTCCATATTGTCCCAGTAGCACAAACAAAAGCTGAGGGATATGGTACGAGTTTAAAATTTTAAGAATTTTAAATTTTAGTTGACATTGTGAATATCAATCTAGACTAGGAAAAAGGACAACAAATAAATACAAGCTATGATAAGCATCTACAGTAAACTTACTTTCCACACAACTTGCTCATGTGCCTTCCAACTGACTTCACCAAAACAATATGGAAAGATGAGCTCAGCCTACTACCCACTGTGGTAAATCGCTGACCGTCTCTTGCTCAAGAAGGTACCAGTTCTGCAGCATGCCTTCTCTGTAGCCCATACTGGTCTCAGCAGTATTCAGTGCAACAGCTATATGCTAGAAGCCTCACAGCTCAGTGTTCACAGGATTTCTTAAGTTTTGTAACCTTCCCAGATCTAATATCCCATTCAACCCGAGGCTCAGCATAATATAGGTTAACCAATGCGCTTCACTTCTATGCTTCTCTTTTCTCAGGATTCCTTTTCACCATATCTCCCACTCGAACTTCTAGCACTCTTCCTTTCACAGCAGCAATCACAGCTGCTTTCTCCAGTGTCACTCAGCAGAGGGAACCGAAGGCTGGCTAGCATGTCAGGTAGTGTTTTTTAGTTGGTTTTGTTCGTTTTTACTTGAATGAACAGTACATATATTCCTTCCTAGCACCTAACAAAGAACTATAGGAGATTCCCAAAGCTTTTATCATCCACTTGTTCTTCTAAGCTTCTTCCTCATTTTCATTATTTCCTATATCACCTGTAAGATACCTTCAAGTGCCTTCTTATAAGCTTCCAAATAGCCTGATATTGCCTGCACCTAATTCATTTTTTCCTCTTACCTCATTTGAGATGTGTTTTCATTTCTGAAAAACATTCAGATGAAATAAGCTGTAAAACCCTGTATTTCAAGCAAGCTATTTTATCTCAATTTTGTCAGACACATTCAGTGAATGTTTAGAATTACCACCTTATCCTTATGGGTTTTGGAGAGCAGAATAGTCTTCTGATCTAATACTGGAAATCTAACACCAGTATTAGACTAATAATCCAGAGAGCTAGTACAAGAAAATAACAGAGACAGTATAATTTCAGATCACAGTAAATAAAGTGCACAAATACAAATAACTTCATTTCTAAAACTGTAAAATTAAATATGCAATATAGTAATGGCTGTCTTAATTCTTGGAGTGCATAATGACATCTGAATCTCTCTGCTGAGAGTCTCTCTGAACAAACTACAAAAATGTAGTTTGTTCCAAAAACTTTGTAGATGTCCAAAGTAACAGCCCCTTTGGATTCACACTGGTTATACATGGGCACAAAGTATTTGCCCTCACCTTTTTTTTCCTCTTTATCAAAAAATAAAGAATTAACTTATTTCTCATTACTACTTTAATGAGGTTTACTTACTGCTTCAGAATTATCAATGAAAGGGTCTGTTTCATCATAACCATAACCTATATCAATTAGATCCTGCAGGCGATCCTTCCGATGTTTGTGGGGCTTTCCACTCTGAGGAGAAAAAAAAAAAAGTGTTACATCAGTTGAGAAGAGAGTAAGAGTAAGCAAAGTCTACATAACATAAGACACTGGAGGGATAGTCATTCAGGGAACTAGCAGAGTTCCGCTTGCTGTCACAGTTCCCTGAAGATAGTCTATATGAATAAAAACCAGAAAACTTAACTTTGATATAGGAAGGAATTCCTACAAATATGCTAAAAAATGCCGTATAACCTTTCCAGAATCATTTCTGAGAGGTATTCACTAGCCACCTGGTTTCTGGGTGACTGCAATACTCCTAACATTTTCTGTTTAGAGATGTTTCTCATGCTTTTAAAACTTCTGTTAGTGATAAAAGGACTGAGATAATTTAAGGAGTGTTAAGTTTTTCTGTATGCTACAGGGTCATTACAAAGGAAGAAAAATAGCCTAGCATTCACTAACACGCTCTCCCACACAAGATGGATTGCTTCTCTACAGCAAAGCGAAGCCTAAGACAAAACGGAAAAATATTGATCTGGTACTTGCAGATATGGTGTGTATGAGTTTTCAAGAAGTTACAGCACTCGCATAACATAACTGAAGAAAAAGATACTATAGTGAAATCCTTTGAAATGCAAGAATCATCTTGGTTGATAGGCCCAGACATGATAGGGTTATTTGAATAAGTTAAAGCCAGAAACTGCAGTGCAGACTGTGGGATTCACTTACCCTGAAAATTCTCTTTGAGCTTGGTGTAACCTTCGATTTGACTTAAAATTACTTTCATATTAGGAAAGTACTCAGGTTAAACTGAAGTTTACTTTCTCCTGGACATATCTATAATTTACAGCTACAAAACCAGCAATCTGCTTATGATATAAGGCCTAGTTCTGACATCTGCATATTGTGAAAATTGTCTACATAGAATTCTTGAAGATAAAATTCTCCTAAAAGGCACCACCTTTACTAAAATAGTATCAGGTTCTTCCATGAGTTCAGGACTTGCTCCCCTAAAGCTTCCTAGTAGTTCCAGGCATGTTTAGAATGAATCTCTCCATTTGTAAGATCCATCCTATTACAATTTAACGACTACGCAGCTTTTGTTCAAAAGAACTATCATCTTTGCTTTTATAAGCATAAGCATCCAAACACCTCCGTGTTAACAGTATACTGCAGAGTTTAAGTTTGTACCTATAAGCAAAGCATGTGCTCTTGCAAGCAAACAAGAATCTCTCAGGTGTAAGACACTGGAGAGCAGACCTACAGAGAGGTGAACAGGGCTTTTGGTTGACATGAAGCTGAATATAAGCCAGCAGTGTGTCCTGGCAGCCAGGAGGGCCAACTGTATCCTGGGGTGCATCAAGCATGGCATTGATGGTCAGTCAAGGGAAGGGATTATCCTGCTCTACTCTGCACCTTTGTGCAGCCTCACCTCGAGCACTGTGTGCAGTTCTGGGCACCACAGTACAAGAAGGACATGAAGCTGTTGGAGAGTGTCCAGAGGAGGGCTACAAAGATGGTGAAGGGACCTAGAGGGGAAGATGTACGAGTGGCTGAGGTCACTGGGCCTGTTCAGCCTGGAAAAGAGGAGGCTGAGGGGAGACCTCATTGTGGTTTACCACTTCCCTGTGATGGGGAACAGAGGGGCAGGTGCCGATCTATTGTCTTTAGCCACCAGTGATAGGACCCGTGGGAATGGTGTCAAGCTGTGACAGGGGAGGTTCAGGCTGGACATCAGGAAGAGATTCTTCACTGAGAGGGTGGTCACACACTGGAACAGGCTCCCCAGGAATGTAGTTGCAGCACCGAGCCTGTCAGAGTTGAAGCAGCATTCAGACTGTGCACTTAGTCACACAGTCTGAATTTTTGGGTAGACCTGTGTGGAGCCAGGAGTTGGACTTGATGATCCTAGCGGATCCCTTCCAACTTGGGATATTCTATGATTCTGTGATTCTCAATACATTCTTATTGCCTGTTATTCATAAATATACAGTGCAGATATTGGACAAAATCAATAAATGAAAGAGTCTCATAAGAGCAGAATGAATAAAAGTAGGATTAAAATAAAAAGCTTTGCGCAGATGGAACAGATGAAAATATCTGAACTCCTTTATGTGTAGTTTGAGAATTTCCTTAAGGTCTGACCCTACAAAGTTATGTTTAAGGATGCATGTTGAAAAATTGTAGAATCAGCATGATCACAATAGCAAAATCAAAGGGATTTTCTGCATCAATGTTTACTATGCAACTTAGGTGAAGTTTTACCCTTGGTGCCTTTCACCTCTCCCAAAAAGAAATCCTCCAACCTTTCTGTCCCAAATCATAAGGAGCCACGATACTAGAGCAAATTGAGACATTTAATTCCTGAGGATGCAAACTGTACTCGTGCAACTGTTCAGGGACTCAAACACAAATTCAACAATGGCACATAACATACAGTTTAAACAACCCTTGCACAACTGGACTAGAAGGTGGCAAATTTATGAAGAATCTTCCAAGGGCCCCAGGGGAGTTGTTAAACCTTCTCTCTGTATTGGGCATATTAATATAAGTTTAAAAAAAAAAAAAAAACAGAACTAGCAAGCACAAGAATACACATTCCAGGGCAGAAAACAATCTTGGTAGAAGGAAACTGTACTTCAAATACTTTAAAGGTCCCACGGTGTTCAAAGACAACAAGCTATCACTGGATAAGAGGTAAGGTCCACTCAAACTAATGATTGGTGTGAGGCTGGTAAACAAAGGGTAGGAATGAATAGTTCACCAAGGAACTATATTCAGCTACAGAAGCAACAAAGAGGGGGGGAAGGAAGGTTAGAGAGAGAAATTACTCAGGACAGTAAATACAAGAGGCAGCTGAAAAATCACTGAGAAACCTCAGTTGTTCAATACTTTGAATGGTAAATTTAATCCCATGTTAGTAAAAGCAAGGTAATCCACACAAAGGAAGTATAACTCCCACAACAAAAAATACAGTTTCAATTTGTTATGCAGCTCAGGAAGCACTAGAGTCATTCACATGTCACACATTCGCTCAACAATCAAGAGTGGTCAAAAAAGGAAAGAATTAGGATTTATGAAAAAAGGAAGAGAATAACACCAGAAGTCATCGTCGTATCACTGATAAATCAGGGCATCCTACTGCTAATGTCCTTTCGTTAAAAAAAATAGAACAAAAAAGGGAACAGAGTAAACCAACAAGGATGTCTGAAGGTAAAAAAACAGCTACTGTACAGTAACAGAATGTTAAGACACTTCAGCTGTGCAACGAAAGGGCTGAGTTCTGATAGCATCAGAATCACACACAGCATGCAGAAGAACAGAAGAAATTCACTGTTTCTCACAATACAGGAACCATGGAGTACCAAGTGACTCATCAAGCCAACAGGTTTAAACATGAACCATGTTTGTATACAACAATCATCATGGTACTCAGGGCCACAGAACAAAACATTAAGCATCAGTAAACTCAGAAGATGGCCTGGCAGATTTATGGCAGAAAACTACACGAATGGTAGTTAAACACAGCCTTTGGCTCGGAAAGAAATTAAATCACAGATTAATAGAACAGCACGCTGAAATAGTATCAACGCACACTAAGTTTTCAAGTATAAGGTTACAGTAGTGTGACAGGAATATATTGCCATTATGGACTTTTGTTTTGATCCAAATACTTTAACATTATATAAAATATCATCTGATTTGACATCATGTTTTTACAACATAGAAAAAAGCCACCTGGCTTTACGAAACTACTTATTTATAGGCTTTTCTTTAGTATCAGCAAGATATATCCAGTACTGTACTGATTGTAGGTATGTGAATTTACTTGAAAAGAAGTCTTTAAAGATGACTGTTTTTCACGTATTGCATAAGTACTACAGCACCGACATTAAACTGCTATGATTTAAAATCACACGTGCTATGATTTAAAAGATCATTTGACTCCATTTCAAATGGATTTAGGTTAGTAATACCTAATTAGTTTAAAGAAGAAATAGCCCTTTATGTAAATTCTTCATTCTCATGCAACTAGTGATTACTTTTACATTAAAGCGTCGTTAGAGAGATTAAGAGAATGGATGTCTACATCATGGGATCTCTATTCTAGTTTAAGCTAAGGAGCACATGTCTCACTGCAGGAGCAAGAAGATGGCTGGATGTTGTCAGAGCATGAGCAATTACACTGGATCGGTGTACAGACATGCAATTCCTCTTACCCTGAAGTATACGTAGAAACTGATGGTTCTTGTATTGGAAGAGAGAAAAGACAGGGAATACACCTAACAGAAGAACTAACCCCTTACCACCCTCCATGCTTAGTGGTCCTAATATATAATAATAGGTCCTTTTTTATATAGAAGATATTTCCCTTCTGAGAATTTTGTGGTAGTAGGGAGCATAAGATATTATTTACTGCTTTTCTAATGGCTCTAAATATTGCCCCCCCCCCCCCCTTTTTTTTTTTTTGCAACTGAGCCCTGAACTCAAATTTTCATAAGTTTAATAACACCATGCTTCATCCATAAATGTACATGTTTAACTTTGATGCATATATGTATATGTAAAAGTATATTGCTTCTACCACTCCCATACCATCCTACATATATTCCTTTCATGCTTTACACTGGCTTTCATCTGCTATACTTAAGCAGCTTGTCTCAGAACATTATAAAATCCTTAACTTATATTATGGAAATTCGTTTTCTAGAAAAGTACAATTATAACATTTCCCTCTCAAGTTCATGAAAATAATTTATCATTTAAATGAAAAGCAAACAGTATTATGGAACTGCCTTCAGAATATACTGGGTATATCGAGTTTCTATCGATTCCTCCAAAACTGATTCTTTTCACTTTAAGGATTTATTTTGTTACGTATCACAGCAAACATGTTCTGAAATAGTAATTACTTCTACAGAATATTTAGACCTGACACGCCAAGAAATTTGTCTTCCCCACGAAAAAGTAAAATCTTAATATGTGTATTAATAGTAAAAGATACAAATGACGGTTGTTTCCCTTCTTTATTATTGAGGTGCTCTGTTAGTAATCCAGAATATCAACGTGTCTAGGCATGATGAGTTTTGATTGCCAGCTCAGAATTAATCACCCAACCCTACCCATATGAATTCTTAAAGACCTGTTTGGGTGTGGTTTTAAGACAACATTTACTGATTTCTACCTTCATTTATTATTGAAAGCCTCTATATTAATACCTAGTGTCGTTCAAGTCATTCATGTTACACTTTCAGGAGTCAGCAGAGTATCTTTAGGCAGCTGGCAGCTACAAGATAAACTCATCAAGTGATAACAACAGCTTCCTATGGAAGCATTCTAAACTAGTCAGAAATTCATCACGATTCATCAGTATTTAGCACAAACAGAATAACTGTTCAATAGTGCACAACAGCATTATGTACAAATTCTTCCCTCCAGCACAGTATTTATCATTAATATCGATCTGCATCTATTACTCAGTTGTATTTATATACGAAGCTTTTCCAAGAATAGCTTCACAAGCTATAATATCCTATAGACAGATCTATTTAGCAGACTTGCCTAATAAGCTTGTAGAAGCTTCAAGCTACTTAGATGAAATATAAATGAGACAAGCAGCTCAGATATACACAAATCATTTGACATTACTTCAGCAGCTCTTTAAGAAAAAAACCCTGACATTAACATCCATGCCACACTAAGTTACCACGATTAATTATTTGCATGTTTAACAAAGGTACAGTAACTCACATATTTTGCCTCAAACTTCTTGGCTAGCATTTCCACTTCATGCCGCTCACGTTGTTCATCATTAAAAGGATCTTCTGAGTGAACTGACTTCTTCTGAAAAAGGCAGAAGCATACATTCAATTTCAAGAGAAGCGCAGAGTGCATCTAATAAAAAACCATGAAATGTCAATAAACTGACTATTTAGTATTAATTCTATACCCTGAAGACTGTGCCCAAATGCTTATTCTCCAAAAATGGGTTTAATCCATTCAATTATCATTCAGTTACTTTTCTTCTAATGAGAGCACAAACAGAAGAGACCCAAAGTTATATATATTCAAGTATTCCACTACAACCTTGGCCAAAAGTATAAGCATAAGAGAAAATCAGTACTGTTGGAGCTTGCAGAGAAAGAACTCCCCCTACACTTAAATTCTTCTCAGTTCAACTTACTCTAGTGCCTATCCTACTGGTGCCATGATCCTCTTAGACACCATATGGAAGGTGTACCTGGTAGGCTAATCAGCAAGAAAGCAACTAGAAGACTACAACGCAAAATCATAGCCATAACTAATGTGCCTTGAAGTCTTACTGTTATTTTTTTCTTCAGAAAACTGTACTCATAGCACAAATATCACAAGACTGCCACTACAGCAGCCAGAAGAATGATTTAATACTCCAGCTGTACAAATAAGCAGGAAGCACACACTGAGTTTTCACTGACAAGAAGTCAATGAACAATAATCAAGAGTATGACAAGTTTTGCCCTTTTTTTTTTCCCCTCCTCTCAGAAAAAGTACAACAGAAGAATGGAGCCACAACCTTCAAATCAGAGCCTATATATAAAATACAGTAGTTCTTGTACAGGGAAGGGTGCAAGAAGATGCTACAACATGACAGAACCAAGTTAAGCCTTTATGGATGCCAACTAACTCCACCACATGCATGGACTGCTCAATGAATGAAGATTCATGATAGACTACAGGAACAAAAAAGATGTTCTCTACACTCTGAAGAGCAAGATCCTCCCCACAGTGTGAAAACTGAGTACTTCGAGGAAAAAAACGTAAAAGAGGGTTATAGTTAAATGTGAAACAACTAATCGGTTACATACACATTTCTTGCAAGCGTAACTTAATATAAAACTTTAAAAAAAAACCTGCTCAGCTCACGCAACACCCTTTTTCCTCCATTAGTGGGGAAAACCTACTCCACATCTGCTAGGGAAATGGCTTTTTTTTTTTTTTAAATTGTGAAATAAAGACAAGTTGAGGCCAGAGGTCAAGTAAAATTTAGTACTAAAGTTTTTAACTTTCCTCTCTCTACCAAACACTCAAAGCCATAGCTGACTACTGCTTTGAATAGTTAAGTTTTGGCAAATTTTAATCCTGACAGTGTATCTAAGGGCTCTGCCACTCAAGAAGCTTCAAGATGTTACTACTTCAGTACCTTCACAGCCTGTCTGGCAGAAACCAACTTGAGCTTCTGGCTTATCCACTTCACGTTCAGTTTTACACAGCAAGCTTCAAAATGCACCAGCAGAAAAGGAGGCATACTTTTCTTTCTGCCAGTTAAAGAGGCAAATAAACTCTTCAACCACACTATTCTGTTACTCACGTGCCAGAAGTTCTACATAAATAACTCCTACCAAAACATGAACTATACTAACAACTCCACCAAAGGATGCTGTCTTTCTTAAGATAAAAAAGTAGGACAAGGACATCACAGGTTTATTGTAAACACTTCCCCTAGCTTCTCATTCAGGCTGAAAACCTGACTTTAGAATTAAAAAATGTGATGTTCATACTGTCAAGCAAGTTTGGTGGGTTTTGTTGTTGTTGGTTTGTTTTTTTTTTTTTTTTTTTTTTTTTAACTGTTTAAGGGACCTATTAAAGCAATGTTTCAAGTAATTCCCATACATCCTTCCCGGACGTATGGGAACGGCCGACCTCTGGAAAACTGTTATGGGTTGCTGCAGCTTGAAGCAGCACTACAAGATAAAGATGTGTTCCTAATTATGTAACGCTGAACTCAAATGGGAATAGTTATAAGGAAGTTGAGCAACTTATAAGGGATAAGGAGCAAACAATAGCCTTCAGAAAACCCAATCAATCTTTACCCTACAAAAACAGTTTGCATAACTAAGTTTGCATGAACTGTTCATGTCAAGCTGATTCATTACAGAAATAAACTGAGGTCTGGATTTCAGAATTTACAACTACAGCATTAACTGCCAACTAGTTACTACCTGCTCAAGAGAAAAACCTCACAGATTCTGTAGAAAAGTGGCAGAGGGACAAAGTTTCCTGGTCAAGTTCCATTTTAACAAGGTAGTTTTCTCTTCCAGAGCTACTGTACTCAGCAAGCAGGATCAGTTTTCCTTTCCTAATTGTTTCTATTTTAGGACTTTGAACAGGTTACATAATTTGTTGGTCTGAGAATGAGCAGGTAAGAGACACACTTCTGTTATCCTAATCCTCCTGCACTACGCAGAGCAAATTCTCCTCTTTAACGTTCTTTAACCACAAAAGAACCTTGATACACTAGTTTTATGGGTGAGCAAAATGCGTTTCCGCTCTTTTCATGCTGACTGATACAAGATTGTAAGTCCTTCCCACACCACATCAAAGAAGCTTTTTCAGTTTCTACCCTGTAACAAGCAAGAAGTTAAACTGAAAGGACAACTACACAACATCTGACACTTTTTACATAATCAGTTGTTTTTCTATACAGTCCAGCAAGAAATGGGACATAACCATCTATTGATTTTCAATCTGGATTCTACATAGAGCTGAAAAAAAAAACAGGATTTCTTATAAAACAATCTTAACCCTATTTCTATCTTAAAAGCATAATTCTCTGATTCCAATTGTACCAAAAATCCACTTCTTTTTTTCCTTTCCCTCTCTCCAGAATACATTGAATTTGCATCAGAACTATGTTAAAATGTCATTTTGTCCCCACTTATGCAATTAACGTATTACCAACCTACAGAAAAAAGCAATTATGGAGCTTGAGACTGCCAAAGGCAGAAGTCAGCCTCCATACACTGAACCACTGCTAAACACTAACACAACTTCTACCTTCGCACAGGAACTGCTCAGAAAGATGGCACTTCACAGAGCAGCAGACTACTGCTACAATTTGGAGGAGTCGTGACGGGCACTGTTTGCCCACAACAGCTGTAGGACAGGATGAACAAAAGGAACAACCTTTTAACTTGTATCAGAAGATCTCCGAGGGATTATTAAAATCAGCCATTGATTTTTCTGTCTTCTACATTTGACAACAATCCAATTCTACATCCCTCCTACTACAGTGAAAAAAGCCAACAGAGTGGTAAGTACCGTTACAGAATCAGCATCATCTAAAAACGCTTTTCTTCATAAAACTGAAGGTTTTAACCGATCTTGAGTTAGTTCTGATTGAAAAACCTACTGACAGTATCACTGCTGGTACTTGCTATTTGCTTTTAATTTTCAACCAAAACTACCACAACCTTGTCAGTAGTGGCTGCCCCTTCCCTTTTACAAGAAGATAGGAACTTTCTCTAAAACTGAGTACTTACATTAAGAGAAGCCACAACTACCTAAATCAATTCCAACTTTATCATGTCCTTAACTCCCTGTGAGTGACTGGATCAAGTGTGGCCAGTTTAAGGACATGCATCTCTCATTCCTACTTGAAAGCAGAGCCTCTCTGGCTGATGCCACTTGCTTCTTTAAGTTGTCTGCACCAGCTTTTCCCCTTAAAAACCAAAGCAGCTCGAGTAGGAAGTATTTTCTGTTTGGGAGGAAAAAGGGAAGTAGTTTCTTTTGGAGTGAAGTTTCTGACAGTTACAGGTGAGGTTACAGTGCCAACAACAACTCTGAATCACCCCTGCCCCCTCCTCAGACTGCAGAAACTCATCTCCAGGACTGCTTAACGCACACTTCACTGCTCCACGAGGCTCACAGCGGAGCCAGACTACTAACTCTTCATTCACTTGCCCAGAGCCTACAGAGAACCTGAAATAAACGGCCCGGCAGTGTAACAGCTCCATTCCGTCGGCGGCAAAGCAAAACTGAAATAAACCCTCCCAGGCACAGCGGACACAGGGCAGGAAACGGGCGAGGGGCAGAGGGCCGGGCACGAGGGGCACGGGACGTGCTCGCCAGCTCCATGCGGGAGCCCAGGAGCCGCGGGGCGCCGCCTCGCCTTCCCCTTCAGGCCGGGAGGAGGCCGGAGGCACGGCGAGGCCGCCGGACTTCCCCCTGCGTCGCCGCCCCCCCCCAGGCAGGACGGGGCGGGCAGCGGCCGGGCCTCGGGGAAGGGCCCGCGGGCCTCGGGGGGGTCCCGTACCCGCGAGTCCCCGCAGAGCAGCAGCTCCGGGTAGCTGAACTCCACGCAGCCCTCCTCGGTGGGGTCCTTCAGCACCACCTCCAGGCGGACCGTCTGGCGGAGCGGGAGCGCCTCCTGCGGCGGCGGCGGCTCCTGCCGGCTGCCCTGGCGCGGCGGCGGCGGCGGCTCGGGCCGGGGGGGCTCCCGCGGCGGCTGCGGCTCGGGCCGGGGGGGCTCCCGGGGCGGCTCCAGGCGGGCTCCGCTCTCCCGGGGCGGTAG
Organism: Anas acuta; assembly: GCF_963932015.1. Taxonomy (NCBI): domain Eukaryota; kingdom Metazoa; phylum Chordata; class Aves; order Anseriformes; family Anatidae; genus Anas; species Anas acuta. The sequence goes on along the minus strand of NC_088979.1, from coordinate 162,060,552 downwards.
CGGCAGCGGCGGCGGCGGCTCCGGCCGGGAGGCTTCGTGCGGCGGCTCCAACAGCGGCGCCTCGCGGCCCGCCACCATCCCCGGCGGCGGCTCCGGCTCCCGCTCCAGCGCCGGGCTCCCGGCCTCGCGGCGCCTCACGGGTGACAGGCTGATCAACGGCACCCGGCGCGGCTCCGCCATCCTCCGCCGCCTCCCCCCACCCCCCGCCCGCCCCGCTCGCCCGCCCGCCGGCCGGCCCCCGCCTCCCGGTGACACCGCGCTCCGCGCTCCCTCCCCCTCGGCTGCTCCTCCCTCCCTCCCTCTCCCCTCCCCCGCTCCGCCGCCCGGTCGGAGCTGCCCCCCTACGTTCTCCTCGCCGCCCCCGCCATCTTGGCGCCCCCCCACATAAATAGAAGCAGGCCCGCAGCCCGCGCATGCGCCACCGGGCGGCCGAGGCCGGCGGCGCCGCCCCGCCTCGCAGCTCGGAGCGCTCGGCTTCCCCCCCCCGTCCTTCTCCCGCCCCTCGACGTCACCGCGCCCGCCGCGCGCCCGCCCGCCCGCCCCCGGTTGCCGTGGCGATGTGCACGCCGCCCGCCGGCCGGGCCTTAAACGGGCCGCGCCGCGCGGGGCAATGGCGGACCAACGGCCGGGCCCGCCCTCAGGGACCCCCGAAGTGTGTGTGTGTGTGGGGGGGGGGGGGGGGGCCGCGCCGGCACCTCTACCCCGCAGAGGTGCCCGGCGAATGAGCGTCAATCACCAAAATAAAAAATAAAAACCTCCAAATATGAAAAACGATCGAGACTCTTTAATTCTGGGGAGGGGAGGGGAGGGGGGGGACAGTCGGTGCCAGGGTGTGAGGTGGCGGTGTGGAGGCATCTGGGCTGTGGAAGCATCTGTGCGGCCACCTGAGGGGACCGGCTTTGTCCATGCTGCTCCCTGGGCTGAGGCAGCCTGTTCTGCAGGACACTGGGGCCTGCGGTGGCAGCGACGTGGTCCTGCGAGGACATGGAGCTCCGTGGCCACCTCGGGTGCGGAGGGTGCCAGTTCTGCTCACGGGAAGCAGTTCTGGGGTGTTGAGAACGAGGTGTCCTCAAGACACAAGTTAGGCAGGGTAAGAGCAGCAGCCAGGCTCCCTCCTCCGCGAGCAAGAGCTGCCTGCAAGTGCACAAGTATTTCAGTCTGTCACCACCTACTTTGCCAGACTGGGTGCTGGTATCTCCAGACGGAGGTATGCCACCAAAACTGCTGAGTTTCAGGAAGTTATAAACACCCTCATATGCACTGTATTCTCCAACTGTTTGGGAGCAGACAGAAAAATGTTACATTTCTTTTCCTCTTTCCACTGGGAAGGACAAGTTTTGTTCTCTTTTTAAAAATGTACTCATGTGATGCAAGACAAGTGTGATTTACATATCTGTATTTGAATAATTACAACAGACCATTCCATATAGAACATTACCCCACTTTTCACTCTTGATCACAGCACACAGTGGTTTCTTCTTACTGCATATGAAGTTTTTTGACTTGACTTACTTTCATCTAGACGCCAGAGAAGATTCATGACACTGGAATGGTGTTACCAAAAAGTTTGGTTCACTACAGCAGAGGACATTCCAGAATCTTACTTGCAACAGGAAGTCAGTGGAGTGCCTGACCTGATCTGAGAAACAGGCTGTCCTTTTGAAGTCCTTTTGAAAGCCTTTGTTGAGCTTTGTAGTCAAAGGAACTTGTTTTATCTTAAAACCTTGCAGGTTCCAGTGCAACTAGCAAGCTTGGCAGAGATATTCCTCAAATATATTTTGACTTTCAACTTTGTAAGATTATTTGTAAATCCCACCTGTTCTCCTGTTGAAAATTTCATGCAGCTATTGGAGGAGACATGTAATAAGCAATGTGTTTCTGGACTCAACATCACTAAGCTACAGACCTGCAGATCCTGCCAGGCAGATTCTAGTCCTCATCAAAGCTTCTACACAGCCTGTGTCATTAAGCTTTGCGAAGACAGAAGGGGGCCTTTCCCTGTCAAAAGAGCAATTTAGTGTTCAGAAAGCAGAAGTCTTAGGTAGAAATCATGGGCTGTTCTGTGGCTTTGCTGAATGCTTGTTTTCAATTACCAGATGGGAGACTGGAGACTGAAATAAGCACCGTATAGTAACAGGAATACAACAATTTGTGTTTGTAGGTAATATGTGCACATATCCTTGGAAAAGGGTGAAGATAAGCTGTGCATTGTAAGTATTCAACCTAAAAATCAATTCTATCTTTCAGTCTCATAAGACGTATTTAGAAATAACAAATTTAAGATAGGTACAGCACAAGAAAATCAGGCTTGCATCTAGAGTCAGTACTTTAAATTCTGTTGATTGTTGTGTAGATACACTTGGAACCACATCCTGGTCAGATTTGCAACATGCTTTTTAAATAAGAAAAAAAAGAGACAGCAATAACTGATTAGACCTTTGATAGAGTTACAGAGAAAAATAGTAGTAGTTCTTGGAAACTGCAGACAGCCATTTGTTCTAAGTTAACACATTGCAGACTTTGATAGGAGTAGCATCCTTTCACATCTAAAGTTTTTGTAGATATTTACTCTTTCATTTTTATTCTCTCTTCTTCTTCCTCTCTTCTAGGAGTTTAATTAGACAAATAAATCATCAGAGATCTATTTTGTCTGACCTCTGATCAACTTGGAGCACACATTTCTTATGAAGCTCACCATTTGTTTATACAGCTAGACAAATAACAGTTCTAAGTCTCTGAATTTAAAGTGAAGTTAGCAAAGACAGTTGCTAACTGTCAGGGGCTCTGTATCTTGGTGTCTTGAACTAAACCAGAAAGAAACAGCTGCAGATCCAAGCATAGCAAGCACTGGAATAAGTTATCATTACATTTTGTAAAAGATGCTGTAAGCAGCTAGAAAGACTCCCAAAAAACAAAGCAAATCCACTAGAGCCTAAGTTCTTTATGAATTTCGTTTTGAATACACCAGCTTGTGCTGTACCAAACAGTTTCAAGAAGATTTGTTTTTGTTCTAATCATTGTTTTCCTGTTCTGCTACTTGTTTTGTTCTTTGGGGTTTAGCCGTGCCTCAGACTACGTATTGTTTGTATGCTCTATAATGTGCATAAAATGTAGGGAAACAAAAAAAAAAAGTGTTTTATACTGGAAGCTCCAGTGAGGTAGGAGCTGTACTGAAAGCCAACTCATGCCTGTGCCAGCCACTCAAAAGTCTCCAAAGGACACCCCTATCCATCTGGGGCTTTGTTTTTGTGAGAATATCCTCATTTTCCACGGGTTGTTTCCTCACCACATCTTCCTGATATCTTGGTTTCTTACGTCCCAGCCAGGCATCTTGTTGATTGTCACGGTCCTTCCTCTAAAACTGCCACAACAGCAGCTGCAACATTCATTGCTGTGTCAGGAGTTGCTCCAGCTGCAGGTAGGATGATGTTTGTGTAGCCTTTGCTAGAGCTGCTTTTGCATCACAAGAATCTGCTGCACCAGCAATGTGGGAGGCATTACTGTTTTTTTTTTTCTTTTTTTCTTTTTTCTTGCTTGTTTATTTTTTGTAATGAGGCTCTCTGAATTCACATACAGTTTTGGTTTTGTTTGGACGTGTTTTCCCTTCCTACATTTTTCCTGTGTTGTCTTCTGCCAGATCCAGAAAACAAGTGCCATGACCATTCTGAAATCAAGATCGATCAAGAGACTTTGAATAAATGCAGAAAAATGAACACAACACAGCTCAAGGAATAATAAAACCCTTCTATTTCTCTAAACCAAGCATTAACGCCATACAAACAATCTGGAAAAAATAATTTTCTCTGAGGATACTTCCCTCTCCTCTTCTTTTAATTATAAATACAATTTCCTGCAGAACATACCTCAAACTTTCTCTATCCTATCTAGGTAGGATTAAGTACCACTTAATCTTGCCAGGTTGGAATCAGGCACATGTTTTTAGAGTTGTCACCAGCTACCACATCCTTAAAAGGTCCAAAGTTCTCTATTTAGTTATGTAGACTCTGCTTTAGAAGGATTGTAGGCAGGTAGAGAAATATCAGATGTTGAGGACTAGAAAAAGTGTATTGGCTTCAGGTGATTAGGATATACTTTAGAAGGGCAGTTATAGTTCTTATTTATCACTATTTCAAGGCAGAGGAACAGTGATGGTCAACTTTATCCCATGCGTTGGTATATTGTACCCTGTGAACTGGTCAAACCGTACTTCTTGGAGAGTTAAAGTTTGAGGCTATGAGACACTGGAGCTGTTTCAAGAATATTAAGAACAGCTTTGAACAAAAGTTCAAAAAGTGAAAAAAAGCTCAAATTTTCAATGACAACAGGAACTTTTATTTTTCAAGTAGCAGCAATTTGGAACTAGAGGCCTCATGCTGAAAACAGTTTTTGCCTTTAGAAGTGGATTTAGGTGCTTCACTTCCTGAAATCAAGAATGGTCTTCTAGAACTGTTGTGTGCCTGGACAGCAAAAAAGGCAGCGCTGGGTATCTAGTAGGTAGCTGACAAAAACAGAATGTTGGCTTTTATCTCAGCAGGGCAAGTCTTCACATTACAAAAGCAAAGGGATTTACAGGACTGCGAATATCATAGTGGTGTGAGTTCCCCAGCCAGCCAAAGGGTGAGTGTTACCTAAATCTACTGTCTTTACTGTTCACATGTAATTTCTCAAAGAGAATTTCGAACTGACATTACCGCTGCGATTAGTGATTTTTATGATCTATAGAATACTGTAATATCCTTTAATCTAAGCTAATAAAAACCAGAAGATCATAACTTAGAGGAACCTCTGAGAAAATTCAAAGCTTCAAAAGCTGCATTGCCATGGAATTGCAGCATGAGCCAGGTTAGGAAGAAAAATAATGAGAGAAAATGGAAAGAAGAACTGCATCTCGGTCAAGGAAAAGCAAACTTGGGAAGAGCTTTTGATCCTGAAGAGGAGGTGAGATTTAAGTCTTCTACCTAATATTAAACATCAGCTCTTAAGTATGCGCATTTACCAAGCAGAATGCTGGTAATTTTTTCCCTCAGGTAACAGCACCAGAGTCAATTCTAACTAGCAAGATAAGAACACTTTTCTTGTTACATTTTATTTTTTACTTAATTGTTAATAATTGTTTCTGCTTCTGTTGTTAAGATTCCTTGCTAGAACAAGTATGCAACTTTCATCTTTAAGCTCTCCTAATGTTAAGGGTGTCAGCTGAGGCTGACAAACAAGCTGCAAACTTCTCCAGTAGTAATGAACCTAGGTGAAGTGTGTGGCCTCTGTGTCTTAACTGAAATTAATTAGGGAATATCAGCATCTGAGATACTCTGCCAAGCAGCGAAGATTAGTATGAGATCTAGAATCACCAGGAAATTCCTCCTTGCAGATACACCTTTTGCTAAGGAAGAGGAAGGAATGTGGCAAAAAAAAGCCAAACCAAACCAAAAACTTCTAAGTAGTAACAAAAAGACTTAAACAAACAAACTACAAAAGATAAAATAACCTTTTAAAATAACCTTTTACCTAAAATCCTGGAATTTTCTTTGAGTAGCAAGATGAAATACATCAGAAATAAACACGGGATTTTGTGGAGGTAACACACACACACACAGTAACACACACACACACAAAAGTCTGAGTTTAAAATTTAAAATCAGCTGCCTTTAGAAAGGTTTCCTTAATGGTAGCTCTTTTATGATTCATACCTGCTCCTTTTACAGTGTAAAAACACCTACATATTTACAGAGATTGAAAGGGATTATGTGCTCAGGAAAGAGTCATGTGTCTCATGTTTTTTTCTCATTTGCCCTGTTTCTTTAAAGATGCTTGCTGAATGGGATACTTATCTGAGTGAAAAGCCTGTTCCATCAGGCCAGCACCCCTGGAGGCAGCCGAAGATTACCAGCCTGGCTGAAACTCTGGAGTCAGGTTATTGTCTTATCTTCACAGCGCTGTCTGCTGGTTTTATTCTTCCAATAGTAATTAAAAGCACACAAGTATCTATGAGTCACAATTTTAAGTAGCTACCCCACCTACCTGTAAGGTGAATAAGAAAGATTGGCTTTGTATAGAATTCTCTGCTTGAATGGCAATTCTACACTAAAAGCACTAGTAATTTAATGGGGTAAAAGGGTCTGGAAGGAATTCGCAGCGATACAAAAGCTAATGTGCCATAGACGCTCTTGTTGAGGTTTCTCTTTTAAGTGCTGACCTAGGACAAGACAAATACTGCTGCATGGTGCCCATGAAAATGGACCCAGTCACACTGCAGGCCTGACTGGCCTTGGTCACTCACATGGTGGTATTTTCTGGGTTTAGTAAAATATAAATATTTTAGTAATTATCAGAAAATGCTTTCATGTATTAGATACTATAATGTGTATTTTTTAAAAGTATAGTCACTGTTCAGGAAACAACTTTCAAGCATGTTCACCCTCCCAAAAAGGAGAATTATATATATTACATGATTGCAAAACAACCTTCTAGGAAATGTTTGACATACAAAGTAGTATTTGGCTGTGACCTTGGAAGACATTTTTTTTTTCCTCTTCTCTAGGTTTCTCTTTTGGCTTTCAGACTGGTTTTACAAAAACTCCAATTTCCTAACCACCTCTTTCAGTGCCTCTCAGCACTTTGGAAACTGCTTTGCCTCACATAAAGTACTATATCTAAATAAGTACACGTTATCACAGACAGCTGAGGGTGATTGCATAAACAAATTACAACATTTTTAACATTCATATAAGCTTATGATCAGAATAGTCAAGGTACACTTTGCATGCACAGTTCAGCATTTTCATACTTCCATGATTTTATTTCCAAGCCAAATTGCTTTCAAAAAGCAAAGCACATATTCATCACCAAGAATTAACTACATACCAAGCCTGCAGATTCAACACAAAGCTGCTTTTGAGTTGCCACAGTATTAAAAATAGCATCTGAAAAATTACTCGTGAAAAGTGATTTTCCATACATGAATAATTTAAACAGACAAATGGCATTTTATTAAACTCTGTTTTCTTACCACCTCATGTTGTATTTTGAGAAGATGTATGAAATTTAAAGACTTTTCAGAATATTAAAGTGTAGCAGCAATAGCAGTGAGAATTTTAAGAAGAGCGGCTGCTACATACCAGAAATGCTTGTGAGAACAATCTACATTTTCTGCATGATGGCTGTATTTCAAATGCCATTTTCCCGGCCTTGACAGAATTCCCCCTTACACTGATAAGTAATTATACAGTCGGATTTAGCTTATATTGAGTACTTATCTGAAGACTTCCTCATGGTTTTAAGGTATTTTAAAGTTACTTATTTCGTAAGTGTCGTACTCGTTTGTAGTCCTCCATAGGATTTAGCATATTTCATAAATTTGAACAAATGTTAACTAGAATGTTTCTGTGAAGTAGGGCAAGGCAAGTAAGAGGTGGGATGAGGGGAGGAAGAGATAGGTGGAAAACTTTATGACAGCACTGTAAGGCTAGTCACATGTTAGTGGGTAGATTGGAAGAGAAAACACTTGATAGGGAAGGGAAAACATGCAGAAATGAAAAACAGACACTACAACAGGACCTATTTGAGAATAGCTAGCTAAATTGAGTGGGAAGTCTTGTAAAACTGGCCTCAGAAACTACTTTGCTCTGACCAGAAAATAGCTCTTCTGCTTTTAAGTGGTGGGGAAAACCAATTGTTTTTTATACAACTAATTCCCATCTCAGTTTGTTCAGTGACAACTAAAGCACTTGTGACTTCATGAATAAGTTGGACAAAAGTAAGATTGAACTTGTAGAATACAATTACTATGATAACCATCAGTAGTGCGAATATACCAGACAGTTTAAGACCTTGTTTATCAGGTCTGCCAATTTGATTATTCTAAAGTTTTCTTAGATAGAAAGGTAGATTGCTGATATAGAGGGACATTTACTTCATGTAATATTATTTAATTGAACAGCTCTGCAAAGTTAGATGATCAGTTTTTATCACATGATGGCTACCCATATAATGGCCTCGACCTGTATGCACACCTGCTGATGAAAGGCAAGGCAAAGATTACCACTAGCTTTGGAGCAGACACACATAATGACCCCATCATTCTTAAGAAGTACAGAATCAGCAAATAAAATTAAAGCTGTAGTATTGCAATGTGGAATGCAACTGTTAGAATTGAAGCCTGGATCTTTTCTACGTAGCATAAGCCATCTCTACATTATTGTGTTATTAAAATGATATTGTATTCTATACAATTCTGCATTGTTGTGTGTCGTTTTTCACAGAACTGACCACTTGAAAGTTGATTACCGTGATCAAGGAACAGATGGTGAAGTCTGAGGCTCATCACTCTTCCCTAGTTAAGGGCCAGCTTAAAGTGCAGTTTGAGGACTCCATAAAAGTGCAATTCAGAGATGACAGCATATCCCACAGTTTTATTTAGCTACATCTAAGAAGTGCTACAATCTATCCCATAAGCTACTTTGACAAGAAATACAGTAAGCTGCAGGTTCCTGAGGATCTAGTTGTAAAAACATTTTAAAGGCCATACTAACTTTACCACATCTGTTATTTTTAATTACCTTAAAGATAACATAATGTGGGGCAATTAGGCACAATAGAGTCTAAGTATGAACTGAAACAGAAATTCTCTTTTAATTCGAAGAATACACTCAGTTTTCTTAAAAATCAAAGCTTTTACTAAACATAGACTTTTATTTTTAAATCTATAAATAGATGCTAGTGTAATTTATCAATTAAGCAAGTTCTATAAGGATTTGGGGATCTGACCATTGCCCAGAGATGTCAAGTACCTACTTTATCTGTTGCAAATGAAACAAAAGTTCAAAACCTACAAACTCAAAAGTAAGCTTTTGGTGGTTGGCTTCTAAATGTGATCTGAGTTCAAAGGAAAGTAGTAACATCTTTAAAATTTTGCAAGCAGCTTTAAACAATGGGACTCCATCTCCAATAATCTGTAAAATTGATGTAATAAAGAATGAATGGGAATATACTTGACTCTGATGACATGGATCCTCTACAACTTTAGCTGTGCAGCGGTTATACAAATGCAATACGTACAGTTCTAATGTATTACTGATTTAAAAGAGTAGCGTAACAGCATTAGTAAGGCACACATTAAATGAGTGGAGAATGACAAATGGTGAAAAGTAGCTGTCAGTCATTAACAGAATGTTTTGGGGGTTTACCTTAGTAGAGTCCTGGAAGAATTGATGATTCAGCATATCCCATGATCATTCAGATATAAATGCAAAACAGCACTAATAGAAGGTTGCAGAGAAACAGATTAGTAATGAATGAGGCTAAAATAGTTGCACGCAGTGATGTGCGTAAGGTGGAAAACTGATAGCATTCAAACAAAATACATTTTTCTTAGAGCTAAAGGTAGGGTGATTCTTCAGAAAGGTAGAATGTATCCTGGAAAATAATAGTTCTGGAAAAACCCTAGATGTCATGTCACAGTTGAAAAGCAATTTAATGTGAGCTCCCTCTGTGATAATATGGCAAAAAATGTGAATACAGTCTTTGAGTACACTCGTAGGAGAATAGTGAGCAGCAGTATGGAGGAACATATTCCAGTGTCACATACAGTGATAAATTACCCTCAGTGCTACACAGCCACATTAAAAAAAAAAAATAAAAAATCTGTTGACAAACTGATTGCCAGTTTTCCAAGCTGGAAAACATCCTTACAAGAGATGTTCTTTTTAATAAAGAGTTGATGGGGTTGCATTTTATACTTCAAGAGGGAAAAAGAAAAAAAAAAAAAAAACAAGAATGCCAGTCTTTAATGACTATTTAACATAGCAGACATGAACACTAGAAGAAAATAATAGAAAATGAGGCCAAACAAAATGAGTCTAGAATTAAGGTGCATTTTTAAAAGAACAAAGGTGATTTATGAATTTGAACAAATGGATCTTTCATTACCCACCTTTTAAGCATTTCTGGCAAATATTTTTATGGAAAATCAAAGTATTGGATTCAATACAAAGATTAGCAGATGAAATCTACCACCTTGCAATACGTAGGGTCAGAACAGATTATCTAGTAGTCCACTGAAGGCTTGATTTTAATGGTTACCAGTGATGCTTCCATGCATTATCTACTTAATCAGGAATCATATGAATAAATGAAATGTGGGGAAGGAAGTCTGGAAATGAAAGTGAAAAAAGGGTGACTGGAAATTATTTCTGGAGATAATAGAGGAAATATTTTTTTAAAGAGTAAGCCAAAAAGCAAAAATACAGGTGTTTTCTTCATTGTATGTGTAATTCCCATCTAGTGAAACTACATGTAACAACAACTATACACTTAACTGTTTGTTTTCCATCTTTTTATCTAATGGCCAAGCTCCTTATTCAAATTTAGACAACTCTTTTATGAAAATCAATGAGAGATCTTCAACTTGAAGGCACCACATAGACCTAAATGCCTGCTAGAGTACATGGTCAAAGTTGGAATATGAGATTACCTTTGTTTCACAATGATCTTGCCACCTCCAGATTAGTACATTACTTGGATCCAGCTGCTGCTGCATTTAGGAATTATATGCTAGATTCCAGAATTAATCCAAGAGGGTTGATGCTATATTGTATCAGTTCAGATGCTGGCCAAAGTATATTTTATCCTGGAACTCGCTTGCAGCAGTAGAAAGGATAAATGTCTACCCTGTAGGATAATTCACTTGGATATTACTGGCACAAACGTTGTTGAGGTATTACCAAACTTAAGGTCATCATCCGTGTTTACCAGGAATGGGTCAGCACCCAACTAAAAGCAGTTACACAGTGTTCTGGCTTCGGTTTCTCTAGCTGCCACTGTTTAAATATGACTGCTAACACAATACCTTCTGTGCACTGTGTGTACTATTTTCCAGATTTAGATACTTATTCAGAGTATAAAGAAATAGCTGTGTTTTCCATACTCTTCCTTGTAATTCTAGTGATGCAGCAATTTTTTTTTTGCCTTAGTCTTTCTTTCATTGCATTACCTGAAATACTGCTGTTTTTAATTTTATATTCACTTATTAGTGACCCAATAAATTTAGCAGTTTCCCTGACTCTGCACATGCATTCTTCACTGTGTGCTTGTTCTATGTAAGTCCCTTTTGTTGTTACACTTTTTCTCCACATCTTCCTCCCTATTTAGATTACTGCAACTCCTTACATTCCTACAGTATGGGGAAATATGGAAAATGCCAGGGATAAAGCTCTGCTAACCACCTGACAAACTGCTTTAGACATTTTTTATTCCCTTTCTGCATCAGCTAAGGCAACTTCTATCACACTTTTATTATTTAAATATTATTTCAGATTAAATAGTGAAAGACGTTATTTGAACACAATTCAAAGGTAAAATAAACACCAATATTTCAGGACTTTTCTTCTGCATTTTAATAGTACTTACCTATCTGTTGTATTACCAAGACTCTAAATAGTAGGACAATATATAACATATCTTTTATTTCATCACTGCACAAGACAAAATCCTGCAGTCCGCAGTTCTTTATGCCTTAAATTACAAATATTACCAGTCAAAAAAATGCACTGTGCTAAAATCCACATTATTTAGTGTATTAAATATGACTTTGTGACTACAGTGAACAAAGGTGACATTTTCAAAAACTTCTTCACTGGTCATGGACAAAGAATTTAAAGTTAGTCCCCAAGCTCATGTGCTGTAATGCCATCACACTTGCTTCAGAAGATTCATCCAACATTTAAAATGGTGTGCAATGGATTTGGAGCTGCTCTGCAGCTCTCCTGCAGGTTAAGTTTCAATAAAGGGAGTAATTAGAAGCATTTAACATCTGCTACAAAGCCACCAACATGATTTTTTGAAGCTTTGTACCAAGACTTACAGCAGTATTCCTGATCTGTTTCCAAGTTAATTAAACTGGTAGGGAAGAGAAAAATGGCTTTTTCAAGATAAATGTGTTTCATAACCACTTTCAGTGAAAATACGTAATGCTCCTTTCACTCTTTCTCTTTTGAATCGGTGTATTGTTGCTACTACCCCTGCTGAATGACTTTATTATTGTTGCTTATCAGTTTTCTAGGTTTTACGTAAATGCAAATAGCCACAACTACCAGCGTGCTTCCAAGTATCTGAATGATGATGCCCACATTTTTTGCTTAAAACAGTAAAAAACTCTGACATGTTATATGGCAGAAAGGTGTATATGGAACATATACACCCAGTCTCCTTACTATCAGCTTCAAACCATCGTAAAATCAGGACCAAGGCCACTGGCTTGCCTTTGAATAATTACTGAACAAACATTTCATGACCAGTCACAGATTTACCCTTTTCCACAGCAAAATGAATATAGTATTTCAATTCCTTCAGCATGAAGCAACACAGACCAACATTCAACTGCAGATTCAATTAAAAGCTTTAATTAAAGCACAGACAGCAGAGAATATTGTATTCAAACTCCTCCTCCAATACAAAAATACTTCAGAAGTATTTTACAAATTTACAAATTGCAAATTTTGTTTTTACAAAAAAATACAAAGATTTTTTTCACTGCAAACCATATAATACATTTCTATGTTACAACTGTTGCCTTCTTTTAGAATTGTGTGTTTCCTAACTGCTCTCCTTAGTGCACATGAGAGTAATTATCTCCAAAAGGATAATAAATATATTTGTAACTAGGGTGGTAAAAGCTGAAGAAAATGATTCTAAACAGTTCCTTTATCTGTAAGACTGTGAAACTAAATGGATTACTCACATGAATTACATTAACATGGATAAACGTTTTCAGTGTTGATTTTGAGTTTTGAGTCAAATCTCAAAGCAAGATGGAACAATCCAGTCAGTCAAACCTCCGTGCTCTGAAAAAGATGCTTTGTTACTAACCTAGAAAGCAAGTAAGCCATTCTGAATCTTGGCATTTGGCACTGATTAACTCTCATCTTCAGAATTAACAGTAAGAAAGAAAACAATCCTTACGGACATTAAAAAAAAAAAAAAAAAAGAGAAGTTTTTAGTTGTTGAGATTTATCCAGAAAAGGCCAGTGCTCAAAATATGATTTGTATTTTACCCCAGGCAGGTAATATATGTTAATTCTTTATGTGTTATCAGATATCCTGTTTTGGTTGTCACAGACATGCTTTCTACTTGCCATATTCCATCACTTGCTGCAGTAGACTTGTCTCAGTCAATTGACAAATTATTCTTCTCCAAAGGTCAGGAGACATACTTTTCAAAAACCACAAAGCACTCCAGTCACTTGTGCAGGGAAATCTGGGGAACATCTGAAGAACACTTTGATTTGTGGACTGTTGGAATGACTACTAAAAAAACTGAGAAACTTAGAATGAGGAAATAGAGATAGGTATAAGAGAAAAAATACCAATCAGACTTTAATGAAAAGAAGTACTTGCTGAATGCTTTGCAGTCTCACTGAACTACATCATTACTCAGCTGGGTTAACCTGCTTGATGTCCTAAATTACTGCAAAGAAGAAAATACCCGGAATGCACAGGAGAAGCCAAGACCCACATCTTACAGCCACAAACGAAATGGTAGTTGACATGGATCATTTTATGACACTGGCTTAGACAGGGACTCGGTTCTCCCTGGCCCACTTTTTCATAATGCGAATAATGTATTCTACTTGAGAATTGCCGGTGCTTCTCAGAAGATGCACTACTTCCCGTAGAGTCTCTCTACAAATGTGAAAAGCAAAGATTTAAATGTGTGTAAGAACCGACTGATACAATAAACAAGCACCCACATCCAAACTATTTTGCAAAACATGGTTCCTAGACAGAGAGGTCCATTCATCTGCAGAGCAGAACTAAGTAAAAATGCACAATAGTTTAGATCCTAGGAGGGGGAAAGGTCTTGTGTGCATTGAAACAGGGAGAGAAATTAAAAGTAAAAACCCGCAAAATGTAACTACTTTGTTTGGCATTGTGTGTGTGTGTGTGTGTCTATGTACGCATTTATATGTAAACCCTTACTCTTGCAAATCAGTTCCCCAGAACGCAACAAAATATTTTTCTCTTACGCTACTTGCTAATCTGCAATAAGGCAACATCTAGTTTAATGGTGCCAAAGCACCTTATACCTTACAAATAAATAAACAGCATGGAAACAAACCATACCAATAGGATAAACCAGTATGAACCTGCAGTTTGCTAGCTACTTTACAGCAAGAACTTGCATTCATAATGTAAAACAGGCAAGCTATGTATATTTTACTGCTTCTACTGCAGTACTTGCCAAAAAGGACACTTGAAGGGTGTTGTAGTTAATGAGATTATTCCAGCAGAGAAGGGAATACAAGGAATGTACAGAAGCCAAGATACACACCTTCCAGTCATGTACGAAATAGCAACTTTGGTCAGGAGAGAATGGCCATCTGGCATCACAGCAGAATATTCACGAGGGAACAGTTCTTAAATACAACCGCACTACTCTCTCTCATTCTCCCATTCAACGAAATGAGCCAAAACCAAAATTATCAGTAAGAGATCATTTCCTTTAAGCTTTCATCAATGTGTATCTTTTACTGACACAGACAGTTTTCAGAAAGCAAATTTTAGTGGTCTCTCACCTATTCATTATTTAGAGAAACCATGTCCTTCCTCAAGTGCTGAGCAAACACTTCCTTATTTCTGTTCTATGAACCTTAAAATGTCATGGGACAGTTTTCCATTCTTAGGCCATCAACATGAAATGAGGTCTTTTCCCTCAGGATACAAACATACTGCATTTATAACTTAGCTCCTCCTAGTAGCACGACCAATATATTTTGGTTGCCAACAATTCATAGCATTCACTGATAATGTATTCTCTACCACATATTCTGTAACTGTTGACGTAGAAGATATGTTTCAAATTGAATACTGCGTAAAGAACCACTGGCCAGAGTTTCTATTCACCAACAGGTCAGTGAAGAACTAGATGAGAATACTGACTCAAATCTAAGATTCTAGTTTACAGCTAACTGGAAATAGGAAAACTATAAAATAAATTCAGATAAAACAAAGAATACTCACTTTGCTTCTCGGCCAGCTAAGATCATTTGAAAGACACCAACACAAGCACCTCTCTTGCCTTCCCAGTATTCAGGATTACTGTCCAGTCTCTCCAGAACATCAAATGCTTTGGCTGCATAGTAAAACTGACGCATCTGCATAAGAAGAGAAATATTATGTATTCCTGACTCTATGACTATCTTTCAGAAGGGGATCAAAAATTCTGAATTCAGTTTTCTGCAATGAGCATTAAGTCACAGAAGCAACATGCATTTATTTTTATGTTTTTCTGCTGGTAATAAGTGACACAGAACAAGCACGTTTCAGTTCTATGTAGGGAAAAAGGTAGTATTATGATATTATTGCTACACGTACCTTTTTTTGTCTATAGTACCTTTGGAGGTACTATAGACAAACTGCATTGTGAACTTCTATTAATTGGTTATTATCAGCACTGTTCTTGTTTTGATCATACACATTTAACAAAAGCTAACAGAACATCTTTCCTACCTTTACTTCTTTTTTTTCTTCTCCCTAACAGCATTAACTTTTAAAGTATGAGTTGATCTATGTACAGTCATACCAACCAAAGCCCTTGATACAATACCAACTCAAACTAGTCCAAACATTTTAAAACTGAACCCGTTTTCCTCATCTAGAGTTGGTGTCAAATACACAAAGGTGTATTTGACGTCTTTTGGGTTAAACTCAGAGCTAAATTTTATATTTCAGTGTACTTACAGTACAGTAAAAATTATGATTCAGTGACTCTATAACCTGAATTTTTCCCAAGCATAGAAAAATTATGTACCCTATTTTTTTCCGCCTTAGGTTCTCTACTTGTAAATGGGAACAAGAAGCAAGTTGGTTGAAATAGTCAGTAGGAAAGGAGTGACTGCAGTAACTGTGGCTGTTGAAGTCATTATAACTCTTGTCAACCTTATCTATGACTGTGAATGTTCTTCAATTGGGCAAGCCCAAGTAGCAATGGTGTTTGTGTCTAGCATCTTCCCAGAAGCGCACACAGAAGGTAGGCTGAACACAACCTCCTATTCTTTGATAGCTGGAAGCCTGCATCTGACAAGAAAAAAGGTTAGGCTATGGGAGTTATATTTGGATACTTTACTTGGAGAAGCATAGGTATTACAGAATAATTCAATTTTCTTCACATACATGGTGATTTTAACCACAGGTGATTTAATTGAATGGGAATAAATATGGTCACTATAAACAGACATCTCTGCTAAAAAGAAATTACTGAAATACTGACCTCTCCAAACTGGCATCTGATTTAGGTCCATTAAGCAGATACCAATTTAATGTCCTCTTTCTATCTCACATAAAAGCAGGAATTGCTTCACCTTAAATCACATACTGCTCCCTATATGGATAGGATGGCCTATTTCATGTAAAAGAAGGAATTAGCCAGAAGTCCTGCATGCCAGCTTCCTCATCAAACAACTTCTATCAGAATAGATAGCAATGGCAGATCCAGCTACACCTACTCTCTGATAGCTGTTGCTCCATTAACATTCATTTAGCATTCTGTTGAATGAAGACTGGCATGACTACCTTCTTAAATTACAGCTATGGTGCTGTCTGCAGCCCTCCAGTACAATGTATTTCAGAAACAACTGGAGAATGCTACACAGACACAAGCAATACAGGCCTTGCCAGTTCATGGGAAAGGTTGAAACAGCTGGTAGTGTAGAAAGACTAGTTATAACACTGCATTAATTATACATACTTTGATAGCCTTTGAAATGAAATTCCTTGGTCATCTGTGGCCATACTTAGACATAAATAGCCAGAAAAATTTAGTCCTGACAGTGCATTTTTTAAAAGCTCTAGATAAATCCGAAGTGTGGAGCTGCTTCTCCTGTAGTATACAATATGGTTTGAGAAGAATTTAGGAAAAGTAATCAACTGATATAAATGTGACTTAAGATGGCCTGGAGATAGATTTTACACAAGTTCTGACTGTCAACTCTCTTTCACAAATTGCAGCCAAGGGAAATCCAAGAGGGAACAGCCACTTGCTTGAGCAAAAAGACTTTTAGTGTGGGATGGTGGATGGAATACTTGAAATAATCCCCTCTGTTTTAAAAGAATGCTTTTGAAATAGTAAGGCAGATTTTCTGATTTATAGTTGTGTTCTTCAGTATGAAGGTATTGTTGCTCTTTGGAGAGCTTAGCTGAACTGAGAATCATTGGGGCGTTTTCAATAGAACTCAGTTTACTATTTTTTCTCTTTGACAGCAAGTTTTGTTAATGTATCTCTAATAAGTCTATCCTAATAGCTGCTAGTTCTTGTGTATTCACTTAAATTGGGAGTCTTCACTGAAGCAGTTCCATCAAGTTTAAACCTATTACCTGTGTTCTGCTCCTCTCAGATCTGCCTTCTTAAAGCAATGAACTACTCTATTTTCACAATCACAAAATTACAATCTGTCTTCACATTCTATATGTAATTAAAATTAAATATAAAACGGCTGCTCCTCAAATATCTTTGGTCCACCTTCTGATAAAACCAGCTCTGGTGAACACATTCTGAAATGTGGATGACCAGTGTCTCACCCCGATGATTCTTCCAAAACCCATCCTTTTCTCCTGTCACTGCGCTGATATTTCTCTAGGTACCAAAAAGCGCAATCTTCCTGGTAGATGGTAGAGAAGATGCCTGATAGAGCATCCTGTTATTGTCTACTAACACCTTGCAACCTTGCACAGCAGTACTCTTTGTATAGGACAATCACTTTTTCTTCCTCCTACATTTATACTCCTCTCAAACCTGTTGGTCTTTATGAGTTTCTATATACATCCTATGGATAAAGCTTTCTTTTACGTGCTTTGCAGAACAGCATCAAAGTTGAATCTGAGCTAAGGCTCAATGTGTATAGGCACAATCTGAAGAATTAGATTCTAGGAACTGAGGCAGAATTGCATTCAGCTTCCCAAGATCTCTTCACTTACTAACATATCTTTGTATAAACTAGAATTTGGAGGTGGGCCAGCAGTATATTAGCATGGACCACTGGAACTAGTAAACATGAACTAGAAGCTTAGTACAAGTGAGGTAGCATATATTTTATCTTGTTCTAAAATGTTCAAAGCATTCCTGCTAAAGTAGACGTTGGCTTGTTTAGCTTCATTTTTAAAAACGTTAGATTGCTTAATCTAACCTCATCTCTTTCGAGTCTCCTTTAAAAACAGTTCAAAAGAACTGTAATACGTTAGCATGGATCCAGCTGTAGATAGGTAAGCCACCATTTTTACTGAGTAGTTTAATTCTTAATGACTACATGCATATACCGTGTCTCTTTGCCCCACTTGGGCAGATAAAATACTGGTTGTGGAAAATCTCTTTCCATTTCCTTATCGTTAACAAAAAATAATAGCCAGTTGTCATTACAAGCTTTAAGGAAAAATATCACTGTCCCAGAAAAAAATGCAGTATGAGGTGCATCTCTGAATCTATGCTAGATCTTTTTTAAAGTTTCTCGTCTATCAACGATGAATCCCGAGTTGTAAATTGTAGTGTTGTTCTTGTTATCAATAGCTCAAGCATGCAGTAATTTGCCAATATTTTAATCAGTGGACTGCCTATCAAGAAGGCCTGTAGGTTAAAATGTTTGCCAACTTACCTGCATTAATAACCATGCCCCTGTTGTGCAACTTCAAGTGCACAACAAGTGCAACGAGTGGTGACAAAGATGTGAAGTATAAAAAAATGTCCGTTAATGCCATCAGGGAATTAACATGCTGTACACCAAACTCCAAATCACAGAATCATGGAAAAGCCCTGGTTGGAAGGGACATAAGAAATCATCTGGTCCACTTTTTTTTTTTTTTTTAATTATTAAAGAGAGACTCACTTTGTAGCAATCATTTGCAATGAGCTGCAAAAGGTTAATGGACTCCCCCGAGGTCTCCATCTTCAGATAGAGCTTCCAGGCCAACTGTGGTTTCTTATTCATAATATCTGCAATAACAACAAAAAACTGGGATCATGAAGAGAATATGCCACATACAATACTCAATGGAAGATGGAATAAATGTTTCTGAATCTCTTTGCTCAATGTAAATGCATGCCTCACCCTGTGTATGAGGTTGGGAAGGGAAACTCATCCTTATCTTTTGCCTTTCTAGTGATAACAGCAATTCATCAGAGAACACCAATGTCAAGAAGAATAATTACGGAGTTTATATCTTACTTCATATTTCAAAGATTCAGCAATAAGCACAAATCGCATGATTTCAGATGTGAATAAGGAACAGAGTGGAAAGCATTAGAGAAGGTATTTCAAGCAGGACAATGAACTGGGGCAATCTATTTTGATGGTGAGATTTAGGATTGTGTTCTTATACACAGAAAGATTTTAATTGGCACTGAAATAAAGTTTTTACTAATTGGTGCCCACTCTGATCTAAACATTCAGTTCCCATGATTTATAACAAACCAAAGGAGTGGTGGAAAAAAATGCCTGTACAGGCTAGAAGCATAACAAAATGTGCCAGTATGCATCTGAAACTTCAGTAGGAATTCAGAATGGTGAAAGGCACACCTGAGAATAAATAGCAACTTATGAAATTGGTACAAAATTTTTAATTGATGCCATGGTGTTAATTCTACCTCTTTTATAAAAGTTAGGACCTTCAAATTGGTCCTACACTGCCAGATGTATGTCAAAGAACTACTATAGCGCAAAATCAAAAGAATGAACACTGTCTACAGAACAAGCGTGTACTCCCTTTGCAATGGTAGTACTCCTATAAAAAAGCCACGTATAAAACATTAAATATAACCAGAAATGAAATGATAAAATGTTTTTTAATGAAGCAAACAAACAAACTGGCATGTCCTAAAATAGAATCATAGGTAGGCATCTATAAGTGTTATGTGCCTGTCTGGGAAGACCACATTAGAGATGTTAACCACATCTGCAATATGGCAAAATTCCTTGAAACGTACATATTTACATTCCAAGCACAACTACTCAAAACTGTTTATGATAAGAGAACATTTTTGTATTAAGATGCTGTAAGGAAAACAAAGCCTAGGAAGTCTCAGGCTGAGTCATTAGAAAAAGCCTGCCTCCGTGCTGTTTTGCATGTGATGCTGTGGATGTATCTGTATGAGGTGTACTCTGCAATGTTTTAAAAACTGGTTCAGAAATATTGAATAAAAATTGCTATAGAGCATTACGTATATCAAAAATTTACTTTGGTCAAGGGAGGAGCGGGCAAGTTCATGGAAGAAAAAAACATGATGAAAATTATAAAGGAAATTCCTTGGGCACTGGAGTTTGGGCAATGCAAAGTATAACACAGTACAATGAAAAATACCACATATGCTTGCCTGATGCTTCTCTTCCTTAGACATCTGACACTGGCCACTCTGGGAATCAGACAGACCCTTGGGCCTGACCCAGCATTGCTCCTTCTATTTGGTGTTTTACTCTGAACATTTAGATTTGTAACCCAGTCTTTTAAGACAGAAAATCTTCACTCATACAATTGGGTAGACAATTGAGAGGAAAAAGGTTCATTGGTTAGGACAAAGCTGCATTGACAGAACCATAACAGCACTGCACTGAAGCAGTAATTGCTTAGTGAAGCCAGACATTTGAAAGGTGCAATAACCACCCACACTGTAACTAGTGCAATCAGCTTTTCACTTTCGTAGTTCTGAATCCACCTACAACATTAAATTCAATTAGGAGAGTGGATTGCCAAGACTGATGCAATAGAGGAGGATCTGTATTCTGCAATATTGAGAGTAAAGTGACTCACAGCAGCGAGCTAGCCAGCTAAGGTAAACAAAATCATTCTTTATCTTCTCACTCTGGATCAAAAGGAACGCCTGCAGGAAGAAGGAAAATAAAAGATTATATTTGCATGTACTTTTAAACAAACAGAAGGCAGACCTGCCTCGTTTCAACGTGCAGGTAAGGCTTACGCCACACAAAAAACTGCTTCATGAGAAGAGATCGGGTATGGAAGTGTAGTGCAGGGGGGTATATTGCTATGTCGGGTAGGTGAAGGTCTCAAACACTGCAATGCTTATCAGGGGACTTCTGCAGCTTCAGAATGCCAAGCTGTGCTGAGGGTGCGGCCTCCTCTGAACAAGTGCCAGTGGGCGGCCGTGCAACACAAACAGCACAAAGGAACACTGGGCCTGTGGGAAAAGCTATTTGGAACGTGTTTGTTTAGCAAGCAATTAAATTAGCATCATCCTGAAATACCAGAAGTTTCACTATATATATAAGAGCCTTTCCTCCTTATACATGTCAGAGATCATTTTAGGTGAGCAGTAAGCCATTTCTTAGCCTTTCGGTTTCAGTAAGGTTCTGAGGCTAAACATTAGTCTTTTGTAACTTACTGTACAAACACAGGTTTGTTACATTCTACATTGAAAGGGATGTGATGTGTGTGTGTGGGAAGCTAGACATTTTAAAGTGTGCTCTGGCTTTATATGCAGAAAAAATATAATTATGCCTCACTGTCAGTATATCTGTAACTATACTGGGATGCTTCTGGCAAAAAAATCAAAATACCTTTATGTATTCCTGATGTATGTACTGGAACAGTGAGTTCCACAAATTAATGACATTTTTATTGATTAAACACTGCTAACACCCTAATAAAAAAAATAAAAAGCATTATCACTGTGAATAGCAATTTGTTATAGGTTTTCTTTTATTATGCCAGGGAGGTAAACTGTTTAAGGAGTTATGTATATAAACTGCTATATGTAGATTTAATTTACAAGTTTATGAGATGATGGGGAAGGGGTAATCTTTGTATGAAAGTGTCATCACAGTCAGAGATCAGATGCTAGGACACGCTAATCAATTTAATTACATAATTCAGTTATTTAAATACATCAGCTACATAATGTAAGTTTGTACAGAATTATTTGTAAGAAGGAAAGTAGGACAAATGTGGATTAACAGCAGTTTATAGCTTTGTGTTTCTTTGTTGCTTGGCTGCAGCTGAAGTTGTCTTACAGCGTTATCATTTTTATGAAGTCTCAGGTTTCAGCATAGTCTGCTAGTGTAGTTTCAAAAGATACTCACCTGCATTTTCATTGAGCTACCTAAAATAAACTAGGTGAATTCAAATATATATCCATTTTGCCTGACAGTCTGGTCACAGAAATTAAGGGGAGGCGTGTTGGAAAAAATGGGGGGAAGGAGAAGATCTCTGTTGTCCAGGGACCTGAAGAGTTAAAATAAAATAAAATAAAATAAAATAAAATAAAATAAAATAAAATAAAATAAAATAAAATAAAATAAAATAAAATAAAATAAAATGCAGGAAAACCCGGGGAAAAATTTGTATGATTCACTTCAGACTACATGTATTTTTTATGGTCTGTCTTCTGATAGTCTTGTGGAAAATGTTGCTTCCATCTTCATAATAGCTATTTGCTTCTGCATATTTTAGTTGTAATTAAGTTTCTACTGCACATAGACACAAAAAATGCTGTGTGTAGAAGTTAATCTCTTCCAGCTGCATCTGGATGCTGCTGAATAAGATAGTGAGCACTTCCTCTTCTCCTCCCACATCTCCCAAAGGAAGAAAATGTGGGTTTTTTGTTGTTGTGGTGGTGGTGACGGTGTGTTTTTTTTGCTTTTTAAACACAAATTTCTAGGGATACCTAGCAGCTCTTAACTATTAAGTGTCTTTTGTTCAGCATACTTTAGTCAATCTGAACAATAGGACTGCCTGGAATCCTAGACAAAGCATAGGAAATCTGATTAAGAAGGCATTCTTTGATCAATTAGAGTGAGCTGCAAAGCACTCTTGTGACGCACCACAAGCGGCATGACTCCCGGTATACCTCATATTACAAGATTAGCAAGATAATCTTTTCTAAACAATGTTCACTGCGAGTTTCAGTTCCTCTAGGAAGGTCCCACAGAATCTGCTTATTTTCAACCAACATGAAGATGTAGAGAGAGAGAAAAGGAAGGAAATAGGGGAGTATGTGGGAAACATTTTCATTGTTGCTTTTTAAAGAAAGTAAATACATACCTCTTCAGCTTCACTAAAATCGCCCATGGCAGCTTTGGCTTGGGCGTAGTTGAAGTTAAAAGTGTCATCATTGTAGAAGTAACTCTGGAAAAGAAAGCCGCACAGAAGGGAAAAAAAAATAAAATCCAACCTCCAATGGTATCATAACATTAAAAATAACACCGTCCTCCTCCCACCCCCCCACCAAATCTGAGTCAACAACAATTGAGACAACAGGAAGGAAAAAGAAAAACCCACATTATGAATATACGACATTTATAAACAGTGAGTAGAAAATTATGGACTGCCTTTCCATCCTACATTCGTGACTACAAACACAGCTGGAACATTCCACAGTGTTAACCATGAGAGATCTGGAGAACGCTCCAAGCTCTAAATTGCAGTGGTGGCTTTTATGGGTGCAATTTTCACTCTGTGCATGTGAAGACATGCTGTGCTGCCATGGTCTCTTTCACCTCCCAAACACTTACTTCACCACTAGGGTGGTAAATAGGCAGCTGAGCCTCTAATGGCTTAAGGAGACGAACAGTTTGCTTCTCCAAGACTTCTCAAAGTTCAACACGAGATCCTGTGGATCTGGTTATGTGACACGTGCACTGGATAGAGGTGGAGCTGCAGTACAGGAACACACGTTGTAATGGGGCTTCCTTAAGCTCAAGTCTTGCTTACAGGTACCCTTCTCTTAGTACAACACTAGGTTTTTCTCTCCCATAATATATTATACAGGGCACACCTGGTTAATGATAGATCAGGATCATCTGGCTGAATATCTTCTGAAACACAGCACGGGCTGAAGTAGGAAATAAAGCTTTAGTTGTCGATTAGCCTGATGTTTGTGTTTGACCCAAATAGCTTGTATTTTTGATCATGGTCAGATGTCCACATTAAAGTACAACTCAAAATAACTCAAAGCCACACATGTTCTAGATTCATCACTGTCACCACGCTACTGCACCGACAGACCTAGTATAGGTAAACTAGAATGTGATACCACAACAAGAAGTGTGAATGGGACTGAGGTTCCCTGCCCCACAGCAGAGTTGCAAGGTTTATGGAAGAACCCATGAAAAAAGCAAGACTGTTTGTCCACTGTCCATAGTTACTGCAAGAAAAGCTTTCCTGGGTACAATAACAGCAAAGTGTATGGACAAATATCTGTGTTATATAAAGAAAAACATTAAGAGAAAAAAAATTTATGTTAGGAAGATCGGTTTTTAGATAACTTTGTTATGCTCCCTCATTAAGAGTGAGGAGAAGGTAAAAAGCATAGTTGGGACTGTGTAAAAGATACGGAAAGCAAAGGACAAGGTCCTTTGTCAGGGCTCTCATCTTCTTCCATTACACAGAGACACTTGAGGAACCTCCTCCCTTCCCTGTCACAGGCAGTTGCAAAGGGTACGGACCCAGTCCACCCACATACATCAGTCAAGCTAGTGCCTTGAGAGGAGAGGTGAGTGGTTGCCAACATTTGCCAAATGTCTAGGTCTCACCTAAATAGTCCATGCTGAGGTGCAAAAGAGCTGGCAAATACAGCAAGCTGTGTGAAAGCATGAGGATGAACCAACATGGGGAAATCTCCAGCTCAGTTTGTGAAAACATTTCAGTACCCTTAGGGTGAGTTAACTGGTTTCACCATATGAGAATTACAACACTTTACTGTATTCTTCCTCAATGATAGTTTTGTATGAATCAGCACAAGTCTCAGGTTAAGCAAAGCTGGTAAGCAAGATGCTAGTTCTACTGCATGAATAGTTCCTTCTGTTCAAATATGCCTCATTGTATTTTTGAATTAAAACTGAAAAGAAGCTCTGTCAGCAACCAAACTCAAAACTGTCATTCTATCCTGGCTGTATTAGTGCCAGAGACCAGAACTGCTGCAAAAACAAGAGTGGTAGAAATGAACCCATGTTCATAGTAAAATGCATTCAGGACAGTTAAATGTTTTGTCTCTCTCTCTTTTTTTTTTTTTCTTGACAAATTATATGCCTGGACTTCACCCTTTTGTGGTCTTTTTACCGGTCTTCAATCTTTCCATAAAACTGTGCTCTGAGTGACATCCATTTCAATGAGTCACTCAGATACCCAGTTGAACAATGAAGCATTCGTTGTGGCCAGACCTCAGCTGAGCTTGAATTAGCTTGTCTTCTCAGATGATCCTCAGTGTTATAATGTCACCCTCAGGGCAGCTGGCAATACATTTATAATAAGGTGTCCTTTGACACATTCTCATGCCTACAGCACTTTCAATCAATCATGGATGAAGGTGGTGTTTCCGAAGAGAGTATCGTGCAACTATCTTCACAGAGTGCACAGCTCTACTTAAAGAGCTGCAGAGATTCTACTGAAGTTGGTTTCTGTCAATGAAACACAAAGGTTACTGTAAAGTCACCTGAACCTTGCTTTTAAAATGGTACAGGAAGAATGACTTGCATCCCTGTGATGTGAAGAGGAGGAGTGACTAGCTAAATTTGACTAATGGCTACTCTTAGCTAGAAAACTGTGAGGATCAACGACCTCAAAAGGAAAAGCACTAGTAGGCCGAAAATGTTTGTCCTAGTCCTTGCTCTTTATCAACTGCATTATGTCTCAAAGTACCAGTATTTATAAACCCCTTCATGAAATTAAGAAATGCATATTTTACTTAAGCTTGATCATTCTGCAGCTTGCTAGATACAATCTATAAAACCTTCCAAACTTGCAACCTTGGGGATGAAATATGACAATGAGTTTCATAAACCAACTGTGTTCTGAGGGACAAAATTCATTTTCTTAGGAAAGATGTTGTGAATTTACTGCAATTCCAGCAAGCCATATCTTGTTTTCAGTCTCTCAGAATACAAATGGAGGTTTCAAATCTATCTCATTTATTCTAATCCTCATTTTGTATCATTTTATTTTCTTACTTTCTCTATAGCAAATATAACTTATCTTCCAAATCTCTTAAGACAATATTTCAATTTCTAATAATTTTCTGAATCACCTTTCTTTCTGTATTGCAGGAATGAGTGTCCAGTATTTCAAATAAACGTAAACCACTGTGGAATGAAATGTATCAATCATTTTTATATTGAACTTTCTTTACTTAGCTTAATATTTTGTTTCACCCTTACAAATGCGTTCACATTACAACTGTGAAAACTAAGGGAATGATAAAACAAATAAAACAAAAAAAAAAAAAACAAACTTCACCTAAAAATGGGTCAAAACAGTGCTGAAGTGCTGAAGACACGTATATATTCAGAATTTGAGTGTTACATACTGTAGAAGCAAAGGACTACAGTTATTATCACACTAAATCTCTCTAGTATAAAACAAGTCCCAGAGATCAAGTGGCCATTAGGTTGACCTGCTATACGCAAAGATCAAAGTATTACTGAATGACATCACCTGGTTGATCTAAACACAGTGCTTGTAATTTGCAGCTGGTACCATGCTGTGGTAAGCAATGTGCAGTCAAGCAAATTTCTGAAATCAAGTTTACACAAAATGTTAGTATGCTGACACTCCTAAATCTGACAGTCATTGTTAGCTTCAATAAACATACATGTATGTGTATGCTTACACGCATACATATATATAGCCAATATTTCTTAAATTGGCTTTATTTTAAACGTCTTAGCTGCATTTAAGTTTTGCTCTTGGTTTCTACCCTAGTTACTTTATCCTGTAAATACTTCAAACTCTGTTATATTATCCTGGAAAATACGTAACACTGAATTAACCTGGATAGCAGATCAAAGATATAGGAAAAGCAGATCATACATACCTACATACTTGCATGCCTGTGGCTTTCTAAAAGGTGGTCTATGAAAGAGCCCCCTAACAGTACATCCCACCCTCTGACAATTTATGTAATAGAAATGCATCTTTGAGTATGGAAAAAAGGGGCATGTACAACATTGCTTTCCTGTACATGGAATATAAACAGACTTTTGTTGCACATTATTCTTTTCTACTGATTGATTTTGACAAACTGCTGTTATGAGCGGAGGAGTTCAGTTTGCAAGCAGAGATCCACATATATATGTAATAAATGTGCAACTGTAACAATACATACTTGCAGCAAAACAGCTAATTTAAAACAAAAACAAAGAAACAAACAAAAAACCCTAAACAAAAGACCAAGCAGTCAAATAGCCCTTTCCTTCACTATCCCATGCTGGAAGGAACCCACAAGGATCACCGAGTCAAACTCCTGGCTCCAATTCTATCCAGACCTAAAAGATGGTTGTTTTACACTGTGTCTGAGTATCTAGATCTCAATCCCTGACTCTGTTGGAGAAGTCACACAGCACTAACCAAGAAACTAAGCCTTCCATTCGGCTATACTAAAAACACATTTTGCTCGAACACTTCCAGCTCAACAACCACACAGAACTTCCTCTACTTTTCTTCTTACCTACCAGCACTGCTTCTATCTGTATTGTCAGCCATGATTTCCTGTTGATCTCCAAAATCACCGAACAACATCAATCTTAAGAACTTCTCTACCAATTTCTGAAATCAGTCACCATTAGCAAAAGACCAGCAAAACAATAAAATACAATAAGGTGTTTCCTAGTACAGTGGTAACACCTAATGCTAAACTTAAAAGAACACAAAAGCCCCATGAGAAAACACTAAGAAATTTGGAAGTGCCAGAAGTAAGATCATCTGTGTCACATAATTTGGCTCCGCAATGCAGGCACATTCTGATATAGCCTTATTGACTGTTTCAGCAGAACTGCAACCTTTTTATGTTGCACAGATATATATTATGCACACATAAAATATTTTCTCTAAAATTTAACAGAATAAACACTCCTTCTTCTAGCTGATAAATATAGCAAGAATGAAACTTTGCATACCTGTGCCTGTCACTATTTCTGTCTCCCTCCCACCAGTTTTTAAACATTAGATCTGTATTTCCCTCTTCAAGGAATCTTACCAGCATAGTATGAAGTAACACCGAGTATTCTGTGCTCTTCTTTTTCCTTTCAGATTTTCTTTCCAACCCTTCCTACAACATTTTCCTTTATACCCTCACAATTGTCTCACCTAATCCCCTCCCTGTTACACTTATCTCATGACTCCGTCTTACCTTCTGGTTAACCTACTGCCCACTTTCACCCTCTTAATTTCTGTTTAGTGTCTTGTTCACTTCTGGCTTTTTCCTTTACAAACACTAACTATGCCTTATTTTCCAGTATTAATGATGACTCCATTTGCCTCCCAAGATGCTACTATTCTCTCTCTGATTTCTTATCCTTCCCATATACCTTGGAGGTAGTGATTAATCTCATATAACTTTAGCCTTTTCAGGTTAGAACTAGTTGTTTAAGAACTTCTTAAAGCAAATGGAAAGAGCTGGGCATTTCTGTGGAGTGACTCATTCCATTTAAGATAAGTGTAAGAAATACACAGGATGAATTCTTGTCTGGAAATTAACATCTGTCCACATTGACTATAGCCTGGGACCTAAGTCAGACTTTTAAGTCTGACTTTTAGATGGCTTAAGTTAGGCAAAACAAGTTAGGACCATTTGATGGGTAAGGAACTAGCTGGACGGTCACACTCAAAAGAGTTGCAGTCAACAGCTCAATGTCCAAGTGGAGATCAGTAATGAGTGCTGTTCCTCAGGAGCTGGTATTGGGACCAGCACTGTTTAACATCTTTGTCAGTGACATGGACAATGAGATTGAGTGCATCCTCATCAAGTTTGCCAATGACACCAAGCTGTGTGCTGCATTTGACACACTGGAGGGAAGGAATGCCATCCAGAGGGACCTGGACAGGCTTGAGAGATGGGCCTGTGCAAACCTCATGAAATTCAAGAAGGTCAAGTGCAAGATCCTGCATCTCGGCTGGGGCAATCCCAAGCATGACTACAGGCTGGGCAGAGACGGGACTGAGAATAGCTCTGAGGAGCACGACCTGGGGGTGTTGGCTGATGAGAAGCTCAACATGAGCCAGCAATGTCCACTTGCAGCCCAGAAAGGCAACTGCATCCTGGGCTGCCTCAACAGAATTGTGGCCAGCAAGTCAAGGGAAGTGATTCTTCTCCTCTACTCTGTTCTTGTGAGACCCACCTGGAGTGCTGCGATCAGCTCTGGGGCCAGCACAAGAAGGAAATGGAAATATTAAAACAAGTCCAGAGGAGGGTCACCAAGATGATCAAGGAGGGCTGGAGAACCTCTCCTATGAAGACAGGCTGAGAGAGAGTAGGGGTTGTTCAGCCTGGAGAAGAGAAGGCTCTGAGGAGACCTCATTGCAGCCTTCCTAAAGGGGGCCTACAAGAAAGCAGGAGAGGGGCTCCAAGAGTGTAGTGATTGGACAAGGAATAATGGTTTTAAACTAAAAAAGGGTAGATTTAGATTAGTTATGAGGAATAAATTCTTTACTATAAGGGTAGTGAAACACTGAAACAGGCTGCCCAGAGAACCTGTGGACGCCCCATCCCTGTAGGTGTTCAAGGCCAGGCTGGATGGGGCTTTGGGCAACCTGGTCTAGTGGAAGGTGTCCCTGCCCATGGCAGGGGGGTTGAAACTAAACAATTTTTAAGGTCCCTTCCAATCCAAACCATTTTAAGACTCTATCTGCAAGTTATAACTATTTCTATCCATCGCATACAGGTGATCTGATAATGTTGCAGTATGGTAACTGCAAACTCCTCCTTTCACTTTGAAAAATGCAACGTTGCCTGCAGTGTACCACTCATATTACTTCTGCAAAAATAACAATCTTAGTTCACTGCTTTGGTATTGGTAACACTACATTATTTTAGCTCTTCAGTGACCATTTTCTCTATAACATATAAGCTTTATTACTTCCAGGGTCCTTCCTGTCTTATCTTCCTTACATACTCTTGTTCATCATACTCATGTCCCCAGTCCTTAACTAATGAAAATTATCTCCATCACTCATTTGATAAACCTTTAAAAAAAACCATGTTTTTTCCTCCATGCTGCCCAGCCACATAAATATCCATAAATTATTTCATTGTCTTCCTTTAATTTTCTTTCTCTTCTTCTGTGATGCTACCAGAAAGCCTGATAATGGTTAAGTTACAAGTGTTGAGACCACCATCTCCACCATGCTGCACAATGCCACCTTACAAACTGCTTCTATACATTTGGATCCATTTGCTGTATTGACCAACTATGTGCCGCTGTTGTTCATGTGTTTTCGTTGTTGTTGTTGTGTTTCTGTACCTTTTTCTGGTTACATGCTGTTTCACACAGTACAGTATAATTCTATACGTAGTGATTCTGTGCATTATATTACTATCAATGCTAAATAAATACTAACCTTGACTGAGTTAAGGTAAAGCAGGACATTACCAAAATGCCTAAGAAGAAAGCAGAAGGAGGCCATGCACAGTCTCCCTGGAATGGTATCTAAAATTCAAAAGAGAAATGAAGATTTGTAGAATTTAAAAATTATGTGGTAATGGAAATCACTGCCAAGTTTGCTGGCAACTATGAAAGCAGTTAACTTCTAAAAATAGTGTAACTTGCCTTTTCAGGCAAAGGACTACACTAGAGGTTACAAAAGCTATTAGATCATCTTGTCAACTTTCTCTACAGCATACAATAACTATTGCAAGACTGCATTCACCAGCACATTCTACAGAGACGAATTGTTTAAGTAACAGGACTTTTTCCATGACACAATCTTTGCAGCATTATTTTAATGTGAATTATTCTGACTCTTAGGAAACAACACGTGATACAAAGCCTGAATTTGTTACTCTATCCTTATACCATTTTTGCTTTAAAATTACTCTTCACTTATCCTGGACAAAGAAGCTCTACATACTTAATTTTAGTTCCAATAGGAGAGCAAACTTGAGACACTGAAAACATTATCAAAAAATCGAATACATTCACAGGTTAAAATATAGTATGAACATTTATATTCTTACATTTGGGATTACTACATTGCTCACAAGATACAAAGCCATAAATAAATCAGACGGATCAACTCAAATGAGTGTCAGTAAACTTTCTAGACATCTGTGTCGTCATTAACTTTGCTGTCATGTACTCTGAAATTGCTAGCTGTGTTACTGAAACACTATTTCAAAGCAAGATTCTGATGCAAGTTTACTAGGACTAACTCTTTTTTGATCCAGCCAGCAGAGACTGCTCAGAGATGGATGAACCCAAGTAGCAGCTGGGAAGATATAAGCACAAGTAGGGTACTACATCAAATGACTACATCAGATGATCATTAGAGAACATGCTGCTCTGTGCTGTTTGGGGAGGTGACAGGAGCTAAGATCCTAAGGCTACCAACAGCCCTGAAGTAATCTGCTCTTTCAAGATAGTTATCATCAATCCATCCTCACCAGAAAATTAAAATATAATTTCTGTATACAGAAATATATATCTGAAGACCAGTATTTTGACTCTGCACCACAGCACAAAGCATAGCTATCCACTGGAAAGCTGCAAATTCTACCTTTCAAGGTACGGTAATAATTATTGCTGGAAAGCTTTATATAAGATCTTAAAACATATTTCAGAAGAAAGCAAAATATTCTCATTTTTAATTTTATAGTGCCAGAAGATACTGGCCGGGAGTGTCCTGTAATTTCCATAAAGGGACAATCCATCCTTATCCATAGCTGAATGACATCATTAAATTCTCAAATTTAAGAGAATCATTTAGTTATTTATAAAGTATTTACCTGGGAGCAGAGACTGGCCTGTGCATTCATCTGCCCTTTTTAACATGTAGGCATACCTATCGTGACATATGTATGTGTTGATGGGACAATAGGAGAAACACTTTTCCTCTGTTCCTCTATTCTTTTTTGTTGCAACGAGAATGCAGGTACCTCAGGAATGTCCTTTTTCCCTCATATTCAACTTTTGAGGCTCAAACTCACAACAATAAAACAAAACAAAACAAAACAAAAAAATGCAAATGAACATTTAAAGACTTAAAACTGAGAATGTATTTCCCAGTAAAAATGAATCACTAGAACCGTGCTTTTCTTTTCCCATATATGATGAGAGACTTTCTGTGTTTTAGTATCTAGTCTCATATCCACATTTTGGCAGGAAGTTATATTATCCCAGCATACAATCCTCCATACATCCTTAATGAAAGATTTCATGAAAAAAGTAAAACATCTGTAAATGTCATACACATCAGCAGTTAATAGTATGAATAACATGAACAAAAGTTTTATAGTTCTAATCCATCCCACGTGTCTTACGCAGGAAGAGGAAAAAGTTCTCACTCTGAAAAATTACTTAGAGTGACCCAAGAATACCTCAAAGAAAAGACTGCACCAAGTCCAGAAGAAACGTCTCGTTCCTCCCATGCAACACCAGAGGTGCCTGACTTGGTCCTAAGAAGACCACAGAAAATGGAAAGGAGTGCCATTCTCCACTATGTTGGCAGTGTAAATAGGGTAGTTTGTAAGACTTATGTTCAGCACCAGAAACACTGTATTTAATGGAAATGTTGTTGTCCGTTTACTTTCATTAACATTCCTCTTGCCCCACTTCCTCCTTAACTTATCTCAGAAATCTGATCTCTGTTTCATTTTCTACCAAGCTGAGACACTTAAGAGAAGATTACTTACAGCATGTGAATTACCTGCAAAAGTCTAGTTATATCCTCCTTTGTAATGCCAATTCTATTTCATGAGCCATTTGGGATTATGAATTTTTATTAAATAGTAAAACACAGCTGCTGTTCTGTGTGCTATTTATTGCAGTTAACAGGTGAGTATTGACTGCTATGCTGTGCTTCCTGCTTTTGTTTTGTTTTGGTTTTGCTTCTGGATGTCCCCTCTCCTCTTAAATTACGTAACTTACAATACATCTAAGCATTTCATCTCATGTTGGAAAGGACTTTCAGAATGAATCTGTTTGCTTTATGATCCTCGAACCTCTGTGTCACAGAAGTAATTAACAGCAAAGATTTGATTAATCAATTTAAGTGACATTGCAAATACATGACACAGTATTCTTCATAAACTGTGAAGAATATTTGCAAAACAATGCAAGAATAAAAATTCTTGCAGCTTTTCATCTAGTCATAAGATTTGTACAGTTAGCAAGAGCAAGTCAGAAAGATGGAAACTTGTTTTGAGAAAATATTCCACATTTTCATTTCAATCATTTTTTGATAATCCATATTGAAGTCAGGAGCCTTGTAGGCCCAGTTCCAAGAAAAGAAAGAGCATAGGATTTTCCTCACTGTAGTGAGCACAACCTACTTTTCCACTCTAAGGCTGAAAAGCAGCTAAGTAATTTGATAAAGATCTCAAACAGACAATGCAACTCCTTGCTAGGATTGGCACAGTGGGAAGTGCTGAAGTATGATGTACACGCTTGAATAACATGGCTAGCAACTTAGTGAAAGCCCAAGTGTACAAACAGTGAGAAGTCTGTTCTCCATTCTAAATGCAGCAAAACAAAGGCAGCATATTAGAAATGACCACAAATACACAACATAATGGTTAATAAGCTAAGTAACTTAAAAAAAAACATTAAAATGATCGTATTGAGTGTATTTCAAAGTCTATCCAGCTTATAAGCTTGCTTAGTAAGAATATATGGCTATGGAAAGAATATATTCTAATTCCACATATAATACATGCTATGGTAAATGATGCCACTTCCTTTGAAGCTTCTCCCAGCATCCAACAATCTGCTCTGACAGATTTGTGGTTCCTAACCACAACTGAAAACTTTGAGTTTAACAGCTAATGTACTTTTCTTCTATAATTTTCTTTACATCTTTTAGTTCTTGCAAGATTCCATATCCAAGAAGTTGTATTATATGAAAAAGGAATTTGTGCTGTTTGTGTTTAACTACCTTGCTCGATGATTTATTTCAATGCTCTTTGGGCTTTGCATGGTACAGTGACTAATGCTTCTCTATTCATCTTCACCCCATCATTTACAATGTTCTGTATCATGATCATAACTAAACTCAGTCATCACTTTTGCAGGCCATGTACCTTCTTTTACATGGTCTCTCCTTATGCAAGAAGCTATCCCCTTTTCCTTATCCTTGCTGTCCTTATACCTTTTTTTGTTCTACCATATTCTTCTGAAACGTAAGAACTAGAACTGCAGCCAATATTCAAGAAAGAGAACTATATCTGTAACAATTACACATAAATGATTTTTGTTTTGTTCTCTCTTTCCTCATCAATCCCTATGACTGTTCAACTTTTCTGATGCTTCTAATAATTTTGCAAATAAAGTTTTTTTCCTCATATGTACTACTTTGTATTTATCACAGCTAAATTTAATTTGCGTATTATTATCCAGCCTCATATATTCTTCCACAACTTTCATCATTGTGGAAGCTTTCATACCTCCTACAATGAGTAATTTTGTACCATTGGCAAAGGTAGTCATGTCTTTATTTTACAGCTTATTAATTATGAATATGAGCCCTTTCTTTAGGGAAAAAAAAAAGGCTCTTGCAGGTGTTTGTATTAGGTTTGCTTTATCCTTTTCACTGCTACTTCACTACAGTTTTTCTGTTACAAATGAGAAAGGATATTATGTAACTACCCTTCTAAAAATTAAGTACTGGAGATTTTTTTTTATTTATTTTTCTAACAAATGGATTTTGAATTTGATTATACTCAGATTGTTGTAATAGAACTGGATTTTGATCATAATATTTCAAATCAAGTTCTACGTAATAATCTCTGTATTGGTTAGAAGTCACCTGTTCATTTGTGTGCTCCTTCTAAGAAAGAAGAAAACTTAGCATTTAAGTTCATTGTCTCTCTATCATGCCATGTCATTGCATCTACCAGGACAGCATGGGCAGAACAGAACTTTCAAACTATTATATAAGTATCTATAAAATCTCTAAGCTCCTTAATATGCCAATCACTGTTCCCATCCGGGCTGGTTGGTGAATAATTTAGCTTCAATGCTATGTATATCATATTAACTGAGCGTGCAATTTAAAACAGGTTTATGTTACTCACAGATAAAGAAAGCATATTTATTTTACTTTGAGAGGTTTCTGTAGTGCTTACAACCATTTCTCCACTGGCATTATCTACTTTGTAACGCCCAGTTGGAGATTAAATCTGAACAATATCCTACACGTTACCTTTCTCCAATCATGTTTTTTAAATGATTTTAGTTCTACAGCCTCTTCTAAAAGCGGGTGTTCCACTATATTCATCCCCTTATAAAACATCTAATATTTGTACAAAAACACTTGCATATTTGGTTTTCATTTGTTTGCTTTCTGTTATGTCCTACCTCAACTGCTCTGTTTATTTCTTCTTCCTTTCTACAGTTTGTTGCCCTCCACCTGTCCTTCATTTGAAGATACAAAAATCATTCTACTTTGCCTTTAAAAGAGGAGTTACCTGCTCTTCTCTACTTGGCAGCACTCTTTCACATTTTTAAAAAAGGTGACAAAGGTTTTTAAATGGGAATAACAGTGAAAAATGCTTGCAGTACTAACATTTCCAGTCAGGTTTACTTGGTACCAGTCTTTCCCACAGGCTGTTTCCCTTCCTGCCTATCCCCCTGAAAAGCACCTTCCTAACAAGACAATATTTTTGTTCCTTAATCATATCTTAAATCTCAGCCTCTCTGTCTTGTTTTGCATTTTGGTTTAAAATATTTCAGAATAATATTAACACTTATAGCTTCCTAATTTTTTATTTTTTTTTTAATTAGACCAGCAAGTTAGTCCCAGAGACACCTTTTCCTTCTGTAGCCAAATTCCTCTCTCTCTTTTAATCCCTCACTTCCAGGGACACACTGTGCTAGGACTCTACATACTTGATAGGCTTGCAGGCTTTCATTAGCAGTCCTAGATTTGTACCTGTTAGTGTTTCTCCCATGCACTTCACCCAATTATGCTGTTGTCTTCTGTTTCTATGAAGGGGATATTATTAATATAAGACAAGCTGCCACAATGTCTATCAGTGAAGACTAGAAGTTTGCAGTAGAGCCTCTTTTCTGGCCAAATTAATATACTAAATTTAGAATAAATTGAGCCTTCTAATTTAAACTTGTAAATTTATTTTACACTATAAATTAGACTTTCTGTTACTCATTATAGCAACAAAAATCCTGGCACTAAGCAAGCTAACAGTCAACAGTTAGATGAAGATATGAGGGTATATATTTGGATATCATAAGAGGGATTACGTAATGGAGAAAGAACATTTCAGACATACCACGTTCACTGGCTGATTCACCCACCAACTGGAAGAACTGCTGAGCAATTTTCAGGTGATCTCTCTAGGAGAGGAAAAAAAATCCAGCATGAGTTCCAGAGTTGATACTACATTAGACAGTAAAAATACACTTTGAGGACAGATAGTTGAGAGAAATGAAGCACAATAAGCAGGCAAACTGTGGATGAAGTGAAACCAGAAAAGGTAAAATAGGCCACTGTATGCGCCTAGATACACTGGAATACAGTAGAAAGCAAACAGGGTTGTGGAAGCAAGATGGGGAAGCCAAATTCAGCTTGATTTATTTTCAGGACTAGTAACAGAGATTTGCATTTCATTCATTATGGACTGAGAACTGCAGGGAGGAAGATGATGAGACTTGGAGATCTTGCAGTCTAAATGTGAAATGACTGCCCCTTTCAAGCTATTCCAGTTCCTACAGATCTGTTCACATCCTACTGTTGAAGAAGCTGGAGAACCTCATGGGTTTAACTCACTGAAATCATTTCTTGTCCAAGAGCTGCATTTACCACTCCTTTGAGGATGTACTCCTGGAAAAAAAAGTAAAGGGGATCAGAGAGAACAATGTGAAGATTTCAGGAGACACAGAACAGCCTACTTGTACACCATTTTCTTCCTCAAGTTAACTCTATCCCAACTCAGTTTAATAGATAGCTGGTTATTATGATAAAAAGTGCTTCAGCACGGTGTTGTGCATGGTTACAAGTCACTACTGTTAAATGTCTGGGCTGCAGAGAGGAAGTGTGTTTTCTGATAAAAATTTATGCTCAAAGATGATGCACCAGCAGTTACAACAGAACACAGTATCATGCCCGCTTCACCATCACCAGGCCAATAGTCAAGTGCAATATTGTTATATTAATGCACAGATCTCACTTCTAGTATGCACATCGGTTACCTATAATCACCACCAACCATGCACCAAAATGCATGGCATTTCTCATCAGGGTAGAAATGTCAAGAGGTTTGTGCTTATGCTATTCTACTGAACTCGGAATAGGAGCAGAGTACATTGTAATCTCTACTATGAGCTATGGTGATGGTTTCTTCACAGAGCAAGATTTTCTCAGCGTGTAATACACTTACTTGTCTTGTTTAAATTTTATAATTCAGAGTTCTATCTATCAATCTGTTGTAGTAGGTACTCCTGATAAACTCAGACAGCCCTAAACAGAGAAAAGGAGGAAAAAAAGACGTGCAAAGACCAAAAACAGAGTGTAAGGAAACAATCTAAGAATACTAGCCTGTATACAAGGTAATCATTTCAGTACAACTCTTTTACAGATGCAAAATTAAATTCTACAGACCCCATGACAAAAAGGAAATTTGAGAAGAACTGCAGGAGGATATACAAGTAGTTTTGCAAGTCTTAATGAGGAGTTCATTTCAAGTGTGAGTGAGAAAATGGAAAAAAAAAAAGCATAAAGATTCTCATTTCAAAATTTATCAAGTGGGTTATCAAGATTGATATAATGACATTTATCCTAAGCATGTATGGGAAAAGTGCAGGGGGAAAACAGAGGCTAAAGAAGCAATACCTGCATAAAGCTGCTCAAGTAAGTATTGCTTTAGTGAAAAATGCAGGAAGTAAAAAGCAACAGCAGAAGATATCCTCAGCACAGAATCACCAGATCTGTGCTCAAGGTTTAGCTTTTCCCTCCCTCCATTTAATCCTCACACATACTCATGAAAGGTCTCTTTCATGCCCAGCTATGTGATCTTTGGAAAACAAACTGCAAAAAGGAATAAATCAGAGACTAAAGATGTTGGAACAGCCAAAGAAGAAAACGACAGTAGCAGTTTTCACTCATTGCAGTTAAAGTGAGACGGGATTAGAAAAAACATATTATTTAATCTGTTTAATTTAATTTTGCTCATTTTTACTGAAATGGCTTCAGGACAAACCACATGAGCATCTGAAGTAGCTGATCTCAGGGCTGGTAACCATCACCAAGGCAGAAGTAACAAAGAACTGTTAGAAGAGGGCTTTTGAATATGAACTAATGGTTGGCTCCCTAGAACCAAGTCTGAACACAGAGTTGTATTCTTAGTTGAAGTACTCTTAGGTAGTATTCTTAGGTGTGCAGTACTAAACATGCTAAGTACTCATGTACATACATACAATACTCTATACATGAGTGTTAAGCCTACGACTGATAAAAGGGTAAATCACTATAGTTCTAAGAGTGGGAATGGGGCAAGCTGTCCTTATGACACCAGTTTTGTATGTGGCAGATTTCATATCTATTTATAACCTCTGTCTTTATGTACGATGACATCAATTTCCAATTACCTGTGGAGCTGTAGGTTCCAGGTCTTTAATCAGGTTATAAGCCTCCTGCACATCATCTGAAATACCACATGTTAGAATGCATGACAAACCATAGCACACTGTATTAGAACAAATCACTCTTCCTCTACAATGCTCCCCAACACAGCCAAAGAAATAAAGCATTTAGACAGAAGGAGAAAGGTAACTATAAATCACTGTGAATTTATATCACAGTGGTGATGGTTTTCTACAACTCAAATAACAAACATGGAGTGAGTAATAGCTTCTTTATTACTACAATTTTCCTAGTAGAGATGACTTGGCACCTTATTCATAATCCAGTGGACACCTTCTCAACAGTACAAGGTCAAGATAATAAATACATCACTTTCCTGTCATATCTCTTCTCATATTTATTTACCCCTCAAGGAAGATAAGGTAAGATGGTTCTGGAGGGAGACTTCATCTTTTCCTTATGAAAATTTCAAAATCTATCCAGCAGCTCTTACCTGATACTAATTCTAACAAGCAAGAAACACTACTAGTACAGATGTTTAAATGTAAATGTTGAGTTCAATAAACAACTTCATGTCTCCCCAATAAATAAGTAATTGAAAAGATCATAAATGTTACAAAGATGCCCTTTGAACTGACAAAATTTTGTTAATACAGCATTATAGTCTGCCTGTAAGAACAAGCCTTATCAAACAAAACATGTTTTTTTTGCTAGTACATACCAGCCATACACTGTGGGAACAGTATTCCAGGGTGACTTAAGGCAATACACATTGGAGCTGCCAGGCTAGAATTCAACACCTGACCAACACATCTGCTTTCCTACCCATCCCCTTAAGCAGTCACATATTAAGCTAGCACAAGGTACTAGAATAGTCAAAAGTAATCTAATTTCATAAAAAGTTAGAAATAGGGTTTTGGTTTTTGGGGTGGTTTTTTTTGGACCAGCTCACCTCACCAACATCCAGCCTGCACAAGCATAAATGCTGGCACAAAGGCAAGTGACAGGATCACACTACTCACGGTAGCTGGCAGGGTATGAGAAGCCCTGCAGCAGCCCTGGTTTTCATTGGTGTAGACCATTAACACAATTACGTTCATCAGGCTCTGACAGAAGCTCTCTAGCAAATCTAGGAGATTAAGACTGGATATCTGGCCCAAACCCCTAAAACTCTCTACCTTAAAGCGATGCAAAAAATGAGACGCAAGTTTGTGTTTCAGTCACTCCAGTTCAGAACATCTTTACCAGAGACCCTGTAAGTTTTGGAGACATGGCTGTAGTCATTAGAAGTAATGATTTCTAAAATTCTTAACTGATCTAGATACACTATTAAGACTTTTAAATATTACATATTACTGTAAAGAAGAAGAAAAGCATTTCAAGGAGTAATCAGTTGATCAGATGAGTAAAAGTCATCCGTGAAGCTATGAATGAGCCAGAGGAAGGTGTATTTACCTTGCCGGAGATAGTAAATCACAAGATTCAGTCTTGCCTCAGGAATAACATCAACCAGAGGAGGCAGGACCTGCAAAGCCCCTTCTCCTCCTCGAAACACAACCTGCAGATAAAAGCAGAGTACTGAAAAACTGTGTATTAGAATACTGTTTATGATCTCTTAATTCAATGAAATTAGTTCTTATAGGCCTATAATAATAGCAGGAAAAGGTCAATGGGACTGGCATTAGTGTAATCCCTGCTTTAATATAACAATAAAATTAATATGGGAAGCAATCTTTATTCTAAAGAATATTAAGCATTTAATCCATCAGCTGAGATTAACTGATTTCCATTTTTAGCAGCTCAAGGCAGTGATACATAACACATTTTTAAGAATATGTCCTAGAATAAAAGTGAGGAGAACACATTCAAAATTCTAATTTGCTTATGATGTATTCATGTATACAAAAAAACAGGCTAACATCTGTATAGAATGCTGTAAGATCCTAAAATAATCAAGAACACTCAATGCTTTATACTTCAATCTTACATGACTGTTCGTACAACAAAATCTAATATACTGATTCAATAACCTCCTGACAAAAAGACCAACACTCAAAATAAAGAATGTTAACTTCTGAAATCAGTTTTAACTCTTGGTGCAAACAAGAACAAACAAAGAAAACAAAACAACAAACAAATAAACAAACAACAAAGAGTTAGCTTGTTATGACTGTTCTTGAAAAATGATAAAACAAGCAACCGGCCATCATTCAATAACAGCTAGTGCCAGTAATACCACTGTGGGGAACACTAACAGGTGATTAGTGACTCTTAGTAAAGAATACACAAATACTTTGGCTTGTATCAGTATCTTTTTCCCTATGAACTCCTTGTAAAGTACTTTTTAGATAAAGACCATTTTCCTCAATTATCTGAATTCCACTGATACTGTATTTGCATTAAATAACAGTTCAGAAGCATGCACTCTTGCTTGCTTCTATAGTATCTTTATTGACTACGCTCCACAAAATAATTTTGCAAGGGTATTCTTACAGGCCATAAATTATTCTGATATGCCTTTGGGGTAAAAGCAACAACATTCTTATTTCATGACACCATCTCAAACTGACAAGGAAAGAATGCCAGGGGAAAAAACAAAACAAAACAAAAAGAAAAACACTTGAGGGCACATTGATTATGCAGGTAGGTTTTCTGGAATGGGACTAATATTGCAGTGGAGATTCAGAGGTTTGCAGTTCACAAAATATTCCCTTTCACAAGTCATCAGGAAAAGCTCTACAAATGACAGCAGACCATATGAAATCCAGGAAATACATTACTCACCAGATTGTGCTTAATGAGTTCCTTGCCAAACTCAAAAGATGACGAGGCACTGTCCGTCAAGTTCTTGAGCTCTGCCTGGATTTACATACATCAAGAAGTTTAATGAGAAAACAAAAAAGCACACAAACATAAATGAAAGTTCGTATTAGTCCTAAATCCAACAACATCTCCAGCAGTGTTGGGTCACTGGAAGATTTGTGCCTTCCCAATTCTACTTGATTCTTTTTACCAACTGGGTTATATTTATACATAGTAGGTCAAAAGTGGACCAGGAAAACTGTTAAAACCACTGTGCATGCATGTGGACAGGTGGCTTAATACCAGGGAAACTGAAATACGTGAAATTTCTAAGAGGACACGATGATATGATAAAAGGCCATTATCAAAATTACTGATTAATACAGATAACAAGGAAAAGTAACGTCTAAGTGATCTTGAACAAAGGCAAGCAAGGGCTGTCCAACAGAT